>NC_079291.1:87043022-87343022 GCF_023638135.1 Falco biarmicus
TTCCTTTTTTACTGATGGGCACGAGAAATGCCTGCGGAGCTCTGCCCCAGATCCGCGTGCGTTTTGGAGGGAGGGACACACGGTTCCCTCACACGTGTGGCTGCGTCCTGAGCGAGACCGAACGTAGGGAACTTATAGCCCTGGCTGTGCCGCCGCTGCTCACCACCCACCGCGGGCCCCGAGCTGGGAAATGTCTCGGGATGAAAAGAAACAGCAATATCGGAGCTGCGAGAGAGAAAGCAGGAGGTGTTTGAGCGGGTTTAGCAACTTCCCAAGGCTGGCATACCAAACCTTCTTTTTCTTTTCCTAGTTAGAGGTTAAGCATGCCAGTACAAACTTGGCAACGGCCAAGACATGTTGCCTCTTAAAAAGGTAAGATAGCACTGATCTTCTGATCACCAGTGCCTGCACCCTCACAAAGCAGAGGCTCCCAAGGAATTCAGTGGGATCCGGGGCTTGATAAAGCACGGAAAAGGCTCTGCCAAGGTGCTGCAAGTCTCTGCTCCCAGCCTGGTGCTGCCACTGCTGCCACTCAGCCAGGGCATGGCTCTGTACCATCTTTGGCTCTTGTCCTGGAGGCTGCTGGTGCCTCGGGATACACCCCCCAGCTGTGGAAGGCGGGTGATGGGTTGGTATCTGCCAGTGGAAAACTCCTTATTTATTGCCTGACCTTTTTGTAAATGCACGAGCCCAGCAGCCCCACTCCGGGCAGAGCTGCAGGACCGGGTGTAGCGGGGACACAAAGCAGGGCTCGCCCTCCTGAATCCCACCTGGCAGGAGAAACTGCTGCATCTCCACCACCACTGCACTTGCGGCTCCATTCCCTCCCTGCTTTGTTCACGCCCTGGGCATCAGGTGCCCGGCGATGCCACCGGTGCGGAGCAGCCGGCGGCACTTCAGGCCAGCCTTCGGGCCGTGGTGAGTTACGGGCAGGTTCCAGCCGCAGTGCAACGCAGGGGCGAAGGGGCAAAGCTGGCAGGTTGTGAAACACGACCGAGGGACGGGGCGGCTGGTTTAGTCTGTGCTTTGCCGCACGCTGGGTGTTCAGAGGAAGAACTTGTTCGACTACTTGTTGTCTGACCATCCATGCCGGGAGCCCCGGGCTGGTGCAGGCCACCCTTCGCCCCACCTTCTTCAGCTTTTTGGCAGGGGGGGGCACTTATAAGTGTCGCCTTACAAGTACAAGAGAGGCCAAGGGACCTGGCCAGCCACATAGGCAGGAGGAAGACAAGGACCACAGACACCCGGTCCAGCCGTCCCAGCGACGCCGGGGCTGGGGCTGGAGCTGAGCCGGCTGCGAGGTGGCACCAAGGCTGGGGACTCCAGCTCTGCCCCTCGCCAGGGAGCCGTCTCCTGAGCTGTGTAGGGTAAGAGAAATAATCCCAAACTTGCTCTGTGGCTGGAGCGTGGCAGTGAGGTGCTGGGCCCAGGGGTCCCTGGTGATGGACTGCGGCCACCGCCGAGCCGGGGGCTGCCCAAGGTGAGCCTTGCCCCTGCCTTGGCCGCAGCAGGGCTGCCACTCGCCTCCTGCCTCGATCCCAGAGCGGAGCCAAGCCTGGGCGAGAGGAGGAAACGAGGAGGCACTGCATTAACACAAATACCCAACCAGCCTCCTGATGTGGACTTTATCCTGCCCCTCCTGCCAAAGGGCAGAAGCCCGGCACCACTCTGGAGGTGCTCTGGAGGGCTTCGGAGAGCCTTTTCAGGAGTCCCACAGTGGTGCCACATCTCCTCACCAGGCATTTCTGGAGAAGAAAAGGAGGTTTTATTCCTGTGGGAAGCACATCAAATGCCTCTGTGGGGCTGGAGTGCAGGAGAGAGCCCCGGCTCCAGCACCAGCTCTTCTGCTGCTTGGTGCTGGTCCCACGCTGCTGCAATCGCTACCGGCAGTGCTTGTGCCCATCCCTGCTGCCCTGGCATGCTCTGGCGTGGCAGAGGGTACACCCATCCCTGAGCTGGGCGACACGCTGCCAGCCTCTGCTCCCGGTAAGGGAGAGGGCTGTGCCTGCTCGCCGTGAGCTCAGCCTCACTCAGGAGGGGGCCCAAGCACCCTGCGCCCCGGCTCCAGCTCTTGCCGTGGCGAAGGAGGAAGGTGCCACAGCAGCTGGAGCCATTCACATGTCTTCACACCCCGCAGCTCGCCGCGGGCACATTTCTGGCAGCAACTTGTCATCAAGGCCAGTCCAGCAGTGCTGCTGCACTGGGACCAGCAGGCTGTCATCACCGGCAGTGCAGCGTCCCGGTCCTGTCCTCCGGCTATTTCAGCTCTTCACACCTTCTCTCTAATGTGCCCGTTTCTCTACCAGTTAGAAAATTACCCACTGCATAAGAAATCCAACCAAGCCACGGCAGGCCTGCCTGCTGCCAGCATCTTCACATCACAGAAAGGGAGTCATGGATGAAGGAAAATGCCAGAGACAAGAGCCTTCTCCACAGCTCCACATGAGCAGCACCGCAACCAGAGCCACCCCTGAATTATTCAGGAAACAGTCAACACCAGCACGGTGCTGCCACATCCTCTCCCATCCATGTAATCCATTTTTTGACAGATATATGCATCAAGACAAAGAAGCACTCAGCCTGCATAAGGAACCATGGAGACCACGAGCAGCACGCCGTCCTCTGTCACCCCCCCGTGGGATGTGTTTCCCCAAAAGACGCTGGACGCCATAGACATCGCTGTTCTTGTGCTGTACTTCATCTTTGTCCTCGTCGTTGGGCTATGGGTAAGCAGATGTGATTAAAAGCTTTTGTATGTGCCCTGTTACACTGAAAAATGTGGCTGATTTGGCCTCAGATTATTTTACTTTGGCTTGAATCGGGCTGCACTTCACTGGATTCAACTGAACAAGTGGGAAGATAAAGTTTACAGGTCCTTTTCCTCACTTCAGCCTGGGGAAGTGTCCTCACTGCTCCAGAGGAGAGCTCTTCAGCTCTAGTGTTTGCTAAGGTTTTGAGAACCCTAGTAAGGAAGAGGTCGTTTAAGTACAAAGTATTGCTAATAATAATGTTTTGTTCATCCAGGAAGGAATTGCTGTCCTATAAATCACCTGTGCTTGTCCGCAGTGGTCTCAACAGCAGATTCCATAAATTAAAAATACTGTTTATATATAATTAAGACAGAAGGACATCCTTTTGGCATAGCTTCTGTAATAGCAAAAGCACAATCGGGCTGTCATAAGGCAGAGATAAATAGTTGCTCTCTTCAAATGTGGTGCGTAACTCCCATGGCATTGCATGAAACTCTCCAAAATCTCTGAGGAACAGGAGTCAATGGGTAAATACATGCACTGCGAGCATTTCTCCTGGCTGCACCCAGTAGCTAGGGATGTCCACAGTTCTTGTCCAAAATTGCTTGCCTTCCTCGCTGATCTGGAAGGATTTAGTTTGCTTACCATAGAAAACATTTAATCAGGATGCAGAGATGATGATAGAGAAATTCGCGCGTGGCTTGTGGCACTGGCCAGTCCCCTCCCTCGTCTGCTGCTCTCCTGTCCCCCAGAATTTCCCAGCTGCAACTGCAGGTCCTTCAGGAAGCCCTTCGCTTTCATCTGATGACAGTACAGAATCTCCCACCGGGGAGATCGCTTGGCGATGCTCTGAGCAGCAGCTGAAATGATTGCTGAAATGGGTGTTCTGCTTTTCTGCTTTCCCAGTCCATGTGGAAGACGCAGCGCAGCACTGTCAAAGGCTACTTTCTAGCTGGAGGACAGATGGTTTGGTGGCCTGTAAGTATCTTTATTATTATGATGCTTGTGCCTCTAGGCTACAGCGAGACTGAAAAGCATTTCTGTCCAAGCAGAACTTATTTCTGCAAACAGGAAAAAAAATAATAAGATTACTTCCATGTTTTGCAAAGACCCAGTTACAATACTGGCTCTTTTTCCCACATTCGAGGCTGGGGAAGTGGAGCTGCTGCAGGGCTTCCACCACAACCCTGTGTCCCATGGGAGCCAGCCCACCAGCTTGCAAAGCCTGTCCAGCTCTGCGTGCCTTGATCTAGAGATGTCCAGAATTACCTGGGTGGTCCCCATCGCAGCCGCAGCCTTATATCGAGCCAGTCTGCTGGTGGGGTGTTCATTTGGGCTGGGCTGGTGGGTCAGCATGGCTAACATAAGAACCTGATGACCTGATGTTTCTACTCGTTACCTCCACCTTCTGCCCTGCTTCCCCACAAGAGATTGGACACTGTTTTGGAAGCAGGATGGTCCTAAACATGCTCACAAATGAGCTATAGGCAGTGCATGATGAAAGAAGCTGGAGAGAGGTGCCAGAGCCACTGAACACACAGGCAAAAGAAGGTGGCAGAGAGTGATAAGGATTTCACATCCTCCGTAGTCATGAGTGGGAAAGAGCATCACTGTGTTCTCACTGCTGAGAACAGTGCCTGGTGCCAGGGCCAGGTCTGATTTTCTGTCTTTCTCCAGGTGGGCGCATCCCTGTTTGCCAGCAACGTTGGAAGTGGCCACTTCATCGGCCTGGCTGGGTCAGGAGCTGCCTCGGGAATTGCCGCAACAGCCTATGAGTGGAATGTGAGTGTGGCGTGGTGGCACTGTGGCTGTCTCTGTGCTGTACAGGGCAACTCCAACACCAAGAAGTCGCCACACAAGGGTACAGGTCTGGCAGCTGCAGAGGCACAGAGTCCTGCTGTGTGAGCTAGAAGACACCCCCAGCTGCTGGGGGCTTGAGCCTCTGAGCGCTGCCCCACCCCGTGTCCCCATTGATGCACCTGAGGGCAGCCTGGACCTGCATCTCTGACCTTCCTTCCCATTTGCTTTGCAGGGCATGTTTTGTGTTTTGGTGCTGGCCTGGCTATTCCTTCCAATTTACATAGCAGCAGGAGTAAGTAGAGGGGATGCTGCGTTGGTCAGTTATTTGCTGGTATCTAAATCACCTGTTCGGCTCATGGGCTTAACTGCCTCCTGCTGTGCTTGCGCTGCTCCCGGGAGGTGGGAGGTGAGCCACGGTGTGTTCAGCTGCCCCAGCAGCCTGGGCTGAAGGGGGAGAGCTGCTGTTTGGGAACGGTGCTGAGGGCTGGGATGTGGGGGTAAGGCAGCTCTGCTACCCCTGGCAATGGAGGAGAGCTGCCCCATCTCCTGAGAAGATGGGCGGACACTCTCATGTCCCAGTTTATAGGGAGCCTTGTGCCAGACTTTACAGCAAAGTCGGTGCTTGCTAAGCTGTTGTGCTGGCCTCAGTAGGCAGCTGAGCCAAACAACAGCACAGCACAACTAGCAGGACCCTGCGGGTCTTCTGCTGGTGCAAACTGCCCACCCCGGTCCCATGGGCCGCGATTCACGGGAGCGACGGCACACCACTTTCTCTGACGGCGCGTCTCTCACGTAGGTTACAACCATGCCAGAGTACTTGCGGAAGCGTTTTGGAGGCAAAAGAATTCAGATGTTCCTGGCAATTCTCTACTTGTTCATCTATATCTTCACCAAAATATCAGTAAGTAGAAAAAAAGGGAAATGGACTGAGTTCGGTGCACTTTGGAAACATGTGCTTCTCAGCGAGGCTGAGAAATGCAGCTGCTGGCCCTTCCCTCTCTTAGCAGAAGAGGGTGTATTATCGAGTGCCTGAGGAAGAGAGACCATGGTAGTTCTGGGAACTGATGCAAAAAGAACAACTTTTTTTCCCATTAAGCATCTAAATGCTTGCTACAGTAGGAGGGAAAGCTAGGTATCCATGTCCTGAGCGATAGCTCGTGGAAAAGTTGTGTTGTGAGTGCATTTGTTAGATTTTGTACATCTAGCAGCTTACCCAGTTTCTTCCCTTTGCATATTTATTGCCTGCGCAGACACCAAACGCTGTTATGTGCAGGATGAATAAGAACGTAGGAGTTGGTACGTGTTTAGGAGAAAAGAGTTAGTGATTTATTGCACCTGTTTGATGTAGTGCCTTGAATAAATAACTGAATCAACCCTTGCGCAACAACTCACGAGCTGTTTATTAACCGTGCAGCAGCGCGTGGATCTGTGAGATCAGACAAGTCCCTGCTGGTGTTTTTCCTGTATGCGCAGGGCCACAGTGGGACACACTGACACGTGCGTGCCTGCGGCCCCACTGGAACAGGTGCTCGTCACGGGGCTCGGGTGGCACCCAGGAGCTAGGCTCAGGTCCTCCTCTAGAAAAAACTAACCCCTTGATGGAAATCTCCGATAATGTGATTCCCGTGTTCAGGATGCTTTTCTATGTCTGTCATTCTGTGGTCTGCAGTTTGCCTATCCTAAAGCTCTCGTAAAACAGCATTTTCACGTAGCTGCGGAGCTGGCTGGTCAGGGCTGGGTCCCACCCCGAGGACACTCTTCCCTGTTGTCTGTCACCTTGTCAGCAGGAGGAATTTGCATTATGGCGAAGGGGTGCTGGGGCTGGCGGCAGGAGCACCTGGGGAGGTTTGCACCAGTACTCGCTCCTGGCCAGCAAGGTTCTCCCCAGCCAGCTCCCTGCTGCTCGGGGGAAGCGATAAGCTCACCCCACCCAAATGCCTTTTTCACAGAGGGCTGTGCATGCTCGCCCTCTCTCAGGACAGCTCCATCATCGCCCTCCCCGCCACCCCCGTGACCAATTATGAATAAAGTGAATACTGAATTGAGCCTGGTCCTAACGCACAGCAGGCAGGAGCTGGGGCTGCAGAGGGATGTGCTGTGTGGGAAAGGCGCTGCGGGGAGCCGGGGGGCACGAGCAGTTGCAAACCAGGCTGGTCCCACTAAAGGAGACAGCCTGGCCAGCTCTGTGGTCGTGCTCCCTGGCACCATCAGCTTCGAGCGGCTCAGTAATACCATCATCGCAACTGCGGTAACTCTCCTTTCTCTCTAGGTCGATATGTATGCTGGGGCCCTCTTCATTCAGCAAGCCTTACACTGGGACCTCTACATCGCTGTGGTAGGCTTGCTGGCCATCACAGCCGTTTACACCGTTGCAGGTATGTGGCTGAGTCGCAGATCACACCATGGATTGGGCACAGTGAGCTGAGCACGTTTGTGCCACGCACCATCCATCCTCGTGCGTGTGATAGGGGTCCTGCAGTTCCCACACAATCTGGTTTTGATATGACTGTGGATAATTGCGGGGGGGAGGACAGGGGATGGGGGACAGGGACAACTGACAGCCCACCTATTGAGAGAAAATTGCCAGGTAAGAGTAAATGAATACCCCTTACAAGGTCCTGCCAGATATGGATGCAGGTCAGTTCTGCTTTAAGGAGAAGCTATGCTCAGGGCATTTGCACAACGCATTTTTCCTCTGGGCTTTTTGGAGGTATGAGTGATTTACATAACAATGAGCCATGTAATGCGGAAAGCATTGTCAATCTTGGATGCCCTTTCAGGGCTTACCAGTGGCCAAATGGAAAAAAGCCATGCACAGAGTAAGCAGCAAATCCCAGACAAATAAAGGTTGCTTCTTTCCCAGTGCTAACCCCTAATGATGTTGCTCATAAAGATCCCCCCCTCTCTTCTTTTTTTTTTTTATTTCTTCTCCTTATTCAGCTTGGGCTTTGTTTTGGAGTTTTTCCATGTATTTCCCGTAGAAGTACTTATACTGGGCTTTGGCTTTTTAGTACCAAAATGATGACTCATTATGATTCAAAATGTGACATTTTAGCCCAAGTGACATGCACAGGAATTGGCCAAAGTGCCTCCCCCCCCGCCCCCCGACGTGGTCAGAACCCGCCAGCCTGCCGGGCACGGGGTTCAGCTTACACTGCTTGTCAAAAACATCTGCAAAGTGTGAGATGCTTTAAAAAAAAAAACGCAGTTTCCCACAGTCTGTTGCTTCTCTGCTCTCTTAGGTGGCCTGGCAGCTGTGATATACACAGACGCTCTGCAAACCCTCATCATGCTGATAGGGGCTGTGACTCTCATGGTCTTCAGTGAGTGTTTCCCTGGGGTTTTATTGCTGAAACTACGATAGAAGCTTTACCAAGCACTACAAACAAGCTGGATTGCCACAACTGATTACTTAATGGATGTTCTGGCAACTGCCTTCTAGATATTCTCCTGTTGGAATATACGCTTGTACAAATGATCTTACAGTAGTTCTTTGTGCGGTAAAAATGCTTGAGTGCTCCCTGAAAAATCTCTAGAGAAATACATTCTGAAGCAGTATTATGGGTGAACAAGCACCTTTGCTAGCCAGCAGGTTTAGTGTTATGCTATTGCCCAGCCCGATGTTAGTCAATAGCTGCTGATCTGTAAAGAATACTTGTGAAGCATCATGTGTAGCAAACTAGGGAGACTGAAAATCAGGGTACCAGCTCGGGAAGATGTGTGTGATAACTGCTTCTTGTGGTCTGTTTTAGGCTTTGTTGAAGTTGGTGGTCTTGAAGGTTTGCAGACAAAATACTTTGATGCCATTCCCAGCACCCGCAAGGAGAACAGCAGCTGTGGCTTGCCAAGAGAAGATGCTTTTCACATTTTCCGAGACCCTGTTAACTCTGACCTTCCCTGGCCAGGAGTTTTGGTGGGAATGACCATCCCATCCCTGTGGTACTGGTGTACAGATCAGGTGGGTTACTGCTCATCCCTTTGGTCGGTTTCAATAACATGCTATTGGTTGTTTGAACCTGATTACATCCTAGCGTCTGCGACAGAGCCTGGGCTGGTTTAATGGCTGATGGGAATTTAGTAAAATCTGATTGTTTCAATCCTAAAGATGCAAAACTTGATATGCACAACAAAATTTTTGGGAACCATTTCAATGTAAAAAGGGGTAAGAATGTGTTTGAGAGTTAATCCCAGTCTATAAATGGGGTTTTTGTTTGTTTGTTTGAACTCAAGCCTTTCCCTTCTTGTGCACTACCTGTGAATTCACTCTTTCAGCTTCCCAGGGCTCTGCCTGCCCTTCCCACTAGTGACAACATCAGGACCAGCACGAATGAAGCCCTAAGCAACCTCCCGGTGTTCCTGTAGTGCTCGTTTATTTAACGCACTTTGCTCTTTTCAGACTCTGTCCTGCTTTGATAGGAGGGCTGCTGACCTGGCCAGGCTTAGCCATCAGGCCAGGGAAGCCTCCAACAAAAGAAGAAAAGAAAATCCTGAGCCTGAGTAGGATTAGTTAAGGAACAGATTATGCAGCACGGTATAGTGCAGAAGCAAGGCTCAGGTTTGATGTCACAAGGAGTGCCTTTCAGGTCTACATTTCTGTAAGGTATTCAGGATCTGAAACAAGAATTGTAAAGCCCCAGACAAGCTGTGTTCACCCTAAGATTTCAATAGTTTAGAGGAGAACAAAGTATACAGATGAATGCAATTGGTATCACAGCTGCACAGCTAGCTCCCCTCTGCTGACAGCGGACCAAACTTATTTCTTAATTTCTAGGTCATCGTTCAGAGGTCCCTTGCTGCTAAAAACCTCTCTCATGCCAAAGGAGGCTCCTTGATGACCTCCTACTTGAAAATTTTGCCCCTCTTTATGATGGTAATGCCAGGCATGATCAGCCGAATTCTCTTCCCGGGTAAGTGCTGAAGGAGAGATCTGTTCCCTCTGTCACTCCTGGTTGTGCCTACCCTATGGAGCTGGAACAGCCTTTACTGAATAAGTTCAGGTCACAGTGTATCAAATGCCTGAAGTATGAAGAGATTTTCTTCCAGTTATACGCTGGAGGATGCACATCCTCCTACAGCAGTCCCCAGCCACATATCGCACACAGCGCACTGCTCCGCGTGCTGGAGCCACTGCCTGTCGTCCTTTCTCGCTGCAGTTGTGCTGATCTGCTCTGAGCTTGCTGCCTGCAGCCACTCTGCATTTTGACCATGCCCTTGGGCCCCTCCTACACCCAGTGTCGCTCCTGCTGCAATTTGTTTGAAACATGCGGAGAAATCCTCATATGCCACCCTGAATCTCATGAATCTCATGCTGGCTGCGGGGGATGTGCTTGTCCGTGAGGAGCTGTGCCAGAGGGGCTGGGTAGCCGTAGTCCTCAAGTAAGCAACATTCCTAGAGAAGAATTAGACATGCAAGGGAGGTCAGCTACCTGCACTGATTCTGTCTTTTGCATGGAAGAAAAAAACAGAGAAAATGGGGAAGCCCAACGCTGCCCTTTCTCGCTGTGAGAGAGTCCTCTGTCATTTGCTGGAAGCTTTCCAGCATTTCGCTTAGAAAGCAGCTCACCGCATTCAGTAGGCTAACTTGTTTAGATACGTGGGTTTATTGTGGCTGCGGAGTACTGCCTCTCACTCCCCCTTGCTTTTTTTTTTAGATCTGGTGGCTTGTGCAGATGCGGAAATTTGCCGAAAAATCTGTGGCAATCCCTCTGGCTGTTCTGATATTGCTTACCCTAAGCTGGTCATAGAACTTCTGCCTGTAGGTAAGGAGCTTGGCAATAGTGCTGGCACTGATGGGTACGGTACACACCAGCCAAAAGGTGTCCATGAGAGAAGTTCAGAGAGGAAAATACCCTGCAGCTGTAATTGCAGTGGGGTTTATGTTTGGCTTGGTGAGACAGTGGCAAGGGACAGCATGCAACAGGAGAGATGGGTGATGATCCAGTGTCCAGATGTCTACTTCAAATTTGGATAAAAGCTAAAGTGCAGATGTTTAACAATGAGAATCAACTGTCAACACCTCTCCGTCACTGCCATTTTAAAACTGGGGCTAAAAACATTTTTAAAAGCCTCTTCTAGTTCAAAGAAGAATTTGAGGATATCCTACAGTGGGGTTATTGGGGATTCCTCAGGGCGGCTGTACTTCTCCCTCTGTTTCCAGGACTCAGGGGCCTGATGATGTCAGTGATGATAGCAGCTCTCATGTCCTCCCTGACTTCCATCTTCAACAGTGCCAGCACCATTTTCACCATGGACCTCTGGAAGCATTTCCGTCCTCGTTGCTCCGAGTGGGAACTCATGATCGTTGGCAGGTATGGAGGACTAGGACATGCATATTATATCAGAGCCTGAGCATTAGGGACTCATCTTGGCATGCCTCAGCCTGCTGCCCTTGTACAGGTGTAGCATCTTCATATTGTGCAGTTTGGTGGAGGACTACAGCAGAGGCCTTGTGGTTATGAGAGATCTCAAAGTCTTGCAGGATGAGCAATTGGAAAAGCATGGCCTGAGCTAGCAGTAATGGCACCTTTTTCTTGCACAGGGTGTTTGTGCTGCTGCTCACTGTGGTCTCCATCCTTTGGATCCCACTGGTACAGGCTGGCCAGGGAGGACAGCTCTTTATTTACATCCAGTCGATCAGCTCCTACCTGCAGCCCCCTGTGGCAATGGTGTTTATACTGGGTTGCTTCTGGAAAAGAGCAAATGAAAAGGTAACAAGCATGCTGTGCTCAGCACAGTTGCCTCTGCAGCCTCACTGCCCCGACAAGAGTCCTGTAGTTCAAGCCAGGGCCCAGGCTGCAGTTCTGCCGCCTCTTGTAGTGTTTGGGGGAACAAATGCACCGAGACCTCTGCACAAGACGAGCAACCATCAGCAATACAGGAGGGAGCAATTCCTGCTGGTTTCCAAAGACTGCTGGCATTTCAGCAGGACTGTGACGGCTGCATTGCTCCGTTGCAGGGTGTCCTTCACAAATCTTGAAGCCTGTTAGGGGCTTGTTGGCCATCAGCTTGTTTATTACACGAACTTGTGTTACCTGCATCAGGGGGCTACAGAAGGGACAGCAAGCCCAGACAGTGAAGGAGCCAGACCAAAAGTGTCAGGAGCCCTAAACCTCCAGTTTCTCCACAGAGACTGGTGCTAGGTAAAGGGTAAAATCTCCCCAAATGGGGCTTCAGTTAGGTGGAGAGCAGCTCTCAGCCCTGCAGGGTTAAGGCAACCATTAGGATACAAATGCCGCTCTTCAAAATATTCTGGCATAAGATGTTATCCTTCCCCTCCATACCAAAATTCATGACCCTCTTGCTCCCACAGAGGCGAGGTGCCAGGCTACTGTAACAGCACTGGCAGACTAGATAGGAAGAGCAGAAAAGGGAGGAACAGGAGCCTGCCAAAAAAACAGCAAGGAGAAAGCCTGGCCAGCTTGTAGCCTGTAAATGTATAGCCCTGGATCCTGGATACCCTTCTTGCTCCCATACCCTTCCTTGTCCAGGGCGCATTCTGGGGCTTGGTGATCGGGCTGCTGCTGGGCGTCATTCGGCTGGTGCTGGACTTCATCTACCCAGAGCCCCAGTGCGGCGAGACGGACCGCCGCCCAGGCGTGGTGAAGTACATGCACTATCTCTACTTCTCCATGGTCCTGGCCGCGATCTCCACGTTCACGGTGCTGGTCGTCAGCATGCTCACAGAACCCCCCTCGGAAGAAATGGTGCGTCACCCCTTCAGATTTCTTTTGTTATTTGTAAATGGTTTCCAGGATGCCCCACGCTACATCCGTGGAAATAATGTGGGGATACATAATCTGGAAATGGAATTTTCCATTCATTCTTTATTTATGATCACACTTGCAATAACCTGTAACAGCAGTCCCTCCTCTGCTCCAGCACCCTGCTGCCATGTAATATTTGGGTCCCATAAATCCAAAGTCCCACCCTGGAAACTGGTCAACATTAGATGCTACAAAAAGCTGTTATTAAGTTCAAACATGTGTGTTTAATCCATGACAAATTAGCTTTTTCCCTCTATTTTCCAAGAAATTCCAGCTTCTGGGTCATCTTTATCAACTCTCTTACTAATTTAGTGAGGAACCATTTTTACTCGCAGAAAAGAGAAATCAAGGGCAGAGAGCACACTTCCTCTGGAACAGGTTTGTGCCAGTTTGACTATTTTCAATAGATATACTGAGGCTACAGAAAAATGTTAATAGCAGAAAGGAGGGCCAGAGGGACCTTCAGAAATCACACAGCCAACGCATCCTCTTCCTTCAAGACAGGACTAACCCGACACATTTCTGAAAGACCTGGTGAACTTATTCTTAGAAATCCCCAGAGAAGGAGAATGCCCAGGGAGGTGTGCCGTCAATTCGAGAGCTCACCTGCCCTCCCAGTAGCAATTTTTCATCTCCAGCCTGAATCTTTCCAGCTTCATGTTGTGCTCATCCCTTTCTGTCCGCCCTATCGCTGATATTGAGAACAACCCTCTTTAATCAGTCTTTTACATATGTGAAGAAAATTATCATGTCTCCCACCTGTCTTCTCTCAACAATTCCAGTTCTCTGAATCATTCCTCCCTGGCCACAATTTCCATTCCTTTTGCTCCCTTCACTGACCCGCTCTCAGCCTGCATCCAGTGATGATCCTGTGCAGAAATGCCTCCTCCTCAGTAAAAGAGAATGAAGAACGCCATGCTTCAGAGAGCGTAGCTGTACAAACAGCTTAACTCAGCGCGCCGATGGTAGCCATCGCTTCTGTTGTTACCAGCTGAGCACTTGGCTGTTCACCTGCTCTAACAGAGCAGGAGAACAGATTTCGGCCCTTCTAAGTATTCTCTCTGCAGGCTGCTCTGCTGCTGAGGTAGTCCTTTGAACAACCACGAAAGCAGTTTTCTTTAACACCACTCTTCATGCCATCAGATAAGTCGGCTTACCTGGTTCACACGTGGGGATCTACCAGTCAAGCAAGACCTAGCAGTCAGCACTTCCCCTGATGCTGCAAAAGGAGTGTGTGAAGCTGAGCATCCCGCTCTCCAGATTGATATAAGCATTGCTTCTGAAAATAGTTCAAATGATAATAAATGTAAGTGCTCCAACATCGTATTCAGTAGTACCTACACCTAGGCATAACAACAGTAATAACAACACTAGGCATTATGTAAAGGCTTTGAAGACAAGAAACGTTAAAACTACTTCCTCTGGATTTCTGTAACTTCAGGGCATGCTAAAAGGTTTTTACCTGGCAGTTTTACCTTAAGCAGAAGCTTGGTGTCTTTTCCATCTCTTGATGGCATTACATATGCTTGAAATCAAGAAGGAGCTGGACGGGATACAGAGAGCCATGCCCATTATCCTGCACTAGCCACTGGTGCTGCTTGCACCTGCGGCAAGGAGAACTGGTTGAAAAAGGGGAGGGTGGAGGAAAACCACAATTATTTTCATGAAATTCCATTTCTGTTTTTCAGTGATGTTTTCTGATCGACTCTAGCAGCAGGGAGAACCCAGAGCCCTGGGCGGAGTTCTTGACAGATCAGTGAAGGAGGATTTACATTTTTTAAAACTTGTACTTGTCGGTATTAGGTACAAACATGCATAGCAACTCATTCTGCGTTTTCCAGCGATGATTATCATCACTTGTTTTTGCCAGGCTTGGGACACTGTTTATGTAACTTTGCAGCCTTTGCTGTGTATTCCTTTGATCTATAAACAGCTGTTGAAAAGATCTGTAAGCTAATGAGTTACGGTGCAGAGCTCCCAGCTGCTGGGAAGTCTCATGTTTGTTGGGCACAAGCACTGTCTTCCCAGCATTTAGTCACGTATGCCCGAACCCACACCAGAGCTGGGAAAATTCAATTCACACGTGTGTGGCATGGAATAACCCTAAATGGACTAGAGCATGCACGTGCAAGCTGAAGGGTAACGAGTAGCTACAGCTCAGCTTTTAGGTTTGGTCTACTGTTGCCGTTCCCTAAACCATTGGGAACAGCAGAACTCAGAGCTCCAGGGAAGAATGAAATCAGTACTGCAGCCCCAAAGGTGCTAATTGAAGGGCTTCCTACACCTCAGCGTAGCTAGTGTATTTGTTTAAAGAACACTGGTGCATTTTTTTGCATCAAAACCCTTTGCACAGGACCACACTGATACATTCCTGGGATTCGGTGGGATTTGTACCTCACTATTGACTGTCTTTTTAGGTACGGCTAAGACCAAAGGGAACTCAAGGCTGCTGACCGCCCTTCTGTGGCTCTGCGGGATGGAGCGCAAACAGGAAAACGCTGAGAATGCGGCACCGACTAAACCTGAGCTGCCTCCCGTGGCGTCCCTGGAGGAGAAACCGCTGGTGAAACACGTCCTGAACATCAACTTGCTCTTGTGTGTATGTGCTGGGCTCTTCCTCTGGGCCTACTTCGCGTAGCCGCTGGCTATTTGATTCCAGATGACATCAACTAACTCTTAATTGGTGTAAATAATAATAATTAGCAGAGGGTTAATGTAACTCTTAGTGCTTTCTAAATGTTATTTCTTTATTTAAGACAACAGACCTTCCTCCCCAATCCTTTCCTTATGTCTAAGGGGGGGCCTGGCCGTGACAGGGGCTGAGTCCTCTGCACCGGCACCGTCAGACCCCAACTGTCAGCGAAATGATAAATGTAAAGAGCCAAGGAAGGTAGCTAGGCAGGAGAGCTTTGTTTGGTTAATTTAAATGTTTAGTTATGCTCTTCAGGGTTGGAGCACTGCCTGGAATTCAGGAAGTCTGGATTCTCTTCCTATTTGTGCCTCTACAACCAGCTACAACCCCTTGGTTCCCCTTTGCTTCGGCTCCTCTACCCTCGAGGCCGAGCGAACACCCCCCGTGCCCGGCGGAGGGCCAGGGCCTGCCGTCCATGCTGTTGGGCGGCGCGCCATGCCTCGCCAGCTCAGCCTCGCCGGCTCAGCTCCCTCCTCAGTGCAGGGGGGAGCGCGGCCAGTGCGGCCCCCGCACCCCAGCCTCTCAGTGCTGCCACGGTGGGGCCAGCCCGCCAGCCAATGCCAACCCACTGCCACCAGCACCCAGCGTGGAAAAAACGCCCCCAAACCTGTCATCAAGGCCAAGGCACTAAACCAGCCCAACCCCACCAGCACCCCTTCGGCTGGGACCACGGGCCGCCTTTCACCTCAGGCGCTGTTCCCAGGGCAGCCCGGGCGGGCTGGCGGTGGGGTCAGCCTGCCACCCCCCAGCTTTCCGTAGCTGCAGATACACTGGTTACAGAACGAGAGCTGCTCCGTGTGGGGGGCTGGGCTGGGGGCTGCCCCAGCGCGGCTGCTCACTGGCCCCACCAGCCATGGCGGAGGTGGCCCAGCGCCTCGGGGCTCCCTGGCAAGGCCAGGCGGTGCGAGCAGCCTCTCCTCGGGGCCAGTGCCCGCTCTGCAGTGGCGGTGGCCCTGCTGGGTGAGGGGAGGGCGGCAGAGGCGGCAGCCCCTTTACAAAGCCATATCAGTGGCAAATCCCCCCGGCGAGGCCAGGGCTGCAGCTGCTTCCATGTATGACTGTGAAGAACCCCAGTGTCCACTTACCTGCCCGCTGGGGATCTGGGAACGCCGCCTTCCCTGCTCATACCTTGTGCTCACCTGTCACAAAATTTCTTAGAATATGTTAAATATTGCATGGGTGTAGCAAGTAGCACCTACAAAAGCTTATGGCGCTGCACATGCATAACGTAAAGGGTGGTGTAGAGCGGTGATACGTACAAGCCTTGTAGCAGCCCATAAAATAAGAAAATACTGTTTTGTTACACCATATAAGAAGAATTGTCATTTGGGAATCCTTCCTAAGCAAAGGAAACACAACTGTTAGAAACCCTGTGGGAAAGAGAGACTTTATTTATAAAGTCTTACATTGTTTTTGCAACTAACTTTATGTATGACTCCCAGGCAATTACTGTATACCAAATGTTTTGACGAGATACGTTAAGACAATTTTTTTTTAAACACCTGCCTAGTGCCAATGTCGAGCAGAGGAAAGGATTCCACTTCATATGCCAGACTTCCGAAGTGCTCTGCATCTGGGCCCTTCAGGTGATCTATCTACAGCATCAGCGATGTAACGATGTAACCGCATCTTTAGAGTAAACAAATGCTAATGGGAACATTAGACTTCAGCTACTGCAATATTGCAAGTTTTGGTGCAGTTTTAGGAGGTAACGTGAACCGCACCGATGCATATGTCAAGAAGAGCTTCCCACAGCAGCAATGCTTTCGTGTTTCTTCTGAATAATAAAAGCTCGATCTGCAAATCTGTTGTCTGTGGCAGCAGAGAGCACACACAACAGACCACACAACAGTAACTTGCTGGAGCTGTCGCTATAAACTCTTTTGACAAACTGCTGGTTTTTCTTTTGAAACAAGTTTATCACAGTGGATTGTGTGAAAACGCATTAGAAGATCACTCGAGAACAAGTCCCAGGTCTCCTACTTCTCTCTTCCAGCTGTATTTTTCATGTAGTAGAGACAAGTTACATAAATTCCTAGTGGGATCAAGTAACCTTGACCCATCTTTGCACAGATTTGGCTTCCAAGATCCAGCTAACTATAAATGTATAACTATCTCTTACTGCATACAGAGGTTTAAAGACCTGAATAAAGCTGTGGTGGGTTCAGTAGCTTACCTCTGGGATTTTCTCCACCCAATGCTTCAGGTAACTGCCCCAGAACAGTATTCTGACAGAATTGGATGACGTGCTCTGTCAGACATAATAGGAACAACACGAGTTGTCTTCAGTGCCCATGATTCAAAGGAGAAGCCATGTAGGGCAGCTGATGAATTATTTTTATGTTCACAAATTAGTTTGTAATATGTAATTCTGTAAAAATTCAACCCTTTGCTCTGCAGCCTTGCAGCAGCACAATCCATTTCAACACCCAAGACTTAGCTTCTCCTCAAACCCATGGTCATTGGCAAATGTTTCATACTACCTCAGGTGAACAAAACTTTAACAGCGGTGCTAGAATACTTCCTTAGGGTTAAACTGAGCATTAGCTATGATTACATCAAGCTTTTACTCTCCCACTGAATACCTGTTGACCACAGAGGAGCTGACATTTTCCAGTTACCGTGACCCATCTTTTCTGGACGCAGTCAGCAGCTGAGCAGCTGCCAGCAGGCCCTTGCCCAGCCCTCCACATCAGAACCCATCTTCCAAACACCAAGACTTCATCTGTCAATAGTCTCCACAGGCTTTGGAAAATAGGAAAACTCCCTCCTTACGAATCGGCTGTATGATTTCTGTACCCTGCTTTGTAAAGGTTTGCAGATGTAGGTACTGCTGTTCCAGAAATTATCTTCAGAGTATTAGTCACTGCCTTCCAGCCTGCTGTCTGCCCTCTCAGCACTACGAAAGCAGTCCCACAGAGTTCAGCCAACTACTGCCTTTAGCCTAACCTGAGTGTTTCTCTAGGGCCCCTTATTAAATCACTGAAATCCAGGTTCAGGAAAGCCGCAGTTTTCTTCACTGCGAATGGAATTCCTATCAAAGCAAGCCCCCATCACACTCTTGCATTTGTTTATTAAATTCCTACTGCTCATTTCTTAGCCTCCATCTGACCAGTCCACTCGATACACTTATGCAGTACCTTAGAGTACAGTTACAAAAGGTTTCCACTGGCTGGGGTGGGAGGGGTGCACCATGCTGTACGCATGCAATCCTCTACCATAGCCCTGGGAATGCAAAAAATAACGCACTCAGTTTATGAAACCTGACCCTCTGATAAGAGCTCCTTGCTGTACTTTAGGATGGAATTCACTGTCTTTCCACACAGTGCTTTACTCAAGGAAATTAAAAGTTTTAGCCACGGCACATAATAACCCCACCAGACTGCTCCCAGAGTGGTGTGCAGCAATAGAGACATCTCCCATGACACATCCACAAAACTCAGCGCAATCACAGTCTACAGCAGAGGTGGCTGCAGAGTGCCCTACCGTCCCACTCAAACTGGCAGCCTGTATTCAAAGTTTTGAGGTAAACTTCAAGTAACTGGGCTGTAAGAAATTTACCTAGTGTACCCCCAAAAAAATTCCCCTAAACCACACAAGCAAGCAGCTGTGCTTGTCTTTCAGCCAGCCTTTGCAAGCACATACACCCGAGCAGATTCTCAAAGCAGTGCTAAAAGCATTACAAAACCTCATTATTGTATTCCAAGTTTCTTTTTAGACCTCTGTAGGGTTATTTTGTGCAGCCATTTGATTAACTAATCAATTGCAACAACATAGCTTAAAGCCACGAGAGTCACTCAAGAAGCTGATACCCCACATTGCCTCCCACCCCTGCCCAATTTTGGGGTGCATTCCTATGAACAGGGGATACAGTTGTGCTTGGTAAATAAGGGAGTAACTCCAGCCCTGGTGTTAAGAGATGTCTGAACAGGAAAAACTGGGCAGCCACTGGGATTTCAAACCAGGGCATGGAAAAGACAGCAACTACGATGTATGTGCAATGAGTCTTGTCAAGGCCGTAATGAAATGCAGTTTTCTCTTGTAGTTAAGCCTAGGGTCTAGTTTAAGAACATCAATAAAATGTATTATGGAGTATTAAGGAGTTTAAATGTTAAGTAAATCAATTCAACTAGTTATATGAATGTTACCTCAATTGACTAGTTTCCCTCTTTCTCATTCACAGAAACAGTGTGGCCTCTTCCCTCTCATTTCTTTGCATGATACAGGTTGTATCCAGCGTTCCTCTTTGCAGCTGAACTCCTTTGTGTTTAACTTGAATCTACGCCTTAAAGAACAGATGCACATTCATTCACAGTAGGCTTCCGCTGCAGCCTTTGAAAGAACAAACTGAGCAGCTGGCGGACTCACGAGCTACAAAGCCCCGGGAGTGACTCTGTAACCTTCAGTGCCCACTGGGAGCAATGTTACTCACAAACTCGAATAAAGATGCCTTAAGTTGACAAAAGACAATCTTTAATTTTATAAATGTTCACCCAACTGACGAATCCAAACAGCTGTTTCAAAGTTCTTTCAAAATTCAACCGTTTTCACTGAAAGCACAAAAAACACTTCCACAGTTTCATCCTGAAACAGTTGCCAGTTTCACATAAACAAAAGCAGGCTTGGTTAATACAAATAACTATGAAATAAGTATTAAGTACTGATCATTAAGTAGCAATGAAATGATTAAAGATGCAGTAAGTTTCCTTCTACAGTATGACAGTCCTTCAAGGCACTAGAATACATCCACAGTTTTGACAAGGTGACTGATAACCAGCAGTCACCACCAGCACTCTGGCATTTTTTGGTTCATGTTTTAAAAAGAATCTGCAGCAAATCAGTGAGGGAATGTCTCTTGCAAGGCATCTCCTTGTAATGTCTAAGAACTAGAAATAAAAGTCTAACCGTGACATTAAAAAGATTATTTCCGTTATACATGCACTTTAAATAACTAATGTTCTGCTTCTTATTCTTTTGGAATTTCTGCTAATACCATCCGTATTAGCAGCAATTATGCTTCCTATGCAAGCTTCTGCAGTAATTAATTCCTTCCATCCAAGATTCTGAAAACCATCGTTGAGACACAGATCATTAAACTTCTTCTGAATGGCTAAATCACTTTCTCCGTGATGCACAAGTCACAACTCTACACAGTTTTGCCATATCGTCAAAAGAAGCTTTTCACTGTTAGGTCTGTTAGTTTTCCTACCAGGAAAGGAACAGTAAAAAGTTTTGAGTTTTTCCATTACAGAGCAGTGCTTTCCGTATCATTGTCAATATCAAGCATGAGGTGGTTGTGCAGTTCTTTGCTTGCTGTCTCTGCAAGAAGCTCTGAAGAAGGGTTCTGAAGTGGTTCTGGAATACTGGAATCTGCACAAAAAACGCAATAGCCAGTTTAGAGTCTGGACAGTGACACCCCATTCGCTAGCGTATTTCTGGTGCATTTCCTTAGAAAGAAAAGGGAAAGGAAAGGTAAACAAAGGCTTTTCAAACAGAGGGCTGCCACATATGTGAATGTGCACGCATGAACACAAAAAGGCTAAGCCATACTGAAATGCTTATGAGTTGCTTCTCCAACATACCTTTTCTCAGTCTTCTACATGATAAAAGGAAACGTTTCTTTCTGAAGAATGGAGGACAGCAAGTAACGATTTAGTATTGGATTCCTCAATGCCCCTTAAGACTGGCATGTTACTGCAGACTTTCACGTCAAAACACAACGGTCACTCAGCAAAAAAAAAACCCAACAAAAAGGCACCTAAATCATCAGCCAGGTAACCACCACCTATGACTTTTAGAAGCAGTAGGAACATGTATGGTGTCAAAAGGAGGCCCTGTCACAGGAAGAGGAAGAAATTACTTAAAGCAAATTCAGATTAACCCTCTTCCTTTGTGTAACAGAACATTGTGTTCTTTGCCTCTTCTGAGAGGAGGAGAATTTTGTTCAAGCCCAGGTGCCCAAGGAGGACCTCAAAATGTTGCGTTTCTGGTGACTGACTGCCCTGGTAGGGAGAAGATCAGAAAAATCCTAACAGTTTAAAAAAAAAAAAAAAAAGTGACTGGAAATATTAAGTCAGTATTTTGGAAAACTAATTTATAATATGCCACAACATCTCCTGCTGCAATCCAGCAGCTGTTCTAAATAGAAAGTAATTTAGACTGCTTAAATCAAATAAAGACTTCACATAAGCATCTTGCTTTTAAACATCGGTGGCATTGACAGGCATCCTCTAAAGACTGACTCCTATCTGAAATTGTAATTTCTGGGCTAAATTTAATTTATAAATGTTCACATTGAAAGTTTCTGAGCTAAATGACATGGAAGAGGTGAAAGCAGACACAGAACTGAAGTCTGAGCGCAGTCTCCCCTGCTTCTCTCTCAGACCGTTACTAGAGTGCCAGCCAGCCTTTCACAATGTGCAGTGATTTTGGACTCAGTGATACAGTTAATACAGCAGCTGGAACTCCATCATATTATGGCCTGACACAATTATGGTTAAGCGGTTAAGTGTTTGCAATGCAAATTGCTGCAATTTTCCCAAAAACATGATCCCAGGATTAATATTTTCTTGTGAGGTGTGAACTGTACATTTTCTCCCACCGTCTTGTATCAGAGTCTTGGGGAGTACCATGTTCTGCTAAGATGAAATCATCCAGAAGGCACAGAACAAGCCATCCATACTGTTACGACTTGTTAAACACCATCATCTGGGGGAAGCTGTTAAACAGCTCTCTCCTCAGCCCTCCATTCTCATCTTGATAGTCAGTGTCCAGGTTACTGAGCTATACCCAGAACAGTGCCTTGTGGCACCTACAAGACTATCACTGTTCAACAGATGTTTGGTAGCAATGAAGAAATAATTACTGGGGCTAGTTTAAAACCAAACCTTTTCACTTAGCCTCACATTCATGCGTTTACCAGGTCCCTGAAACAAGAAACCAAGTTTCATAACATCAGCAGCTCTCCTTCACCCCAACTCTACTCTGTAACTTGCTTCTACAATGAATGAAAAAGCACTTTTAAAGTCAGTTAATTTAAACTTTAGGGGTTTTTTAGTAATTTTTCCTACTGCTAACAGAAGCAGTACTACATAGAAGAATAAACAAACTGCAATCCTGTGAGTTCCCGAATTCTTCCTGCATCCTTCCCTTACTCAAAACATTCCACACTGAGCTCGACCTGACGAGACAAGCACAGAACCAAGTAGCAGAGGCACTGCGTTCTCCCCAGTACCTAATGCTACCCGCTGTTACCTCCGCACTGCCATTTAAAGTATGGTTCAAAAGGCGTACTTTGACTTTAGATGCAGGCACAGAAGTTTTCCCTACCATGACTGCATATTGAAGGATGAATTGGAAAAGGACGTAGCTGACAGTGTGAGGTGACACAGGAAAGAAGTATTTGTGACAAACGATGCTACAGCTACATCAAATACAGAATGAACCCCTGTATAAAACACATGGATTTCTAGATAGAATTTTCTGTACATAGGAAAAGTACAACATGAAACTGGCCAGTCAAAACATGAACAACTTTACATTCTAGTCTTCAATACTTTTAGTACGTTAATGTAAGAGCGAGCATCAAACAGCCATTCTTTTTGCATGCCACACTAACGATAATGCAAGCAAGCAGTGTTATTTGTGACAGGTTAGTAGTGGGCATTAGCACACGCATGATTATGAATTAGCGACATTTTTGGCCAATCATATGCCTTTTCCTTACCATTGAACTTTCCAATACAGTTCCTACTGAATGCAGGTCAAACATCTAGATTATTTAATAAAATTTTTGATTAGAATATTCTTTTCTAGGGCTTATTGATTTAATACCATAAACAGAATTCGAGGCATTGCTAAAGTCCAGTACATGGACAAAGGAATTCAACAGTATCCTGAAAACAATTCAGAACTCCTGTTCTGATATTATGAAATTCACTGGAAACTTAATTTTGGCTTCCATTATTCCCATCTGTCTTCCCTTGCTCCACTAGTTAAGGTTAAAATTAAAACCAGCCATTTCACATTATGAAATTAGGTAAGTCAGTCTATAATAAGTGTTTATATGTGCACGTGTAAATGTTAGAGCAGATACTCTCATGTAATATGCAGTGGTGTTAATTCACAAAATATATTAATCCTTTAAAAAAAGACTGATCTGGAAAAAGTGGATGATCCTGTACTAAGTGTACTGCTGCAGGCAAGCCTGAGTATCACTTCAAGTATTCCCCAACGATGTTTTATTCCCCACCCCTCCCGAAACATACTAGATTGTCTATGTTCCTTTATTCCTTTATGGGTTTTGCTAGAGAATCTTTCATCATCAGCCCTCCTTTACTGGTTTTCCTGCATGACCGCTTTCATACTCTCATTTACTGTACACAACTTACATGGCCAATTTGCTATGGTTTGTGCTTGAAAGGAATGATATGAAGTCTCTCCAGTTTTAACACTGTTTCATTTCAACACTGTTGATTTCAATTTGTTTATTATTTATCCAGACTACAGGACAGCTGTGTACCTCTGTTCTGCCTCTAACTTAGCTGAAAAGGAGTCAGCACGAAGTTATAATTTGCTGTCCCTGTACAGCCTCAGCTGTGCCAATCACTCCCCTACAGCAGATGCTTGCCTTGTGTAACTTAAACTCCTCCACTAATACAGCAGGCCCCTGCGCACCAGCTGGATATTATTTAGAAGTCAAGTATTTCTCCAGTTACACTGGGGTGTAACAAGCCCTGCTTGTCTGCCATCATCAAAGCAATTTCCTCAGAAATAAAAAAATCCCAAAATGAGAACAAATATGGTCAACCTATCAAACACAACTTAAAAATTAAGGGTAAGTCTTTCCTTGAAGCTTGACTCATCAGCACAGTTCCCATTCTTATTTGTAAATGTTGTAAAGATCCAGACCTCAGCCTTATTTATGAATTCAGTCTGGAAATTTCACCCTTGTAATTTAAAGATACTGACAAAAAGAACAGAAGTACAATCAGGAAAAGTCTGTTATTTTAAAAAGCAAAGCTACTTTTTAGTTGCTTAAGCAGCTCATTTACTTCTCCGATTTTAAAAAAAAACAAACTACTTCCAACTTGACTTCTCAATCCATTACTAATTTCAGTTTTTTCCTCTAAGCAGTCAAATCTTGAGATGATTCAGGAATGCAGCCTCAACATTTTCAGCCTGTCATGCAGTTGTTACCTTAAGAAGGTAGCACCTCCAACCCATTACATACAAATAGTAAGATTATTAATGTGTCGTTTGGCAGCTGCGATTGAACAGACTAGTACTATTAGTGAGGCTGGAGCTGACAGAATGCAAATGCAAACATGCCAGAGTGCAGATGCTCCTGGGTGCTTTTCTGAAAAGCGGTTTAGTCACATGAACATGTATTTTGCCAAATAAATTCCAAGAAGTTAAAAATAACTGAAAATCTAAAGTGAAAGCTACATTAAAATGTAACCATAAAACACTCAATTGTAGGAAAACACATGAGCTTCAATATTGGCTGCACTGGTAAGAACAAACCTGTTTTAAATGGGTCACTGCTTCACACTTGACTTGTGGACTAGTAGTTCTGGTGACCGTGGTGAAGTGTTACTCACTTCATTGTAGATATTTTTACAATTTCTTTGAAGAAATAATGTAATGTTCACAGGACTATTAAAACTAAGCAGCATAGGTCTTAA
The DNA here is from genome assembly GCF_023638135.1 of Falco biarmicus. Taxonomy (NCBI): domain Eukaryota; kingdom Metazoa; phylum Chordata; class Aves; order Falconiformes; family Falconidae; genus Falco; species Falco biarmicus. Next base: position 87,067,714 of record NC_079291.1, read on the forward strand.
AATCTCTTACAAACAGAATGATATGTAGTAATGAGGTAACACAGAGTCGACAGAGAGCACATATTCCAAAGCGCATATACAAAATAAAGCTACAAATAAAATATTGCTGTGCAGGAGCATTTTAGCTTATATTGCATGTTTCTGGTAAGTACAAACCTTATTCGCAGTAACCATCCCCACCTGTGAAGGCATCATGGGGTAAAGCTGTTAGGCAACAGAATTTATACTTTGCATTCCAATACATTAGTCTTACCCTAGAGAAGCTGCAGTGTCATTGGAAAGTTTTAACCATTATTAAATATAAGTAGATTTAAAAGTATTAGTCTCCTATATCCATTATGCTTTCCTTTAGAACTGCCTAAAATAAGCAGAGACGCAGCAGAACATTTCAAGATCTGCTAGTTTTGACTGTCCTCAGCAGTTACATTTCCCCCCCCCCCCCCAAAATGTAAATTAACATTATCGTTATCAAACTAGTAACTACATGCTTCATGAAGCTCCTGTGAGAAGACAGGAAGCTTCTCTTTACTTCATGAATGTCTCAAAACAGAAGGTGGCTGCTGCATTTAAAATATGAAGAACTATCTAGAAACTGACCTAAGATATAGTTTAGTGTATGTGGGTCTTCAGTCTCTGGTTGTCCAACTTAAAAGCACATCAGAAGACTTTGTTCTCATAAGGCAGAACATTCACTGCGTTAGTACCTTGTCTATTAGAACATGTATCAGTGACCAGTTTTGCCATTTTCTTATCTTTCATATATGCCGAAATACACTATCCTTGGCTACATCTTCTCCCTCCTCCAAATATTTGCTTTTGGCAACAGATGTATAAGCATAACTGAGAATGCCATGACACTTGAGCCTGGAGAAAGCCCTAGAGAGCTGGTTGCTAAAATAGTGTTCAGCTTCCAAAACAGGGAAAAAAAATAAAGCAAGCTAATCTAAGTTCCCCCCAAACCCTTCTGCCTCAGGAATGAAAATCTTCACTGAGGAAGTGCCCCAAATCCTCGTGCACAGAAGAGGCAGGTGGGCGTTTTAACCAGATAAGAGCAATTTAGTATTTTAACTGTTACCTGCACTTTTCACTCCCTCTCCCCCCAAATTCATTTACAGCTACAGGTGTTTTTTTCTTCATTTCTGCTCCCTGAGGAGACACTGAATATGAAAGAATCCACTCACCTGTGACTATTTTGGAAGCTGTTTGCGTGGGATTTGCAATAACACCATCTCCAGCCAGCTGAGAAGGAGGATGAGGCGGAGGGGGAACACTAGGTCTGTTTCTGGGTTTTGGTACTGGCCGTGGCCGCGGCAGTGTACCACTCTGAGGTAGAGAGTGAGACTGGGAGGTTTCTTGAGCAGATGGCTGTGGCGATGGGGAGCTAGTATTATGTTTTCCTAGAGGGGGTGTATCAGGTGGTGTTGGAGTCTGCGGAGGAGTGTAACAGGGCTGCTCTGGTCCGTGCTCACTGCTGGGTGCAGCAGGAGGAGATGCTTGACTGTTTGATTTGGGCTGCGGTGGAGGAGTAGCCTGTGTTGGGGGCTGTGGTGGTGGGTGGCTGGGAGCTTGTATTGGGGAAAGGCTGCTGGAATATCTCCGAGGTGCAGAAACCTGGGAAGTGGAGGGCTGGGCTGCTCCTTGGTTTGCATGTTGAGCAGGAGGAGAAGAGCTTCTAGCAGGTGGTTTTGGAGAGACAGACGGTGGCTGAGCAGCTGGGGCAGAGCTTTGGCTCGCCGGCTGCCCCGGCGGTGGGTTGGCTGGCTTGGGAGGGGCTGGCGCAGGCTTTTTAACAGCTGTTAAGAGAAGAGGTGAGATTTCATGGTTGTGTACTGTGAAACCAAACTTCTGAAAGAAAGAAATTAGCAGCACAAAAGCATGCTCAGCTACGTTATCCAAGTAAAATAGCATGCTATCAAAAGCAATACCAATAGGAAGCTACAGAATTGTGTACACAGGTTTACTGATCAATAGCCTTTGAGTGATTTTGCTAAACAGCACTGCTACACATTACTGCCAGCATTCACGACAGAGTTCAAAAGTCAAAGATGCATTTATAACTAGGCCTTAGTGAAATGCAAGCGATTAAACCATTGTCTGTAATAAAGGAAGAGATACCAATAATAATAAAGAAAGAGATACCGTAAAGTTATTTTATTAAGCATTTTTGCAGTACATAAAGAATTGGAACTTAGTAGCTTGAAAACCAAATGACAAAACACACACCTCTCCTCATTGAATGGGGACTGGGACCTGCCGCATTCTGTGGCTGATTAACAGAAAGCTGATTAGTGCTACTTGTTGACTGGTTCTGGACAGTGCCCGCGTGCCCACCATTTCTCACGGGTGGAGGAGTAGCTGAAGATGTGTTGTCCTTTGATTTTGAGGTACTGAAAATTAAAAATCCTAAATTAGAAGGTGATTGTAAAATACCGTGCCCAGATCAGCTGCACCTGTTCAAGTTTACATTACAAATTGTGCTACAGTTCTGACCCTCAAATGCTTCAGAAAAACTTCTGCACTGGCTGCTGTTTACTCACAGACTGAATGCTGCTGCAGCTCTTCAAATAAGTGGCAAATAGGCTTTAGGCAAGCCTGTACAAAACATCAATTACCAAAATTGAATCCGGAATCCAAGTAGTTCTGCAGGGTCACAGTACCTGTCTGAATGCAATACTGATACATAGGAGTACAGTCTCCATGCTAATGAACCCTCAGTGCACTTGCAGATCCTTTAAAAACAGACCTTCTCAGATTTCCTCATGCAAATATACCTATCACCCCTATAACTGTTAGCCTTTTCAAAATATTCTGTCACAGCATCGCATCCAAATTGCTTGCAGTTATCTGGTAGACCTAGCTACTAAGCACTAAGTGATGGCACCGTGAAGTTCTGCCAGAAAAACCAAACTGCAAAGGACATGAGCCAACTTGCTAAGTATAGCATACAGGCGAGGCAGATTTAGCCCTCGCCGCCGAAGTCCCTGGAGCTTTTGGAAGCCCTCATGAGGGCCCAGGGATGGCAAAAGCTGGGTGTGGAGAGAGCAGTGGTCCTTTTCTCATCACTGGCTGGCTGAAGCCTTCTCTCTGCCCTACCTGGAATGAAGGTTTTACCTTGGTGGGACACCAAAACTTATCTTAAGGGAGCAATCCCTGTAAAACCTTTGTGATTCAGATGAGGAAACTCAGCTCTTCCTGACCTCTGGCTATGAAGACAACAGAATTGGAGGGAAATACAGCACTCTATTATGAACCAGCTGAGTTGGTCCAAGGCAGCATCCCCAGCCCCGCTTGCTGTGCACTTGCAGTCTTCACTTGTTTCTCTCTTTATAATTTCTTGCAGCATTTTACTGATCTCAAAAGGATTAACTTTCAAACACTTTTTCCAGCACACTGCAATCCTAATTTCTCCAAATGCTGTTAATAAATCGCAAGTACTTGAACACAGAGTCCGTGCAGATTTTAAATGCAGCTTTTAGACAGTATTCTCAAGGTTTTGTTTTAGCTGCCTCTGCCACAAAAAGATACCTGTGGAGGAAATACTAGTCTGCAGGGGATTTCCAAATGAGCTGTTTTTCTAAAAACATCAGCTGAGAACAAAAGCTATATGTAAGAGTCAGTGCTGCACCAAACTCCACGGTGGTGTTTTACTGCAAGATGCTGTGCAAGAGGTCAGTGTTTGGAGAGTGCTACAAGCCTTTACATGTGGTTTGTTCTCTCTCTCAGACCACAGACATACGGAATGCAAAGTGCTGCTTTCACCATACAGGACAGGAAGAGTCAAGGCTACTGCAATTAGTCTTGCAGGCCATGTAGACTAATACTGAGGACATGATTACAGTTTCCATAATAATTAAGTAGCAAAAAAGCCTGTATACGTGCTTGTCCTAAAGAAACCAATACCAAAATATGATGTATCAACTTCCAATTTTCTAGCAAGCCAGTGTGGTCATCACTAACACTTGCTACAGACAAAAAAAAAAAAAAAAAAAAAAGGGAGAGAGACACACACACAAGACATATCCAGATGACATGTACAAGAAATAACAAACCACCAACAGGTTTCTAGTACCGCCACTGGTAGGTTTTGTTCTTTCAGCAGCAGACTGATAGTTGTACTGCGTGGACACCTCTAGAGTGTAACTTGGAAAGGTCAACATGGGTAAAGTACAGTATTTTTTAGTATTTTTTTATCATCATTTTTTTCCCTAAGAATTCTCTTATTTTAGAAGATCAATTCTGCAATATACAGAACAACGTATGTTATTTTAGAAGCTCAATTCTGAAAAAATACACATGACAAGAGAGCTCCTGCACAGTCCTTCTGCCCATGCCTGAACAGGCTTTACAGCTGACAACATGCATTCCTGTTAGAAGAGGTGCCTTGTGAAGCAGATACAGTCGACACATCAGTTTGCTGCTGAAGGAGCCTGCTAAGCCACTGCCAACAGAAGCCATGCCTCTTACCTGACATCGTCATTTCCTTGACTTTGTAACTGTTCTGCTGTGCCAGCAGAGAGAGCAAAACCAGCACCCACTGGGCTTGTTTCAGCCACAGAAGCTTGTGAGTGCTGCTCCGCTCCAGACTGAGCCAGCACGCCAGCCTCCGTGGGTGGAAGTGGTGGCTGGAAAGCTGGGGATGTGTGCTTTCTATTTATAGTGCCACATCTCCGAGGATTCGCTTGGAAGTCCATAACCTTGACACCAAAGCTACAGAAAGAAGAAAGAGTAAACACACCACGCCAGCCAACACCAGGTAACTAAAGCAACAGGACAACTGCATGTTATAACCCACAAAGACAAACGCAACCCCTGTTGCTTAGCATGCAAAGCAGCAACAAGGAAAGCTTCAACTTTCTGCGTATAACACCATTTATGTTAAGACATGCAACAGTATGTGGCTTATCCACACAGAGGGGTAAGCTAAACAGAAGTAGAACAAACTACTCAATTACATTTGAAGACAGACATTGATGACAATGAGGCCAAACAACTCTAATTTTACATGTAAATACATACATTTCCTTAGGTACCAGTGTATCTCCTCACTGAATATATTTTGCCACATAAATTTTGATTCTATTACATACTAAGTTAGAATACAGATTTTTAAGACAGTCAAAAAAAGCCACTGGATATACACTACAATTTGTCTTTAAATGAGAATTATGGATAAACAGACTAAAATTCTAACAGATTTTAGAATGTATATAGCACATTCGTTCTACAATTTAACTTTATTCTTGTTGTGTTAAAGACAGTGAATCTTGAACTGATTTTCTTCTTCCTCTGCCAGTGCTGATCTATTTGCATGTGGCTAGCTGTAGGTAACAGAGGTAACAATTTAACATTTGCATAAACAGCTGAAAACAAAACAGCATATCACTTGAATATTCATGATATGAGTGATAATAAATGAACGTTACACTACATGTTATATGGGAAAACAGCACGTTTTATTTTTATTTTTTAGCATTCTACTGCTTGCTGTGGTATACTGTACCATCATCAACTCAGAAGTCTTATCATGAAGGCACCAGGTAACACCACCTCAGCTTATGGGCTTTGAAAAAGAAGCCATGGAATATCAGAAGTTAGAAGTGTATATAGTAGCATCTATCAGTATCTGTTTCAGTGGATTTTAGACCCCCCCCAAATCTGTAATAGGAAAATGGTAACTGGAAGCAGTAATTATCTGCTTGGGTTTTTATCATGCATAGAGTATAACTGGAAGCAAATACCAATACGTTACCTTTGAACCTTCCTCAGGCTGCAACAACATGGGGGGGAAATAAATCACTATTGTTACCTATGGTATTTCCAGGAAATTCTCCTGAGACCAATAAAAGCGTGTCCAATTACAGCCTCCTCGGCAGTCCAGTTCTAAGAAATGGGCTAAGAATTGAAAACTAACTCGAGAATGAAACATACCTTTCCTTCTTCAACAAATCTCCTTCCATTACAGTCATACTAACAGGCCTCTTCCGTTCCAGTGTCCCAGATTCATACTCATTCCCAGTGTGTGACAAGTGATTTGAATTAACAGCAGGAATTGCAACAAATGCCCCAGATACATTGAAATCTTGATCTGAAAGAGAGACAGGCAGAACACATCTTAAGACATACATATACAAAATGGGGCCTCACTGCAAAAAGCTATTAGAGTTTTACCTGTCTAGGGTTATCAAATACAAAATTCTTGTAACTATGGCAAGAATTTACCTCCAGGGAAGAACCAGTCTGCATGCTGAATAATTGGCTCAATAACTGCTACCACATGGACCGAAGTTGCTGCTGCCATTTCAGCAAGGGATCTGCAGAACAAATTTGTAGAACACTTTACACAGAGTTCTATTGATTAAAAAAAAAAAAATATCGTATTACCTAAATGACAAATTATGCTGACCATGATGTACTAAGACTCCTAAGTACCATATAAAAAGCAACTTCAAACTCTGATGAAGTCTAGACTATTCAGTAACATTCATAGCGTTTGAAAACACTCCTAAAAAGTTGCATGCCTAAAAGGACCTGGAGGCATAGGTTGAAAGAACATTTGAAATATTTATTAGGCAAATAGCCTATTGCTGTAAATAGTCTACATGATTTAAAACAAGCTGGTAAGAAATTTTACAGCTTCATGGAAGTTCTGTTTCCTAAAACAACTTACCCTTCATTCTTCGCCCATAACAAGTTGGGGCCCAAGACTATTGCAACATTGCTGGGCGTCATTTTGTTAACATCACTGTTTTGTGCAAGCTTTGCTAAAAATTTGATTAAATACCTACAAAAAGGAAAGAAATAATTAAACAGCAGAACTAAGAGCATGTCTTCTTGAAAGCAAGTAAGTTAAAGTTCAAGAACTCATAAACACAGCTTACAACAAAATGGAAATAAGACAAACAGCCTTCTTGCTGAGTAGCTGGCTACTAAGTTTCTACTCATGAATCACAGAAGTTGAACTAAGTAGAAAAGAAATTATCTCCCACTTAACAAAATGGAACTACAGAACTATTACCTTTTCAGAAAAAACGTTTAGATTGCAAATGCCTACTCAACAGCTATTTTCATATCTTGTAATGGAATTTGCACACTTCAAAGAGTCACGAGAGCTGGTTTTGTTTCAATTCATTCCCAAAAGACAAAACCACAAGGAAAAATTACACATATAAGATACATTCAGGTGATTTCTAAGACTGCAAAAATACAATGAAGAGCATAGCTGGTAAAAAGTTAGGTACTATTACCAACAGCATGGCTCTTAAGTACAAGGGTTCTATGCATCGCTAATTACAGTCCACAGTAACTAACTTGACTGAAGAAGTCTACCACCACCAATGCACACCAACTACTTGATAAAACAGGATATCCTTTTATAAACCTAACTCAATTTGGTAAAAAAAAAAAAAAAAAAGAAAGAAAAAGAACCTGAATTAAGAGTTTTGGTTAACCAGCTTTGAAATGTGGTACTCTAGCATGAAAGTGGCTGTGCTGCAGGTCAACAGATGTTCATACATACCTGAAATTAGCATGATAATGCTTAGGTAATCGGTTACAAATTCTCCATAACTCTTGTAGCTTTTTGTCCTGGTCCTGAATACTGGAAGGAAAAAAATATTCCATTACATCTTACATTCAGATCAGAAAATTGTTGCTGCTGCAGTGAACAAAGAGATGACTGGATAACCTTCCATTTATGCCAGATAAATGCACTGTTTTGTATTCTATAACCTGCTAGTCAAATCCCTGAATTACCTCTACCTGCAACAAAAAAACCCTGCTTAAGCATCAATACTATGCAGCTAGTAGTCTGAAGCACCCCTTAGTTTAAATAGAAAATAGGTATTTCACCACAGTTCTGTGCAATTAGTATGAAGCTAAACCACAAAATTTAAAATAATTTGTTACACAAAATATTTACCTGTTAGAGCAAAACCAGAAAGTAACCTGTGTAAGCTTGGTCTTTCCTTTGAATTCATGTATGAAAAAACATGATTTGATAAAAGTATGTAGAATGTTTTCCTATACAACTATTTTTAGTACACTTACTTTGCAGCTTGTGTCCATTCTTCATATAGACTGTAGGTCATTAAAGGTTCTGGCAATTCTCGCAAATAGGATTTCAAGGCACCTGCAATGCAAAATAGAAACAGGCTAGCTTCTTAGCTAATGCTTTCAGCCTTCATCTAAAATTCTGTCCTCAGCTTTGTCATTTTATCTATGCAATAGGACCCAAGTTCCAGTGAAATAGCAAAAAAATCTGACACTACCACAGTATATCTGCTCAACACTTCACACTAAAGGGCTTCAGTAATCCCTGTAATTTGACAGAAACATGTACTATAAAACTATGAATCATCTCTTCAGAACAAAGACCTTAAAGGTCTACATATGGCTCTGATCTCCCTTGACCATATTAACACTTTTGTCATGAGAGGAAATTACTATGATCACCTGAATTTTAAACACTGCTCTTGTCATGCAGACATGAATACATCAAGTGGGAAGAGCATGTGCACCCTCTACTTATCTATGTTGTCATGCAATTAAGCGATCTTTCAATTTTAATTTAGTTTGCAGAGATCAACACCTTACACTGCAGCAAGTCAACAGTTAAATGTACAGTATAAACTTGCGTTGTATCAGTTTATACCTGGCTTTGATTCAGAACATTCACAATACCTGCAACAGCATGGGGATCGGAATAAAATTCATCAAGCTGGGAAGTTGAACAGTCCAAGGCAGCTTTTAGCTTTTTTAACTTGGAGGCTCCAGCAGCAATTCTGAATAAGCCCTGCATAATAAAAATAGTATATTTGACTGGTAACAACATGTTAATACAAGCATGAGACAGTACAAGTTTTATGACAGCCTCTTTCAGAACAGTTTCGAGTTTGGTGTCATCACCTTGCAGTGTTACAACCTGGCTGGCTCTCAATGTGTCACTGCCATCTGGCAATGTTTTAATTGCCCCTCACCCCTGGCCAATTCCTCATTTTTCATTCTAGGTGCATTCATCTCGAAGATACTTCACACAGTGATGAAGGCTATTCTTTTGCAAAAGATTTATCATCTACATTAACAAATAAAATTACTTCAGCAACTTGTTAAAAAGTACAGACACCAGTCCAAGAGTTTGAGCTCTTTTTTTCTGTCCTTCATAGCACATGATATGTTATTACCTACCTCCTCTCTCATTCCCGTTTCCAAAAGCATCATTACACAGGCTTCAATAGGGACTGCAATTTCACGACCACTGCGCTTGAGATGCTCTTCTAATGGAGTTCCAAAAGCTGGTTTTTCAGTCCATTTGTCTAGTTGGAGAGTATCAAAACACTGAGCAAAATATCTAACACTTAAATTATGTCCCAGACAAGAAAAGAAAGCCTCCAGTACAGCAAAGACATTTTCAAGAGTACAGTAGGAGTTTTACAGCCCTTGATTGGTAAAGTCCCTTATATCATGAGTAAAGAGAAAGAGAAAATGAGCCTGCTGCTGTTCAAAAAAAAAAAAAAAAATACTTCTGCATCTTTCTGGATGGAGTATCACAATCCTTTGTATAGCTGGAAGTGCATGTCCCACTAGGCCTCAACACAAATGCCACCACATGGTTGTAAGTCACATTAATTCCAATTTGCCAAGACACAAAGGCTTAAATTTGCAAGAATCTTTGAGAAAAAAATCTTGTCCAGATTGCATGACCAGGGCTGATCTTAGTTGTAACTATATTTAAGGTGCATAAAACCTGAGCTGTTAACACAAAGTTTATTGCTGATTCTGATTTAAGGGATCAGCAACTTCAGATGGATGCTAACAGCCCCAGTGTCTTACATTAGACTAACCATGTCAACAGCCCGTCACTGTAACACTTGCTCAAATTTTCAATTCCATTTCTTGACTGTTGCTTAACTCTGAAAGTCAAAATTGGCACAAGTTTTTCCAAATTGAATGTGAATTTCTTGTTTCCTACAGTTTACTTTTTCCACCCATTTCTGCTGTCTTAATTGAAAAAATGCAGATATAAAAGGTTATTGTTAGTACAGATGCGTTTTCTTTTATGTGGAAAAGTTGTCAAGAGAGACAAAGACTTTGAAAGAGTCCTCTGAAGAGACAATATGTTTCTGCAAAGGATTTAATTTACCACATCAACTACATCCCTCATAAAGCTTTAGTTCCTCTCATTCATTAATACCCCACGAGAAGCACACGTTATTTTCCCCAGTTTTGCAAGCTACAGCAAACATTAGGAAGAGAAAACTTAGTAATTGTTCAAAGTCACACTAATTTACTGTGCTAATTTACACTACAGCTAGAAACACAACTGAAGTAATGCCCTACACTTAAGGTTTTAGACACTGGACCACTGGGACACCATGCCTCCCAGCCCACCTTCTAGGAAAGCTAATCTGTTCTGAAGCATTTGTCATAAGAAATGTTTTTACAAAGCAGCTAAGCAACAACAACATTTAAAGCAGTCACATCTGTAAACAGATAACCTTCCATACAGCCATAATGCAGCCTGGACACTGCGTAAGCAGCATTTGTTCGCATTATCTTGTCTCCCATCAGATCGACAGAATACAGATAGAATAGCTCATCTTTCAGCAAGATCCGCGTATTTATTTATATATTTAAATGGTTCATCTTTTACAACTTGCATATGGTCCACAACTGCTCAGCTCAGATTATAATTTTCCCAGACTTTGTTCAGCCTACTTAATCTTCTAATTGCTTCGAAGAAGACGAGACAGTATAGTCTGTATTTAGGATAGCAATTTCAACACACAGTGCGTCCTCATACCAAACCATTAGCAATACACCTTAACTCCCACTGACAATGGAAAGCTTAGGAGCATGGGGAAGAAATGAAGCTGTATACCTCTCTTTTCTTAATTGCTGACACTTAACACAATAATCTGAACACTCCATTAGCCAGCTGCAGTGCAGTGTGCACACTGAGAAAAAAGATTGCATAAAAGGAGGAAAAAAAAATCGAGCTCCTTCGAATAAGGGGAGTTTTCCTGATAATCACCTAGTAAACGGTCAAGCAGCAAGGACCCTAAGAATTTCCTAAACCACAACAAAACTTTCACTGGCCTAATAAGCCAGGTATGAATTAGTAAAAGGTCATGATATCACGGAAGAAGTGCAAGCAAATAGAAAAATCCTTCCTTTAGCCTCTTGGGTATCAGACCAAACCTGATTATTTTATTAGTGTGTTAAAATATGGCTGGAGAACTCCAGGAAACACAAAGATGGAATTATGCTTGGGAATGTAGAATTGTTAAGTAGATCAAAATGGCCTTATTAAATAAGTCTGCATGCAATAGAATCAAGATAAAGGAGGAGAATATTGTGCATAGGTGGCATAGGCAAGGAGAAGCATCAGCCAGAGCACAGGTTACTTTACCTTGATGGGCTTGAATTTCGGGTAGGACCTTTTCTATGACTGCTAATGCTTTTCTATGGTAATCTGCTTGTGCTTCTAATAACTGAGAACAGAAGCCACATTTTAAAAACAAAAAGAGCATTAGCTTCTGATGATCACATAATATAAGACTAGAAGGTTTAGCACACAAAATGTTATCTTTGAGAACTGAGTGTCTATGCACATACGTGCTGCAATCTAAGTCGTACTGAAAAACATACTCACCATAACAAAACATCTGGCATATTCCCCTTCTTTAGACACAAAATTATACATGTCTGCTGCTAGTTGATCCTTTGAAAAAGAAAATAATGCAAAATAGCACGTCAAGTTTACAAGGGCATCTCAACTTATACAGAAAGGCAGAAGGACATGTTTATTTTGCTTGTGGTAAGTCTGAACTATTGATTCGGGCAGTACAGGAAGTCAGTAATCCATCTACTCTGCTACATGTATTCTTCCAAGCAAAATTCATTCAAAATGCCTCATGTTTTTTATATAGCACAGGTTTTATATAGCAAAGCGGTTGCCCACTTAAGTCAACAACTGGCATTACATTATTTACAGCCAGTCTGTGCATACAAAGACAAGCACCACTAAAAGGTTTTTGGTGCTCAGCTCTACTGTGGCGTAATGTAGTATTTGACAACTGAGAAGTGAAACTGAACGTAAACTCTCAGAGCCGTAATAGTCAGAATGTTCCTTCTATGTCAGCAGCTGGAATTTCAACCAGGTAGCTCACACTGCATGGCTACTCAGTGGCTTGAAGCCCAGATGCCCCGAACATTTCAGTAAAGACTAAGACACCGTTCCTTCTCATAACTTTCTCAGACTGAAACAGAAAATAATGTAAAATATCCATCTTAAAACAACAAAAAAGCTCCTCGTTAAATTAAAGCAATTAAGACAGCAATCAGCTAGCATTAACAAGCCTTTAAGACATACGGTTTGTTAACAGCCACATACAGCTGCAGTAATCTGACAGCCAGTTCCACATGCAAGGCCTACAGAAGCAGCCACATTCTGATTGCTATTGATGCTAATGAGAGGTATGTAAAGAAAAGAGACTCATCTTGTCATACCTTGCACTGTTCTACTTTATTTCCAGCTTCATCCATCTCTTCCTTAAGAGATTCTATTTTTGAAGGATGCACTTGAAAATTTGTTCCTGAAGTCTTGTGGGCTTGGTTATATCTATGGAAGAAAAGCGTCAGTTGTTTGGTGAAAATGAATATTGAACAAGAATCTCCATTTATGGCATCCTTTAAATTGGCTTCTTTTGACAGGAAACAAATCCAACAGTTTCAGACGTTTTGCAACAGAACTAAGGAAGGTGTTCAAAACACACCATTTATGACACACTGGCATAATTCACAAACAGCTGAACAACTACAAAAACCTACAAGAAATCCCACATTCTCCACAGTCTGTAACATGGATGTATAATATGTTAGAACTACCAATTCCAGCAAATGCTATATAAATTATCACCACAGTTTAAGACCATTTAAAGGGACTTATGGGTAAACTGAACAACGTAGGACCCTACCAATGAGATGGATCAATATAATACTACAATATCAATATAATGCTGTAAAAGCGCTTGGACAGTTACAAGCTGAGACTCCTATTCCTTAGTATTTACGTTGTCTTCTTAAGTGAACTGGAAGGAAGATGAGTTTTCAGCATTTTTCCAATTATATATAGGCACGTAAGAGCTCCAAAATCTTGATTCTGTTTGGATCTAGTAGTCATGAGTCCTTTTTTGAGTAACCTACATTTCAGTTTGGTATTTTCAGCAAAGTATTAACACGCATGCAGTAGCATTTCAGAAGCAAGAACCAGCATCAGATCGGATGTCAACAAGAAGTTAACATGAATAGGAAAGGATCTAGTAATAAAAAAAATTTCTTACCTTCCTCTTGCAGAATCCCAGTCCAACACCAGCTTTGCAAGCTGTTTCCTCTGCTTCTGAATGTTTGGGATCTCTGTCTAGAATGAGAATTCAAGACTTATATTTATTTTTAAATTGTTTATTGTAACAAACTTCATTTTGCAGATTTCATATCCGCTTTCCACCACTAACACATGACTCATTAGAACAGTTTATTAGCAATGAGATGAACCTTTTTTGTCCTGTTTATTCATAAATCTGGATTTATTTCTTCAGTCAGGCCAAAGTGACTTACCTCTGTTAGTAGACACAATGGATCTAAAACTTCTCTTTCAATCTGCACTTCATGCTGAGAGAGCTCCATTGCCAGTTTGTTCTCTGCATCGCCACATGTATCTAGCATTTTCCTTTAAGAATTATAGAAATGTGAGTTACTACTGACTAAAGAAGAAAAATACAAAACAAAACAGTGGTGGCCCTTTATAGTCTGCTACCTTTCGGAAAGCTCTGGGCTGTGTAACACAGGGCATAATGGCATAAACCCAAGATGCTCTACACCATTGTGGGCAAAGTTGGTATAGGCAAGGAGTGTTATTAAACCTTTGTCTTCTAAAATTCCTTAGCCATTACAACATTTTTGGAGGCTTTAAGTCATCTAGGTGACTTATACTGGCCCTAAGGGCAGAGAAGTCAGTATTTATTTCAAAGCCCATCCTTCCATCTCACCAGATGCAGAAAACATTGCTCAATGCAGTATTTAATTTTCTCCTGAGCCCCTTTAATATGAAAAGGTCTTAACACCACAATACTAAGCAATCACATATGCAGCAATCTCAGGTTCCAAAACCATGATTTGACCTTTGTTTTAAGCTTGTTTTAAGAAAAACCTTATTTTCTCTAAGATTTTTATCCATGTTTAAATCTCCTGCGACAGCTCACAAAAGTGCACACCAAGGTTTTTAAGGTCATTCTACACTGTTTCCATCAGAATTCCCATCAGCAATGAGGAAACACGTTTGCTCTAGGAATTCAGCATACTGACATTCATTTGTTTCAGCCACTTTCCTGTAAGTTGCAAATCATGCACTTCACCAGGATAAGGAAATTATTTTAAACTAGAACCCATTAACGCAAACTGCCATTATTTTAAGTCGTTAATGCAAACCTGCAGAATGCAAGTATTTACACTAAATTCTAAACTTTAAATGGAGGTAATAATTCTACTAATTCCAAAGGATAAGAGCCATTTTCAGAAGCTTTTAAGATAGCAGAGAACCAGAACCTTCTGGAATGCAATTCAGAGCAAGCCTAAAACTTGCTCCCAGAATCACTCAAGAAGAAATGCTTGCTCACTACTTCTCCCTTTGGATTAGAGACGGAATCTAGAAATAATTAGTTTCATTAGATTGAAAACAGCCTTTGTGTACCCAAAGCCTCTAATAAGAGCCCTGCAGGCAATAAAATGACAGACTGCAACTTATAAAGAAAACCACTCACCCCAACAGAGTTTCATCACTTAGCTGGACAGATCCTTCTTGCATATTTTGAGCAAGAGCTGTTAGAGGAAGTTTTTTCTATGGAACAGAAGAAACAGTGCTTAGCTTAGTCATCCTTTCCAGCTTTCCCAGTACATCCCCTCTAAGATTCTTCTCTTCTTCCATATGGTTTCTATTATACACATATGCAGCTCATTCTCTGACTTTAAGAAAATGCCAAGTCACAAAAAGTTTCAAGCCTCAAGACTCCCGTTCCCAAACACTTTGAAGAGCACTTTTTTCTCAGTCTTAGTTGGAAATGACTGGCCCAAAACATATCTCGAGTACTGTCAAAGACAAGTAAACAGCTTTAACTTGAGATCTAAGCAACCAGCTCGTCATCCGTCTCTGCAGGGGTTTGTTCTGTGTGCCCCTGTTTTCAGGAGCTCTCTGTTAGTCAATAAAAGGAGAAAACTTGAATATTAATTATTTCTAGTTCTAACACTTTAAAGAAAACCTACCTGTGGCTTTGCTAGAGAGGGGCTGAAATCAAATGGGCACAGAAAAACATTTAAAGTTAACTGGAGATGTCAGTGCACAAAGGTAATTCTAAATATGAGGAGCTTGATCAGAGTTGTAGAGTACCTTTTCTTAGTCAGGTCTCGTGAAAGCCGTAAGTACTCAACATACTGCAGCAAAAAGTGAGTGTTCTGACACTACTAAGGTACTCCAAAATTGTGTTGTTATATTTGGATGGGGAATTACAGGCAGTATTTTACCAAATAATGTCAACACATGAGATGATTTTACAGAGTTCTTCCTCCCTTGGACAATTTGAGGCATAGCAGCGGATTAGTATTTAGAAGGCTAGACTATATTCATACTAGTCTCAGTAGATAAGCCAAAGGGCAATCATACTTACATGTCTCTTATCGGGATCTGTACCATGCTGGCCCTGAAAACATGCAATTAATCGCTTCTGTGCAATGTGGCAAACAGATCTCACAGTGTCAAGACGTCTCTCAATCTAGTTGGCAGGAGGGGGAGAGAGGAGGAAGAGAAAACAAAAGAAAAAACAGAAGTTATTTCCCCGGCCTCAGCAGAAAATCTTCCCCCTGTACCACACTTAGTTCTGGGTTGCATATTTCCTCAACTTCTACAGCTTACAAGAAGTTCAGATGCTTAGCAGAAGTGCCTGACAGCAAAAATGCTTGGAAAGAGATTTAAATTGCTTTTCCCCCACCCCTGATTCAGTGGCACAGCAATTCAGTCAGAGTTTGCAATGCTCACAAGACTTGGAGTGGAAAAGGGAGAAAAAAAAATTGCTCCTATTTTTCATCTCAGCAAAAGATTCAGGTTGATACTTGCCATCTGAGATGAATGGCATGTGCAGATATCCAAGACACTAATTTAGTGACAAAACTGGGAAAACACACTTTTTCATTGTGACCTTGTAAAGTAGAAGACTAAAGACATATCTGACTGCTCCTTTACACTGGGCCAAACCTAGGCACTGCAAGCATTCTGTTGCGTTTCCTTCTCTGACCCTTAAATACAAGGACAAAGTTCCTATATGCTAAGCAAAACACTATTTTCAGGGAGAGATTAATGGGATTCAAGAGAGATGTGGAATGAAAAAACAGGCATCAATACACAAACAAGCGTTCTGTTTATCATAGTATATTTGAAACATGGCTTAACACATGGACTGTGAATATGAAAAAGATACACATTAATAAACTGTTCTTTTAAGGGATTTTAAGTAAGGAATTTGGATTATTTTATTTCAGAAAACACCAAAAGCAAACAAAGTGATGAGTGCTGGGACAGAACTGCTTATGGCATTGAGCTCTCTATACACAGCACCAAAAGAATGTGGTTTATCTGCATTTTGATGACTCACCAAGAATAAAAGGAGGCCCTTTGGAATGGCTTCTATTTAAAAAGCAAGAAAAAACCCCAGCAGATTTCATCTGTAGAAATAATCTGAAGAGATGCCAGGTTTTGATACAGCTCTGAAAATCACTCATTACATTTTCAGGAGGGCACTGATTCTCCCCAGCTTTCCTATCAATCATAAATACAGATTAGCTCACAGAGTAGTAATTTCAGTGCTAAGCGATTATGCCCCATGTTAGCTCCATACCTGGATTTAAAGCAGGAGATATACCATTGTATTTTTCCAGAGAAGGCTGCTGTTGGAGGTGGGAGCCCTGTCCTGAACACAGGAGCAACCATGGGGCTGGCTTCCCAGTTTCCTTTCAGACAAGGGGAGCAGCAGCTCTGCGAAGCTGCCGGGGGGAGCACCCAAAGCTGGACTGTGCCACCCAGCAGCAGCCTTTGCATGTCCAAAGGGAAGGTGAAAAAGAACCAGTGTAGTAGGGCTGGCAAGTGAAGGCCCAGTGTAGACAGAAGTTTCACTGGCTACATAAGGTACTAAATGGACTAAAAGCTCTTGACAGCCACAAGATGAAGTGCTCAAAAAGCTTCAAGTCTGTTACGGTAGAGTAAGGTGCAGAGAAACTGCCCAAGGACTGCCCTGAAAGCACAAGGCATTGCTTTTTATTTACAGAGCATATATTATCGAGCTCAAAATTAAATCCACTTCAAAAAAGTCCATATAAAGATATATGAACAAGAAGGTACAGTTTGTGGTCTCCTGTTGCAGCTCAGACTATTCATTTCTGTTGTATTATCTTCAAAATTAAATACCACAAACACATTTTAAACTATCCATTGTGAAAGCGTTTATTTTTGCTTGGTCACATAACCAACACTTCTAAAAATACTGACTGCAGTTGTTTTTTTCCACACCTGAAACATGGTGACATCCTGTAACTGAAGCACCTTACAGATCCCAGCAGACGAACGCAGCCCCCACCAGCCATGCATCATGGTTACGTTTCTTAGGAAGACTCAGAGCACGTGTGGCCCCAATAGCCTCTTCCCAGGCAGTCTGAATGCCAGACTCAAAGGGCAGAAGACTGACAGGAGGAACATGACCCCAGAACTCCATGATAATATACTCTCCTCTCTAATCTGCTTTTTAGTTCAAAGATGTCAGGAAAGCCATGAAGGACATTTATCTGCGTTAAGTTACCTTTGAACTGAAAATGTGACCTACAGGCCACGCTGTCTGTACCCACAGGGCATCCTCGGTGTACAAAACATCACACAATTGCTTTATTATATGCTACAAGGGCATGCCAGAAAGTGGGTCTATTGTAGAAGTCTTTGCAGTACTGAATTATATTCCTTGTCTTTCAGACAGGAACACATTTCACAGAGATACTTGAAATGGAGTATTACGCTTCAGAAAACATAAAAAAGCTACAGCAGTCCTATGGCAAAGCTTGAGCTAAATATAAAAAAGAACTCTGTGAAACATGTTTATAAAGTGAACAGTACCACGCTTTTAAGCTCTTTAGTTAGATAAGAGCCTCCCTCCCCTCCACAAGCCCCCGAGAGCAAACAAACAAGTGAGTAAATTCTTCCACTTGGGTGTAGCCAGTCTGCTCTGTGCATGGGAAAGCCTTGCTTGCAAAATTTTTTTGGCAACAAGCAGCAGTACTTTTGGCTTTCACTTCTTGTTACTATGCTGCAGCTAACCAAGAAAACAGATGGGCCCTCGAAGGCTATCAAGGTGTTTTTAACATCCTTTACGCCATTTAATTGTACACATTTCTTCAAAATTAAAAACAGCATTGTCAAACTGTTAAGACATTTATGGTTCAAATAAAGCAGTCCCCTGAAAAGCAGGGTAAAATGTTTCAGTTCAGCTCATTTCACCATTACTTGAGATGATTTCACGTATTTGTGCTGAACTCAAGTTTTAAGGCTGATACAGTCTCTCATCTTCTACTTGAATCTGAACAGCTGGAGATCTGAAATAAAAGTGGCTTGCATCATGTGTTTGGCTTCCATGTTTCATATACAGGTCCTGAACTTAAGCACACTAAGATACTTTGTAATCGATTTGAAATAACCACTTCACTTGAGGTCCCATGGAGCAGCTAGCCTGACTTCCCTAGGCAATTTACTTTCTGCCTTTTTAAAAAAAAAGTCTTTCACAAAGTAGCCACTGGAGGAGAAATATGTAGAACAAGTCCGCAGTCAATTGTTCCGTGTAATCAGCGAACCTTGTTAATCTAACAGCTGTGACTAAAATTCCACCATGAAAGTAACATCTGATTAGATGGTATACTTTCAAAACGATGACAAGTCTGCAAACAAATCAAATGTCAATGTGACAAATTTGAGAACAAATATCACAAGCTAAACAACAAGTATTTGCACACTTATTTAGAGCAATTCCAGACTTTCCGAAAAAATTGACATTATCTATTAGCAAGTAATTGGCATATTTTTTGCCTCTTAAGGCCCAAGTTGACCTCTTCAAGAGAAAGAGAAATTAAGACAGAAACCAGCTGTGCCTAGTCATAGTTTCTTCCCAGCTCATGGTTCTCCATCAGATTGGCAAGTCATTAGCACTAATGGTTCACAAGCTTAACAAGATAGTTCATCTAATTAAAATGCTTCCTCCTTCACTTCATCAAGCCATATGATCAGATTCAGAAACAGAAGTACCTGAGTTTTTCCACTCAAAATTGTATCATATTTTTTCACATGCTGAGAAGCCAGACAGACATCCTCATTTTCATCTCTGTCACTTGCACTATTTTTTCCCCCCACACTAGGTAATCCACAAAACTCATAAGGCTCAAATGTCACAAAGACCATTTAAAAAAACATGTATTAACTGTGTTACAATACCTGCAACAGGTCTTCACTGAGTACCTCTGTCTTCTCAGCCCTAAGGGAGGAAAAAACACAGTTGTCAGCCTAATAAGCATGTTCAGGGTCAAAAAATGCTACAGTGCTTTCCACAGAACCCTTTCGGTTTCAAGCTATAATCCCATTACGACCATTGCTGCAAACACCACTGTGTTCACAGTCATACGTAGCACTGGCTGCCGGCCCCTGCCCAGTGAACACTGATGACTTGCCCAGCACAGGTTGCTTGGGAAAGCCTGACATTCCAGGAATCCTCAGCCCACAGCACAAATCCACTGCACCAAGCTCTAAATGATATTTCAGACTGCACATGGATTAACATAAAGCAAACTGGAATCCTGAGTAACTTCACTTGAATGCAAACATTTATTGAAGCAACTTGAATTTCACTCCACGTTGTTAAACCAGTAATGTTATCAATGCACCTGAAGGTAAAGGAATATAAAGACGTGAGAAAAGTAGGCCAGCCAACTTCATCTTTTTATGTGTTACCACTGCAGAGCTTTATCAATCAGCCATCAGTGGAAATGCTAGCCTGAATACTTTCCCTTAACCTTACACGCAGACAACCTTCACCAGAAATCTCCCATTACCTCATTTTGCTCACTTCCATAATACTAAAAGAAAAGATTTATTACTTAAAAAGATCATCAGAAGTTAATAGTCTTCCCAGTAATGGTCTATGCTCAACAGACAAATATCTGAATAATTACACATACTTCCAGTCAAAATATTAACAGTTGTTACAAACATACTCAAACCTTTACACATACAGTTCCACACCTTTTTCCAATCCCAGTTTATACATAAACTTTGAATTGTTTGATGTTGACACAGATTTGTTTTGTGTTGACTCACTTGCTATAACACTGCTTTATCCTATCTTTGCTAGGTCTATAAAATAAAGATAAATGTAGTTCACCCGTGATCTCTTCTACTTGACTGCTCACCATTACTACACGTCTATTACTACAGAGGACTTGGAGGTACTCTAGTACTCCATTTTCCTGTTTTGGGTTTCCCCTGCTGCTGTCAAGAGTTCCTCATTTACTACACCAACTTCCTTCTGATCCTGCAATCTGTTTAATAACCTACTGCAAAACATGCACAGAAAGCTCATTTTCTTGATCAGGCTTTATCAGCTCAACGTGCAAAGTGCCTCCAGAGACAATATTCACCTGCTTTAAGTCTGGGGGGTGTGGGGGAGTGTTGTTTGTTTTTAAGGCATTTGACTTCAATTTCACAGCACATTATCTGCTTGAACTATTTGTGAACCATAAGGTGATTAATAATTAAATATCAGAATGCAGTAATGCTCAAAACCTCAACAAGACTAAGACAAAAGCTACTTAAATAACTTTTGACAGCAAAATAAACTGCAAGCACTGTAATATTTGTTTAGGAAGGCGCACACAAGACTAATAAACTTTTCTTCCACACAAATAGAAATACTGCATTTGATCGAAATTACATCCTGAGAGCTATTATTTGATTAGAATTTTAATTTTACTTTTAGTCTTGCAAAATCCCACCAGAAACTACATGGAAGAACTACAGTGTAAGAATACTCCAGTTATAACAGCACCTTCTTAAACAAATTTTATTCTAATCTTAAGTGGCAATTATTACACACATCAGCTGATTTGACAGAAGAATACAGAGCTACTATATATTTCTACAGAAGCATAGTGCTGTGCATGATAATGGTTTAACACAAAATTCTTGAGCAGTTTTCTGTCCTTCGACTGACTGCGTAAGAGATGAGCCACTTCTATTTCTAAACCCAAATTTCATAGTGTATGCGCCTTTCATGAGGAAGAAGCTGTATTTACCACGGCTAACATGGCTTTTGGTTTCAAACACCATTTTCTTCTCAGTCCTGTTTTCCACAGGTGAGCAGATGCTTTTCACCAACAGCTTTCACAAAGTTAAATTTTACTCACCTTTACAAAAGGCTGTATGGCACAGAGTCTATACAATGCTACCAAACTCATCGCCTTCGCTTTGTGCCTCACCTAGACACTTCTTAACAAACAGC
Source organism: Falco biarmicus (assembly GCF_023638135.1). NCBI lineage: Eukaryota > Metazoa > Chordata > Aves > Falconiformes > Falconidae > Falco > Falco biarmicus. The sequence continues at coordinate 87,089,340 of NC_079291.1, forward strand.
TCACCTTAAATACCGAGTCAGCCTAAGCAATGCATATAAAGAGGCACCAATTCAAATACCTGTTGTGCAAAATCCCATCCTGACAGCACACTGCACACTAGGACCAACATAGTGAAGATGAAGGGGTGCAGCCCCGAGGAGGAAGCATGCTGAGCAGACTGTGTTTACCTGCCATAAGCTCGCTAAACAATACAGCTCTTCTGCAAAAACACAGACTTCTTTCAACAAGAGATGTAGTCATTTATAAATAAAATGGCCTGTTGGAAACGATTTAACTTTGATATTTAAGAATTGCTACTTGCAGTTCCAAGCATATTAAAATTTTCTAGTCAAAGCAATCAGCACTTAACAAAGATTAGTATGGCAGCTTACTAGAGCTCCAGCAGCTGGCCTGCTATGGGCTCAATCTTTCCAGGGTAACTTGGAAAAGCAGCAAGACAGCAGCAGTGCCACACACATGGTGTAGAGGGATTAATGTATAACAAGGGTACGGCAAAAATAATGGGCAAGCAGCTGCCTTCTCCATCTTCATGTATATCCAGGTCTCAGTTTCCTTCTTTTGCCTAGAAATCTGCTTAAGAAAAAAACACAACTGGCTTCTACATCTACATTACGCAACTGACTCCCCTGTATCTCTCTACAGTCCCTAATTTGGCTCAGTGTAAGAGAAAGTTAGATTAGACTAAGGCATTTCAGCAGTTCATTCACCCTGGATGCTGACACACTTACATACTGACGTGATATGAAACAGACACCACAGGAGCAAAGCTATGACATGCCAGAAGAGAACACACAACTTTAAACTAACTGGCAGTTTTAGGAAATAAAACAGCCACCTCAGGTGGCATAATACAAAACGACTAAGAACGTTTAGAGTACTTTTAACTGGATATGTACACATCATTAAAACCACTGAACTGCTGATAATCACCAGAATAGTGACTGACTGAGAATTCACAGAATTTTTCCCACCCATGCAGCAATAATCAAATTACTACAAGATTTCTTAAGCTCACTTTTAGCTTCTGGGAATCACAAAATGCATTTTATAGAAATTATCTTTAGAGGAAACAACATCCCTTCCAACATTATCCTGTATTTGTGTTCAACAGAACCTTTCATTATACTACTATAAAGTTACTGGGTGCTTTTGAATGGCTGTTGCTACAAAATTAACTTAAAGCCACCAAAATAGTAGAATACAGCTTCCATACAACTCTAGACTGATTAAAAGTTTAATTTCTCCTTCCCTTCCTTCTGCCTAGGAAATTATATCTGTTGGAGTGAAAAGCAAAGATGACTCAGTAATAATGTTAGCAGAAGTTTGTTTCCATTTTAAATATGGTTACCCACAGATTATGTATCATTACGTGAAGTGCAAAACAATTTTCAAATATTTATCTTAAGCACTCTTTGTACACCTAACTGGTTTATCAAGGATTTAAAGTCACAGCTTGAAAATCCAGATCTCCTCCTGTGAAGCCAGGGATGTTTTCCCCAGCTGTCAGTGGCAGCAGGACAGCGTCACCAGGCCAGTGCTGATTTAGAAAAGCCACTGATGATGATGTCAGGTTCGGAAATGCAGAGAGGGAAGACCTCACCCTTCCTGCAGGCCCACATTCCACCTTTAATAAGCCAAGAAAGAGCCACTAAATGCTACCATTTTTCAGCAACCACAACCATGAAACAGAAAATGCAAGCTTGTGATAGCAGCACAGCCTACCTCCTTCTGGAGCAGGGAGAAAGCCACCAACCATCAAAGGTACCTCTGTCTCCCTCTGAATAACAGGTACTACTAGTTTAAAGTTTTAATCTAACTGCAGCTTTGTGGGACACTAATTTCTTCTGCCGGCTAATTAGACACTTAGCAAACTTACAAAAAATAACAGAACTTCTTTTTCACTGCTACTTAAAAGTTCCTGTCCTTGTTAGGTCTTGTTTGTATCTTATCTACTTGGTAGCACGAAGCAATGAAGAAATCCTTCTGGAATCACAAACTGATTAAGAATTGGAAGATTTAGTTGCAGAGAGGGTTCCCAAGGGCTTTATCAAGCCAGCAGCGTTGGAAGCTGTCCTCCAGCTTGGTGACCCTCCACTGCCAGCTTCCCCCACGAGACATCATGAACACAGCCTGTCCCAAACCGGGATCATGAAGCCCAGGCTACAGCAACTACGGCTGTTTACGTTCCCAGCAGCTAAACTCGACACAGTCCAGTTAACGCTCAGTTGCAAAATGAGGTCCCTCCAAGCCATTACTAATGGGGAAGGCATGCCCTGCCCTCCGAGCTCCTCCCGCATGCCGGGGGCCCCAAAAGTGCCGTTTGTGACCAAGCAGTTTGTGCAGGAGCCATCTCCGTGCTTCCAGATGGCAGGATCTGCAGGCATGCAGCAGGGAAACAGGAACGTGCCCAGCCCCGAGCCTCCCAACACCTCCGGTGACAGAGGTGACGTGAGGGGGGGAAGAGCACGGCACCAGCAGCATCCTGAGGGACACCGGGCTCTGTGCACAGGGCTTGGCATCACAGCCCACCGCAGCAGCCGTGTTCAGCTGCCTGAATAGAAAGCAGCTGCTAGTCCACTGGAAGCAGACACAGAGCTGGTTCCCCGGGAAAGGAAGCTTTCTGAGAACTGAAAATGAAGTTTTTCCTGCTATAACACTAAGCAGGCTACCTGTTAATGCCAGAACCTTTGCATGAATCAACTGGTACAAAGTTCTCCAATTAAAATTCAGAATGCATTTTAAAAGACTGATTTTGAAAAGAAAATTGATCATTTGTTACAGTTATAATCACCCCCTTAAAGAATAAAGTGGATAAAACCACCAAATTCCGTAAGAACAGTACTTTCATACAACGTCCTGCCCACTGCACAGGGCTCCGTGGGCTGCCCTCGGTGGGAACCAAAAGCAGCTCTTCGTTTCTTCCCTGCCCCTCTCCTGCACTGATTCAACAACTGGCTCAGCTGGGGTGCAAGCCAGGTCAGGCAGCCAAGCTGACTGAAAATAAGCTGAGCAAAACAGTTCCTTTTCGGCCAAATCAGCTCCCCAAATTCACCCTTCAGACAAATAACCTTGCTGATGCAGCTCCGGGGTGGGAACAGGCAGCAAAGAACAGGTCAAGCTCTAAGTAGAGCTCAGTAGGTGCTCCAAGACAGACAAAAAACCTGAGCAGAGCTAACTTCTCATTTTCTGATACCATAACACTGAGAAACTGTAATTCTCAACAAAATTTCTGTTGCCAAATTGATTTTTTGAACACTTTTTATTTTCTATTTAAGACAGAAGATAGTGCACTTAACATGAAATATGTCACGCCACATAAACGCTGGTGTCGCTTTCTATCTGGGGATGGCATGGCCAGAAGTAACTGCCTTCACTCACTCCACGCAAAAAATCCAGGAGGTCTGAGAGTGAAAAGGCTGTATTTTTTATTCTAGACACGTTAATTACCTTAGCTTGCTGTAACACTTTAAAAATTTATTGCATGTGCCCCCAATTGGCCTCCTCTCTAAGTGTTTTATAGTATCATTCATTTTATTTCTTTCCTTCTTTCCAGAAAGGCCCAGCCCAGCCCACAGCATAGCTCAGGGTGCAGGGCTCTGCTGCAGCTTGCTGCCTGGCTCAGCTGTGAGCAGGATAAGCAGAACAGCTCTCACCCCACAGGCTTAAAACTGGTCCCTTCACTTTTTATTTTACAACTCCTTCACATTTTCAGGCCAGAAGTCTTCTCTGTGTATCTGGAAATGGCACATGAGAATTCCTGAGATAAAAGTGTATCTTCCATGGGGAAAGAATTTTCATTTCCATGCATAAAATGAAATGGCTCTATTAAGAGATTTAAAAAAAAAAAAAAAAAGAAAGAAATAGCTTCCTTAACCAGTATTTGAGATCTCACTGGCTTCACAGCAGTGTCCTGCCTATGACCACATCAGTTCCAACCCAGGGGATGGTCTCCAGAGCAGGTCAAAGCTACAAAACCAGTAGAAATTTATACTCCTGAACAGCCAACAAGGATGCAACAAGAGCAAACTTGACACGAAGAGCCATAAAAACTTGGACATTCACAACAGAACAAGTGACTCAGTTGAAGTGTCGAAGTGGAAACAGAAACCTTGACTCACGCATGGCAGATGGGAGGTGGAGCTGGCAGGAGGTGATGCCACTGGAGGGCAGTTTGCTTCATGGAGAAACAACAAATCCGCGTTCCTAACTCCGGAAAGATTTCAGCAGAAGCAAGGAGACATCCACCCGAAACATGAGTCAAAATTAAAGCTAGCCTTCCCTGCTGTTTGATTTTCCTTAAACAAAGCATTTGTTTGTTACCACCAATAACCGAATGAGCTCTGATGGTGAGCGAATGCTTCAGAGCACCTTTGCCGGTGCTGTGCTGGCAGCACATCCTGCCCGCTCTGCACATACAATAGGCAGGATTTGCTGCCAGGAAAAATGAAAGAATCAGCAGCTCTGTTCCAAAACAAGGAATCCAGAATTAGATTGCAATTTCCCTTCTAAAAGCTTTGCTTTTTTAACGTTCACTAAGACAAACTTCATAGAAAATGTAACTTAAAGGTGTTTCAGGACTATCAGCTTGCTTCTCCCCATTTGACATTGTGGTAAATTTCTGGGAACGGGCTTCCCTTTTAAGCTGGGAGAACCTTTCTGCATTTTATAATCCACATCAAAGGAACCTAATTATTAAACACATAAAATAATTTTAAAACTAAATGAAAATTTCAATCTGGGCAAGAGATGAAACAGCTGAACATAACAGAGACAAACTCCGTGCTACCTTTTCAAGGACGCAGAAGCGACTGCTGGTATCAATTACCGTGCACTTAAAGCGACTGCTGCAGTCAGTACCCAAACGTGAGATAAATCATTGTCTAGGGCAGATTCTTCCTTAATTTTTACTTGGTTTTGACTTCAAGAAATCAAGGTGATGCAGGGAACCTCTTGTTTTCCAGCTCAGAAAAACATGACAAGGTTTGCCCGGCCCCTTCCTCCTCCCAGGCAGCCAGGCTCACACCAGCACTCCTTACCTGAAATAGAATTTAAAATACAGGTTGTAATACACCTATTTCTCACTCCCCAGATTCTGCATTTCTGTATGTTTTTCAGCAGTTGAGATCTTTAACACACTAAAGGATCTTTCTGCGCAACCGGAAAGCAAAAATCCTACAATTGTGGTCTTCATAAACATAATAAATTAAAGGTCACTTTTCAAAACCCCTTTATTACAAAGAATTTATTTTGCTTCCTTTGGCAGCCTGCAGCATATACTCAGCTTTGTGGATATACTGTAAGAGTTTGGTTTCACCTGTACAGCATTTTGAAGATGAGCCACAGCAGAAATGTTTGGCCAAGTACACCTCCCACCACAGAAACCAAGTTCATTAAGTCACACAAGCCCCAAATTAATCTCTTTTTGACTCTCTGCCATTAAAAAAAAAACCAAACAACAAAACCAGCATTCATACTGAAAGGTGACAAATTGTGATCATCAATGAGGTTGATTTTTTTCCAGAGAAACTAGCATAACCCCAGGTATCAATATTGCCCACATTCTTCTTAAACATTCTAAAATCACTGCAGAATGACTGTCAGATGACAGTCACCATTTTCAATATTACTTAGTATTTAGGCAACACCACTCACCACCAGTCACCAGTTACTTTGAGTTTGCCTAGTATCTGCATTTTTCACCCAAATTAACAGTAGAAACTTCTGCACAAGTATTACTTTCATCATAAATCTGGTGACTGCCAATGCTTTAGTGGCAGTAGCAGAAATCACACCAAAGGCTGCTGTTTCGGACAAGATAACCCTCCAGCTCACTTCCTACGGAAAGTCCTCAGTGCAGAAACAGTTCTCATACTAAAACTGGTGACACTCGAGTCACCAGTTTTAAGCCATCTAGTTACTGAAGCTTCTGCACTTCTAATCCTTTAGAAGTGCTTGGAAGAAAGGTGCATCACCACCAAGAAACTAAAATATTTAATTAATCATGTTCTGTATCTTTAGAAAGCCAAAACTACAATTCAGGCCTCACTAAACTGATAAAGATTTCTGCTCCTTTGTCTTCCTTCTTCATTTTCTCCGCTGAGTTCCTCCACCAAACGTTGCTTGGTCGCTCAATCTAAAAGCTGCAACTTTGATCTCTTCTATAATCTCAGCCATCCGATGCTGAAGGATGGAGCCTGCCTGCTCTAATTAAAGGCAGACCAGGCTTTAGGGAGATTATCATCTTGGAAAAAAAGCAGACTGTTCCTTTGCAGTTGCAGGGAAACCCACAACAGACTGTTCACATTAGGGGATCTGAAATTCCTTCGTAAGTGAAATGGATCCAAGGCTCCTCTCCCAAGTGAGGCAGTAAATTTAGCTATTTAGAACAACCACGGCTCAAGCCAAATCCTATTTTAGGGACACCCTTGGAGGTACTGTCGCTGCAGTGAGGCCCCGCACTGCCCTTCAGAACTCCAGTCCTTCCTTGTCAAAATATACATTTGGTTTTAATACTAGATATTGAGAATTAAACCAAATATGGTGCAGTGTGAAAAAACCCAAATGGTCAGTTAAGTCTATGCAACAAAGCTAGGTAGATAATTTTGAGCTACATGCACTGCAAATTGGAGATTAATGCAACCTGAGCTTTTGATATAGCAAAAATACAGTTGTGGTTCAAATGCAGAACCAGATTTAAAGCACTTTTCTTTGATGAAGTGATGTTTCAAATGAGCTTTGATGAATTGAGTCTGATAGCTTTTAAACTTCTGGACACAAACAAAAATTTACATTTAAGTGCTTCCAGTTGACTACTGTCCCAGCAAATCAAATACTTATTGCTAACCTACTATTTCATACCACAAACAGAAATTTAGCTAAAGCTCTCCTTGTATGCTTTTTAACTTCCAAAAAAACCCAAGCCTCCACTCACACTGTATGTTAGGCCAATATAAAAACACGTGGCTTGTTTTGAAAAAGTGCATTTGATTTGTGAAAGTACTAATACCTTCAGAAGGAAAAAGCAAAGTGCTGCTGAAGGGGCTTAAAATTCTAAATACTTAAATCCAGTCACGACGAAACTAGCGGTGGTCATATGTTTCTTTCCAAAGTAAGCACTCTTGTGTCAAGCTGTCACAAATTAGCGTGCAAAAAACCCCCAAGGAATCTGAGGCAAAGCTAAGCTACATAAGAAACTTTCTAAGCTTATCCTAAAGGGGAAAAAGCAAGGCATAAAAAAATAGTTGAGTATTATAATGTATATTTCTCATGCTAAGTACGCTCTACATGTACGCTCTACATAACATGTACTACAGAACCTGAACTTTCCAAACATGTCAGTTTATTAATATGATTTATTTTTAAAACAGTATACAAACACCCTTACATGATGTCTTGGTAAAAAACCTGGTTTTAGTATTTAACTTCCCGGTATTTATTTACGTTAAAAAGTTTATTTTCACACAAGGGCTTTCCCTCCTCCAAGCAAGAAAATCTTTTTGTTGAAATAACTTCATCTAGAATTAGCTGGGTACAATTTTGATATGAGACAGCAGCACAGAAAGCAACCTAAATCATTATTGAATTTGTTATTCCTTAATCTCAGGTATAATTTTACATTCCCTGTATGCCAACACAAATGTAGCCGCTGCCAAAATGGGAGCTCTCGCTGCTGCCTTTGTGCTCCAGCGGCACTCACAACCCAGCTGCAGCAGAGCCCCGAGTCTCGCTGAAAACGAACCTGGCTGAAGTCAGCCATGAACCAGCCTGCAGCCACCTCCTGCTCCGGGCTGGCCCTCCAGAGCTGCCCACCTCGGCCCCCCACAGCAGCTTGAACTTGCACCACCTTGAGCCATCACCAAATCAAACGCACGACAAGGAGCAAACGCTGGATTCCTCCATTGCACGATTACCTACAACTTTTCTCCTTTTAAGAGTCCTGTCTGAAGCATCCTCCCTCCCCTGAACTTCAGGTACCGCTCCTTAACATCCCTCCCCTGCATCAGCAGCAGTCAAAGGCAGCTCAGACTGGAATTACATCCAATAAACTACTGGTTTCCAGTTGTCTTGGCCCCCTCCCTAAGCCACCCCATGGCTGCAACACTCCCTGCCCCTGGGCAGGGGAGCTGGCACCAGTGCAAGCTGGGCAGGGAGAGGGGAAATCTGTCCCTTTTAGCAACAGCAGCTACTTAACATCAGCTTAAACTGCACCCTGAGGCCAACATTTCATGAACAGGGAGGTGACATCAGCTGGCAGAGCTGCTGAAAAAAGCTGTTGTGTCCTCCCTCCTACCATCCTCAGCTGCTTGCACAAGCATCTCCACTACTCAGCAGCTCAAAGGACTGACCTGGCTGATCAACTAACCTGGCTGGAAGAAAACCCATTTTCAGTCAGATTAACTTCACTGTGGAGATCAAAATGCACGCACAAAGAAAGGGTGGGAATAAATGGAAGGGCAGTGGGGAGTCAGGGCATGGCAGCAAGGGCACGGCTGCAAAGCAACATGCAGTTGTACACCCTGACCACATTTAAGGCAGCAGCTGATGTTTCTGGGTAAGAGAATGGCTCATGAATTTCCTACACGTGGGTTTGGCAGCTTTTAGTTTTAGACAAGGACCAGTCCCCTCGCCAAACCACCTGCTGACATGAGAACTCCCTCACGTTTAGAAGGGGAAAAAAACCCCAAAACCTCAACCAACAAACCACCAAAACCCCCTCAGACATATCCTGAACTTTCAAACAAGACATGGCTTTCCATTCTAGCCACAAAACAGGTGGATCGCCCACTAACTCAGGACACTTTTAAATTTTATTATTTCTTTTACCCGAAGTCCTGCATTCTCCAATCACTGGAAAAGACTCCAAGAGGCAGTAGTGCCTTTTGCAAAGACAAACTTTTTGCAGTGCAGGTACGTTTGAATAGGAAAAATACACAATACGGGAATGAGCAAAATACACCAAACTGCTAGAAAAATCCTGGGCATTTTTGGCATATTTATTTGCTTTTTTGCACTTTGGCAGGACATTTCAGCTACACATTACCTTGCGTAAGTGTCAAAAAATTCCAATCCAGAATGAACATTTCACCAAAGGTAAAGCTGTTTTTAATTTTATATACTGTCCAGACAGGTCTATTTAAGTTCGGGAACTCACAAAACTGGCAAGAGAAAGCCTTAGAAAAGGAACTAAACCGAATCAACACAAGAAGTAAAACAAGGAAACATAGAAAAGGCAGAACAATGAAGTAGGAATAGAAAGTAAGAATGCAAAAAGGAATTGGAAGCTTTGAATCGACAGTAAAAAAAGTGTAAGGGAATCCAGGGACTTAAAGTTACACAAAATTGACTGAGGGTAGTAACAACACAGGGCTTACTCTTTATGCCTACTATTTCACAGTGAAGCCTTTGCACTGATTTTCTGATCAGTAGCCATGATTAACAATGAATGGTGAACCCTTTATTATGTTTCACCAACAGGAAAGAGAGTTTCTGAGCCAAGTCTGACAATTAGCCTGCAACTGAGACGACTCATCCAATTACTGGGTTTTACAGCACTGGATATAGATGTCTGTTTTTATGTTGCTTAGATACAGCATATACAAGACCATACTGATGTGTATAACATGCAGAATCATGCCATTACTGCCCTGCCATGTGTTGCACACGATGCTTTTTGCTGTTCCAGCATGAAACTGCAAGTTAACTCTACCACTAGATTTCCAAGAAGGAAATACAAGCCTTGGAGTAATAGTCTAATCAAGGTTTATTAACCTATACTGCACTTCCAACACACACTTGGACCTGCTGCTACAAAACCAGGATTATTTTATCCTACTGTTCAATTCGTACAAAAAACATCAGAACACTTAATCTCCATATTAGATCGGCTTACAGCAAAACAAACCAGTTAAATGTTCGACTGAAATAGAAGCTGCAACAGTTTAGTTCACACATTTCTTTTTCTGTATGAAAATACTAGCTTTCTATCTTCATTTTCAACAGAACATTTTAATCAGGTGGATTAATATCTTCTATAGGTTGCTTGATAATTAGTTCATAGATGCCAGAGAAGTTTGCATTTGAATACGCTGCTGTACTTCTCAAAGCCACATCACAGCCACAACTTTCCAATCTGCATGCAAGGCAATTCATCTCCTAAAAAAGGGCCAATCTTTTAACTTAATTTTCCTGTCACTAGCTAAAGTAGTTTTTTGTAGCCTTAACTGTGTCACCAAGGATGTGTGTACAAGTGCACAAGTGGCATGCTCTGACAGCATTAACAGCTCTCAACAATGACCTACCTGTTCTGTACAGGTTACCAGTCACCAGCTGTACAAGTTACCAATTTTCCTTTTATTAATTTTCACTCTGGAAGTGTCACTGCTATCTTGAGAAACATGCAATCTCGCCAATGAATATATTTATACAAAAACCTCAGTCCAGCAATTTCTGGCACAGGACAATTTGTAAGCCAGATGGGAAAAAACCTCCATTCCTGATCCTTCTCACCTAAAAGTGATTTGGGTATTTTGCATACTCAGGTTTTGCAGATCCCCTGGCTCTTTGATTCACTCTGCTGCAGTCCCCAGGATGTTCCTGTCATTTTGCAATGCAATTAACTTCACAAGAAAACAATCTGTGTCGAGTAAAAAAAAAAGGCTCCACCTCATGAGGAGAAGAACTTGTGACCTCACCCAGCTGGCGCGTATTTATGAAAGCTGTTTCCTGTTGAGACAGCAGGACTGTCCAAGCATAAGATGCACAACTATTCTGACGTGCTTTTATCAGCAATGGAAAAGCCATTGCAAACTCAAAGTTTTTAAGACTACTTAGTTCCTAAGGAATAAATCTTAACCAAAATGTTCAAATCCAGTCAACAAAGCAATGCTGCAGATAAAAAGGATACTCGCAAGTTCCCTTTTTTTTTTTTCTTGTCTAGACAGCAAGTGCTGCTTTGAGCATGACAGTTTCAGCGAGGATCAAATTCAGCCTTCCTTTCAAGACTGGTACCTATAACAATCAAACAGCCCTGACAAAATGAGGTAATCAAGCACAGTGATCTGTTAGAAATCACTTGATATGCCACCACCAACTGCTGTGAAGCTACTCTGTTCTGAATTACCAGAGATCAGCCATACCTCACCCAGTTTAATTGGCATTATTAAGCTCCCATTGGTTTCAGACCAGAGCTTTGCCATGGCAAACAGGGGCAGCTAATTCCTGCTTTATGTAAGACCTAACACTGGGTTGGAGGTTCTCCTAAAACACCAAAAAAACGGAGCTACTTCTTTTAAGCCATGAAACCTCTCTTTCTGGAAGCGGTGCATAATACTAGAAAACATCTCTAAGACACTAAGACACTTTTCATTTAACCACATCCTAAAAAGACCATATGTATTTGGCATTTCATCATTTGCTAATACAATGACCTCTAAAGAGCAGTTCTGGTCACAGATCCATTATCATAACCTAAAAATACCATGGCAAGTATCTAAGAAATACATTTGCTTTCATAAATTCCAAGTGTATCACATTACAGCATCAGGTTGAAAGAGCTTGTTAGATCACTTTAGCTATTTTGGCAGATTAAATCATTACTATTTTAGGATTTTGACTCTGAGCATAACCTTATATTAAAATTATTTGCTCTAAGTAACACCATCAGATCAAGTCAGAATCAAGGAATCACAACTTCACCCACAAAGAGGGTAATACCAAGATTATTTTGTTTATATGAATAAATATCAGAAGAGCTGGACTCCACCTCCAGAATGCAGTTGCACAGCTGACCATTATATTGCTGCCCTAGACCCTTCAAAACCTTGTGAAACCACCTGAGAAAAATCTGCACAGAAAAATGACATTTTATTAATCATTTTAAGGCAACATAAGACACTGCTTTCCTGAGACAGATGCTCCCTTTACCCTTGCTGTGTAGTTCTGACCCCCCAGCAGAAGAGGAAGCCCAAGATGATCCAGTTACAACAGGTCCTATGCTGTATGTCTGTCTATTGTGACTATTTTATCAGTCCTCTTATCTATTTCATCAAGCAGCAGCATGATGAACAGAGCCGAAAGAGATGAGGGCACGCACACAAGAGGATAATTAATATTTCCTAAATCCCTGAGTACGGAATCCTTTTAATTTTTTTCTGCAGAAAAAATCTCAAGTATTTCACACACTGCCCACTCAGCACTTGACACACAAGTCTGCCACAAAGTTATTATATAACTTTCTTCTTCTAACCAACAGGCTGTAGCTAGTTCTCACCCGGAAAGCACAACATTTTATTAAGGTATCTTCAAGTCAACAAAATATAGCACAACAAAACCAAGTCATTCTTCACCACCAAATACCAGAGATTTTTACGTAAGTTTGAAAAGCATTTTCTGCATCTATTAAGGGGAAGCAAAATAACTGAAGCTGCATCTGCCTTGGCAGCACCCACTGCTCAGAAAAATAAGGCAACACACTCAGGGTCTCATTCTCATATTGCAGGCATGGAAAAAACATGTTTCTTTCATACAAGATCCACTTAAGAAGATCAGTAGTTTAAACTATCAGAATTTGAACTTTCTGAGAAGCAGGGGAGCAGACCACAGCTTTAACACATTCTTCAGCTGTTCAGTAAGGTGGAGCTTTACGTTAGCAATGATGGGCAATCTCTGCGTGGACCACCACAAGCCTGGTGCTATCAGACACCAACTGCACCGAAGTCACCTCGGGCTCAGGAAGCTCCTGAGATAGACACAGCTGATGGCCGTGAGAACATGTGTGGGAAACACCACGGGATACTGGAGCCTTGCACCCTTCCCACGTCATCAGCTTCTGGACGCTGGGCAAGGCAGACGCAGCCCAGCTGAGGCACTCCTAGGTTTTCATGTGGTCTGGAACCGAATCACAAGTGATGAGGCTTTTTAAACAAAGGGCTGAGCAAATACTTACTCATTGATTTAAAACCTGTTGCTGCCCTTATAAGAGCACTCCAAATGCAACGTGAACTATCTAGAAAGTTTCATATGGTGGTTTTCTGGAAAACACCATATGCAATGCACTAAGCACAGCATTACACACAGCTAATTTCTGCCGAGAAGTAACTTTCTCCAAAACACAGCGTCATTTCTTAAACAGTTTCTAATCTTAAGGATTCTTAACAACCTAGATTCTTAACAACTTTAAAGCAATAGGAGGTCATCTTGGTCCTGGAGGAATTAAGAGATACTGGTAACTGACTGCCTTTACAAAACTTTGAGGGAACACCTAAAAGCAGGCCAGAGCACACTCCTTCGTTTTCTGGCCATCTGTTCACAGACAAAACCTCTCTTCTTACCAGGGGTTCCAGTACAAGTCAGCATCTCCCCAGCAGCAGCAGGCGTTCAGCCTCACAGACCTCACCAGCTCACAAGCTGTCTACCAAGACAGAACAATTGAAGAAAGTCTCTACAATGTCCTCAACTCGGGTAAATTCAGGTAATTTTTCCTTCAGCTTTAGCAATGTGCTTTGAAGGGTACATTAATCAACAGGATTAACAGGCATGCTCACAAAATTTAATCTAGATTACATCTTGGACACAATTTATATCCACAAACTACTCCATTTGTTGCTGCATTAATGGCAGTCACACACACACTGGCAAGTGCCAAGTCCTACCACAAGAAGCAGCCCCAAACTGAAAACATAATAGCTGCATGTTTTCCTATAATTGGAAGTTTGTACTGTTAGAAAAATCAGATTCCTGAGTTGCACAAGGCATTACATTGTGTCAGTTTTCCCCAAAGGGTGCAGGAAACAGATAAATATGCAGATACCAAGAGACTTTGTTGATACACTGCTGAGGCTGAGAAGCAGTGTTAAAGGGGTAGCGGCTGATACTTGGCTTGCTTACACCTCGGACAGACACACCACTTCATAAAGTTCTGCACTTCTGCACAGCCGTACCGTAGCCTAGAAGCAGCTAAGCGGTAATGCGCAGTTTATGCAGCTGGATACACCAGCTCCAGCGTTTCAGGCAATACAAAGCTTACTGCCTCCTTGCTCTGCCTGTTCAACAGCCAAACTACCAACACAGAGATGTTTAGATAATGCATTCCCTTTGCTGTCAGTATACAAGTGCTTTAGCATTCACACACATTTTATTTCAATCAGTCCTTGACAGTTACATGAAATCCAAAGGTCTGCACATGTTCAGCAAAACAGATCTTCCCTAATTTCATCTGCTTGGACTCTTTTAAACCCATCATCAAATTGCTCTGCCATCCAGAAAGATCTAAGTCAATTTTCTAATTAAAGAGACCTCAAGCTTCATTTGGAGATAAACAGGAAATGTCTAAGTTAACTATTATAAACACTGAACTGAGATTTTTCTTTTCATGAGTACTCCGACACAGAAAAATGTCAACCTAAAAGACCAAGTACAAAGCAGATCTCCCCCTGCCTGTAAATATGAATGTATTTCAGCGTTGTTTACCACTTTTTCAAATCTCTTTGCCAATGACAACACGCACTCCAAGTAAATAACATTTATCACATTTAACTTCTTTTAAAAGGATGTTTGCGTGAGCCTGACATTTTCAGATACCGGGGTCATACTCAATTTTTTTTTTTTTTCTACACAAGAACTAGAAAAACATTAAAGAGATATTTCTCTGACATTAAATGGCATTGCAGGGTTCATGTTATATTGTCTGAAGTGTTATGGACTTAACAGAGGCAAGTGCATTCTTGTTTTACCACCCTGGATGCTTCAAAAAGCTAGTTTGTAAAGTGCTAGCAACAAAAGCCAAAGAAGCAGAAGAACTTCCTTAGGCAATAACTCACAGAACAATTCTGAAAAAAGACTAGAACCAACGGATAACACTTTAGCGGGAAGAAAAAAATTAGTAACTTGGATCACCCACTTTTCCCGTGAAGTATTACTAAAAATTACTGTTTTCCAGCTGGTCTTTCCCTATACAAATCAAATGTAAGTAGTTTCTTACTGTACAGAATCATTCAATAATATTACATTAAAGCAAGTTAAAAAGACTATGTTACAATAACATCGATTTAACTTACAGATTGCCAAGTGGCTTGAAGAAATACTAAATATAGTTTAGCATAGTAAATTTTATGCAGGGCATGAGCTATTAAAAGGTATGTTCTAATAATGCTGTTGAGTCACAGTAATGTCATGTGTACAGGGCCTGGAGAAACCTATCTGTACACAAGAAATTGTATTTGAACAGTGGCAGACTAGTAAAGAAGCTATAGTAACTTAGTTTCTTGCATAAAAAAAAAGGTCTTTCTAAGGCGGTTTGTGGTCTCTTCCAGATTTCTAATTAGTCAGATCTGCCTGTCCCTGGTTTAAATTACTGTTAAAGCGTAAGGGCAGATAGAGTATCTCTCCTAGTAAAGACAGTAAGTATATCCACCACCTATTTATCAGTCTTGATCTTAGATGACTTCACCAGACCTAAACTTTCCAGACCAGTTGGATAGAGTAAGTTTTAATCTGTATGGTACTCTGTTGATCACACCTAAAAGATTAAAATAGAAATCGATGGGAACAACATCAATAGTTGTGTCCCCAGAGGCAGGAAAGCCCAACTCATGTAAAATAGTAAGACAGTCTAACGAGTGTCATTAATTACCAACCTGTTTTTCTGTAAGCAAACAGCATGATACAAACACCTCTATGGACTCATTCCTCACATAAATTACTTCGCTATGTAGTTCAAATGCTTATTAGTGTATCATTTGAAAGCCTTTAATGACAATGCCTCTGAACATTTATTTTCATTAGAGATGATTGCAACTATAAAGTAGAATACTTCCCGAGCTTCTCATCAAGATCTGTCTCCCTTTGTAATTTATAAAAGGGTATGAAAGTTCTAAGACAAGCACTCACAGATATCTGAAGAATTACTTTGTTGATGTCATACATACTACACCCTTTTCACTTCTGAGCCTAACACATAGCTGATCTGCTAACATGAGTACCTGCTTACAAAGCATCCCAAGGAAAAGTACAACACACCAGGAAGTGGTACCTCACCCCTTCAAATCTGTAAAACAGCATGTGCTAAAACATATTCCGCAGCTTCCACTTCACAAGGCACTGTACCCAGATGAAGCACACACAAAATCTCTGTGTGAAACAAGGAACTTTTCTCAGTGCGTACAAGCCTCGGTCCTCAAAACAGATGAAAGCTTAGCAGAATTAACACAAATCCATTAAAATCAATCTCAGCACATAGCCTCTAAGGAATCAGAGGCCACCGGAAAACCATGACATTCAGAATGAAGGTTACTCTTTTTTTCTCCACCACCTTCCCACCCTTATTTTTTTAAGCCTAACGAAAAGTTTCAAGTTGTTTCCAGCTGCTTAGGCTGGAGTTGATACATAGCTCAAAATAAAGTTAGATTTTTGAGATAGTTGTTTTGTACGATTAGCTGTGTATCTGTCATGGTCAAGATGCCAGTTTATTCTGTTGCATTAATTCAGCTCATGTGGAACTAATTATTTCCTGGTAAGCCATGCCTCTGCTCCCCTTCATGCCCCAGCCCTGCTTCTTTAATTATCTCTGACTAGGTTCAAGATCCTTCATGATGACACAAGAATCACACACTGAGATTCGCAGTTTGTTACTCTAGCTAAGACTGCCCCAGGGAAGTTCTGAAGCCACCTCACCGTGAGAGGTGGTCACACAGTTGCCTGGCCTAAACTTGGACAGTCTCTGAAGCAGCCGACACTACCCGAAACCAGCCAACAAAACTCAAGGGACCAGTGCTTGAACTGTCAGTTTTCAATGAAAGGCAAAACATAGTTTCATTTCCCCCTTTCCTCCAGGTTTAGACAAGTAATTGATATTTCACCTTACAGGTTAACCAGCTTGGGTTGCTCCCCTCAGCAGAAACGCTTGCACACCTGCAGCACTTAAAACAAACCTGTCAAATACATAAAAAAATACTCAGTGACAGATTGAATACTTGTCTTAAGGCATCCAAAGACATCCACGAGATAATTGCTGCAAAATATTTAACACATCTATTAATTATTGTGGAATCCTGTTCCACTCAGCTAATCCCCTCTTTAATTAGTTTCCTACATATATTTCATAAATCTATATAATACTATCCACGCAGACTCATAGGCTTCCCATAAACACCATTCCTCTGCTTTAATGAAGCTCTTGCCCATCTTTTCTTATTTTTCCATGCTAAGGTATTACTTCTCTGATCCTCAGTCATGTATTTGTGGTACAAGGCCAAGGATGCCGACCTTGGGAAGCTGGGTGTAAGAAAGGCAGTACCATTCATACCTACAGCAAGCTGAACACGATAAATGTCTCTTTGATAAAGAGAAAAAAACCATGGTAAAGACATCACTGATGCACAGCCAAGGGTTGCTGACCTCACGATAACATGCTTGTTCTCCCCACCCCTCAACTATAGTGAAAAAAGCTTTGAATGAGTGAAAAGCAGAAGACTATACCCCTTCCGAATACACCACCATGAAAAGCAACAGCCAGTCGAAGGTCACCCTTTGGAGCAGCAGATTATACCAAAGAGCAAATGTGCCAGAAAAGGTAGCTGGGAGCAGGCAGTCCCTACAACATCCCCAAGCACCCCAGGAGAAACAGCAGAAACGTGACCCCTCAGCGCAGATGCCCAAACTCTTCCTCCAAATACTACTTCTCTTGAGGGGCGGCTTCTTGATGTCCCAGTGGCATATGGGGCCTTGAAAGACTGAACACTGCACCTCTTCAAGAAATTTACATAACCATTAAAGTCCTTTTGACATAGGATTTGTCTCCTCATTCTGTCCAAGCATAAACAGCTAAGGAACAAGTTACACCAACTCAATGTAAACCCGTCTCAGAAAGCAGCAAGCTGCAATAGCACCAGATGGGAAGCAAGTTTCAATTTCCCCCCCGTCCCTTTTTTCCTTCAACATTACAAAACTGAAATGGTTCAGTCCTGGTTTTGGTACCCAGTGCCAGAAACACTTCCCTCTGCTAATACTGCCTGCAAGATCCTACTGAACGATGACTGTCGCATCTCCCACATCTTCCAAGAGTTGTACAGTGCTTATCAAAACCAGAGAATGCAGCGCTGCCTGAAATCTGAAAACCTCAGCCCTGATATTTGCAAGTGAAGCCAATTACAAATCTGCCACTACTAAATGATTTTACTTTGGGAAATGAATTAAGACCCTGGTGACTACTGGAATGCTTGGCTAGTACATGAAATATAAGTATGCTAATAATATTAAATATTCACCAATTAACTTTAATAGCACATTTGATACACCTCTTGAAACAAAATGTTTTTCAAGTTAACTTTTATTAAAATGAAAGCGAACCATTTCTCCTTCTTTGTACACTGAGTGGTCTAATCATGCTCGATTTCCTGATGAGTGTTGCAGGGCTGAGACATCCCTCTCACCTCCTCAGCTGAAGGAGGACAGATGCACGAGCATTTCCAGAAGTTATCTCTATCAAATCAAAGTCTTCACTAGACTGTGGGCTCTGACACCCCTTAAAAACAGTTACTATTTCAAATGCTGTTTGTATCTAAGAAAACATCTAATAAAAAATGTTAAACATCTTCAGACAACAAGATATCTCAAAAGTCACTGCAAAGAAAACATTAAAGAAAAACAGGTTTGGGGAAAAGCACTGCTCAGTTGTGCACAAGAATGCACTGCACAATGTAAGAGTATCTTCACTGAGTTTCCACCGTTACAGCTCCTATACGTACAGGCGATCATACACTGCAAAAGCCAACACAAACCTCCCGAGTTTTGTTTCTTTCCCTCCCATGCCCAAATTGCATCCATAAACTAGGTTTCCTGAGTTTCATTAGAATTAATGTAGATTTACAGTGCTGCAAATCATTTTGATTACATAAGCATTTTTCTTCAACTTGGAAAGCCACAAATATTAAGGGCAGCAACGAGAGCAAGTATCACCTTGTGCTAACAAGACTATGCCAACAAAACCCTTGAAGGGTCAATTTGGCTCATTCAAAGCACTTACAAACATGAGGATATAATTTATACACGAAAAAGGCAACAAGCAGCAATCAAAACTTTATGATTGCACTCACTCTTCAGTCTTCTCACCTCTATTTAAATAAAAATTTGTATGTTCTTGGGTAAAGAATCCGTACAACTAACCAAAGATACTTTATTGTTAAAACACACCGTGTAAGTGAAGACAGAACCAATAAGGATGTGCTTGTATTTAATACTGACCAAAACAGGAAAGAGAGAAAGAGAGTCTAAATTTAATTTGAACTAGCTATTCATATTAAGCCTATAAAAACAAGCGAGTCAGTGTCATTTTAAATAGTTTTTAATGAAAAACAGTTACAGGTACTTGTCTGTATTTTAATGAAACTGAAAAACTTTGCTGCTCCAGACCCAGGCTGCCAAGGCACCAGTGGACTACCTGTGAAGTATGAGCAATGATCATGCACACAGACAACCACACCCCAAGAACCTCGTTGTGAAACAACCGATAGCTACAGCTTCCACTAGGCTTCAGCTGCATTTAGCCAAAGGTCATCACGAACCTCCCAACATGACTATAAACAGTTCTCCAGATTTAATTCTGATTTTCCCCTTGGAAACAGAAAGCAGCCCGAGATGTTTATCCTACTTGGTACGATGCAGATTACTTGAAATTCCACTTAAGATTTGGATCTGTGGGCCCAACACATGCAAAAAGAGGATGCTAATAAACACTCTCACAATGTAAAAAAAAAAATAATCCATTAATTTACATAAAATGAGAATGAAAGGGCACAAGATTGGTTTGGAAGTTATGCTCTTTTACAGCGGAACAAACACCCTATTACCAATCTGCTACTTAGCCATTATTAGCTGACACACTTGACCTGTTCTATAGGTATGTAGGCCCCAAATAATATAAACACTGTGTCAAATAAGTCATTGGAGTCGAGACCATGAAAATATAAACTCAGATAATATGAAAGTTTATATTTCCAGTGTAAGTACACCCTTTCAGATCAAGTTTTCACTGAAAATAGAGAGGAGCTGGGAGGTAGCAGGGAAATACAGAACTCTACTAGACCCGCTGTGAAGTTACATTTGTGTTTTTAGCACACAGAAGAGCTGCAGGACAATGCTCCTGTGACTCTGTGCAGGTTTCTTTCTACAGAATCAGGCTAAAGGCCTTCCAAGACTCCGACGTCTGGAAACTGGTGGCAATCATACCTACGAGCCTTCTGTTATTTTAGTTAAAATTAAGTGACAGAAGACACACTCTTTGAAGTCTTCTTAAATGTGAAAAAAAGAGCAAGAAACAGATCAAATAACCCAATATTCACAGAGTAACAAAGGAAACCAAAGTGGCGAACCCCCCGGCAGGAAGCGAAAGATGCAAACAGCGGCGGGGGCCAGGGCCACCCCCGAGGGGGCTCAGGTGGCCCCACGGGCCCCGTCACAGACCCGGGGCTGACACGTCCGAGCAGATCGGGCGAGGCCTCAGTGCCAGCGGAGACCTGGAGCAGGCACTCGCCCAGGTCCCAGAACCAACGACCGGAATCTTCATCTTGCGGCTCATTTTTGTATACTTTTCGAGCAATACTACGAAGAGAAGCGGCTCTTCCTCTCCTCCAGCCCGGTCCCGGGAGCCGGCCCCTGCTCCACCGCCTGCCCACTCGATGCTCCCAGAGCCTACAGAAGGTTCCCCCCCGCGGCCATGGCCAGTCCCCTCCCCGCCCCCAGACTGCGAATGGCCTCCGCCCGCTGCCCGTTGGCTTCGCACGGAGAATCGGAGCCGCCGCCCGAGCCCCGCCGGCGCCCCAGCCCGGCCCGGCGGGTCCGCCCACCGCCACGGGACCCTGGCCCCGCCGCTCACCTGCCGACGGTCTGGTTGGCCAGCTGCTTCATCCGGTTGAACTGTTTCTTCATGGCGGCAGCCGTTCCCCCGGCCTCCCGGCAAGCACCCACTGCTCCGCCGCAGCCACACCGCCCCGGCCTCCCGCCTCCTCCCTCCTCGCGGCGGCGCCACCGGCCCCGCCCCCACCGGAACGCACAACCACTTCCGGTCCCGCCCCCTCCCTCCCCTGCCCGTGGGGGAACGGGCGGGGCAGCCGGGAGCCCGGATGTCCCGCCCGGGGTAAGGATGTCAGTTCCTCCGCCAGACCGCTTACTTCGGAAGCGCGGAGCACTGCTGTTTCAGCGGAGCTGGGCTCTGTGCGCGAAGGCTACCCCTGCCGGTGCAGACAGCCCCGGGAGCCACTGCCGTAGCCTTACTGCCTAGCGTCCCCCAAGACTACTGCTCCCGGCTTCCCTTGCGGTACCACTGCCGTTTCCTGGGCGGGGCGGTGTAGCTCCCACTCTCTCATTGGACATTGTAGGGATGGACAAGTCTCCAGACCAATCGCTGTGGAACTACGGCGGACAGCCCTGTGGAGGCTGTCCAATGAAGGGCGGCGGGGGGCAGGCTGCAGGGGCGGTGGCGGCAGCGGCGGGCGGCCGATCCTCGCGCGTTCTATGGCGGCCGCTGCCCGCGACGCCCTCTCCGCCGCCGGCCTCGACGAGGCGGATGAGGCGGTCCGGGGCACGTGTGAGGACGCGTCCGTCTGCAAACGGTAGTGGTGCCTTGTTGGGGGGAAACGGTGGGGCGAAACGGTGGGGCGGGCCGGGCCGGGCTCCTCTGGCGTCCCCCCGCACCGGGCCGCGGCCCTGAGGCGGTGCTGGTGGGGGCCAGGACAGGCGTGGGCCGGCCCCCGGGGAGGAGCCCCTTCTGTCCCCGGGTGCCGCCATGCCCGCCCGTGCCGGTGTCCTTTGTCTCACCGGGGCCCAGGAGCTGCACCGGCCGGGGGGCGTACACGGAGGTGACTGGGAAGGTGTTTAACGCCGTCAGCGTTCCGCCTTTGGGGGGGCGGGGGGGTGCCCTGCACCTGGGTCAGCGGCTTTACTCCTCAGGTCTGCCACCAGCTTTCCAGCTCCTATTATTAAACACCTGCCCCGCTTAAGAGTTGGTTTATGAGACAGTGTACAGTGGTAGCTAGAATTGCACAGCCTGGCAGTGGGGATCAGCGATATCTCAGGAAAAAAAAAATCCTGATTTTTTTCAGAATTCTTTACTTCGCCTCCCCTGGAGAATAGTGCTGGGAGCGTGGAGTTTTGTTGCCCTGTTGTGCGCGGCCATGAATTTAACTTCTGTTATTGCTGCCTTTTTGTTCTTTGTTATTGCTGTAGCAGCAGATTGTTGGGTTGTTGAGTTTGGTTTTGAGAGTTCACCTTTTCCAATCAGTTGTAAAACTAGTGAGTTCTATTAGAATAAATAGTACTGTTGTGTATGTTACAGTGATACGTAGAAGCTCTGGAATAAGTGCAAGCAGCTTGTAGCATAAAGATGTGTAGAAGTAAAGCATGCTTTGTGTGTGCTCTGAGGAAGTGTAGACAGATAATTCCTCTGTTTGCTGGTTCCTCAAGGAGGAAATAACTGAAATTAGGGTCTTCATTTGCAGGAGTTCATCAAATAGTGCAGAGGCCATTAAAAAGATGCTTAATATGGCAACAGCTGAAACTTTTAACTAGACTTTAGATAACTTCTTAACTGAAATAGGTCCCCACATTCAACAGATTTTTTTAAACTGTGCCTGCGTGTACGCACCCAGGTCAGAGTGACCTGTCCAGCCTGTACATCTTTTAGAGTAAATCTTCGTGGCCTTATTTCGTAATTCTTTTTTTTTTTTTCTTTTTCCCTCTCCTCACAGGTTTGCTGTAAGTGTTGGCTACTGGAAGGACCCTTACATCCAGTATTTTGTGAGACAAGCCAAAGAAAGAAAAGCACCTGAAATCAATAGAGGTAAGTTGGCATGTGAATGTGGATGAAGACAGTGCAAACAGGTTCTTAACAGGTCTTGTAGAGCACCTGACAAATGCTTTCTATACTGGGTATTATGGAGTGTAGGAAATAAGTGAGACAAGTTTCCTTCACAGTAATAATTCCATACTGTATCTGCTCTTTTAAATATTATGCTTTAAATCAAAACTCTTTTTATCTTTTGCTTTTTGTATTCTGAGTGGAATGTCTCTGTTTCTCAGCAAGCAGTAATCTCTACAAAGCAATCAAAAAGATTGGTTTGACCCAGGGCAGCGGGGTACATCAGCTCTGGTCTCCACAAAAGTGTGCGCGCTAGGTAGAATTATTCTGCTTAGTTTGAGGTGAAACTTGACTAAAACTTTTATTTACCTAAGGCATCCTGTTTTATCAGTGCACCAGATTTTGTTAGTAATAAAAAAACCAACCCAAACCCCCTTAGGTATCTTTAAAAGAGTGCGTTATTCTTCCTAAGAAACACCATTTTTTAAACAGACGCCTTAAAAATCTTAATGGGTGTTACACATCAAGTATTACATGAAAATAATAATGAAAAAAACCCTTTTTTTTAACAGGCTATTATGCTCGTGTTCATGGAGTCAGTTATCTGATTAAAGCTTTTCTAAAGAAGACAGAATGCAACTGTCAAATTGTTAATCTTGGTGCTGGCATGGATACCCTGTTCTGGCGATTAAAGGTAATGGTAGCCGAGAGTAATGAACTTGGCTGAAGACAAAGATTTGTGTGGACATTTGAAGCACTGTTCTGTGAGGGCTCATCGGTGCTGCATTCTGTAGTACAGCATAGAGGTGTGCAATGAGGCTGAGTGCTGCAGCAGACTGCCCTGGCTGCTCTGCCTCGGTTCTCACCTTGCTTATTAGCTTAGGTACCTTTAAGCCTCAGCCCCATGGGCTTTTACCAAAATGTGCGTGACACGAAGCTGACCTCTAGTGGACTTTCAGCTTGAAAGCCACAATTTGCTGTCCTCTAAGCCTTAAGATTTCACTTTTTTATCCTATACTAAGAGAGGAATAAAGTCCCGAAGTACAGGATTGTAAAGGCTCTATTTACATGTTTCTGAATTATTAATATAAATGTGAATTTGTATATGTAAATACACACACATTTACATATATATGTAATTGAAAATTTTTCAGATTATTCAGATACTGTATGATAGTATCATTCTGAGTGAACACACCTCTGAGTCATCTTGTCTTCTCGTTAGCATATTCATTTGTAAATTTGGTTTCTAGAAGAAAGCCCGAGGAGGCCAGTCACATTTTGCTTTGTTGCAATTCATTATATTTCAGTCAGTGGAAGGGAAAAAATAATTATTTTTTTCTGAAATGTGAAGCTCTTTTCTTACCTGCATTCTTATGAAAAATGTGTCAATACACGTTTTTATTAACTTTATTTGTTTTTTAAAAGCTAAAGTGGGTCCTGTAATTCCAATTCTTTCTCCTTGTAAAGAGCAGGTGTGGTGTAATTAACATACAGAAGGTGGGATTCGGTTAACTGAGCACTTCAGTGTCCTGACTACCTATTTAATCTACTGGTCAGAAATTCATGAGGTTGACGAGCTAGAACTAGCAGTACATATCCATCACAAAAGGATTGCTCCATAGGGAGAAACTGGTGCAGCTTATCTGTCTGAGTGTCAAATAGTGACATCGTGAAATGAAGAGGCTTTCCTCTTTTTTTTTGTAGTAGAGGAGTTGTGGTATGCTCGTAGTCTGGCTGTTGGTTTAAGAAGTGTGTGGTCACCACCTGTGTAAACCTGTGCAAAATGTTCTGACTCCTTTCTAAGGAATATGCTGAAGATCATGGTAAATGTCATAATAGTTTCCTGTTGCTGTGCTCTTCTAGATCCTGATAGTACATTGTTGGAATATATGTTTCAGTGATGTAGTGTCTAGGATTGCTGCGTTACATAAGATGATAAATAATTTCCTTAATGCTTAGAGGATGTTCAAATGTCTCTCAGCTGTTCTTGTTGTTTTGATGGCATTTTTTTAAGCTGTGGGACATTGTCCCACATTACTCTTAGAAACGCCAGTGTAAACTAAAAACTGTTTAGGGCTTAAGGTTATATCTTCCTGTCGTGTGCATGTGAAACTTGAATGTCCCTAATTCTAGAGTCTTGCTCCAATTCTCAGGATGAAAATCTTCTCCCTAGAAAATATTTTGAAGTGGATTTTCCAATGATAGTTGCAAGAAAAATACATAATATCAAGTAAGTATGATGCTGGATGAAACTGAATGTAATTCAGCAAAATGTCATGAATTGCAAGCTACAGTTATTTCATCTCTCTTCTGAGAAACTCTTCATGCTGTAGGATTTATAATAAAGGTTTCATTGTGCAGGCAAGTCATACATGTGACTGTATAGCCAGTGTTCCGAATTGGAGAAGTTGATATGTGGAAACTTCAGGGAAGCAAGCAGACTTTATTCTTAATTATGTAAAATATAATGGGCAGGGAAAGCCTTACGGTGATTAGAGGTGATTAAGTCATCATCTTTTACTGTTGCAGACAGCAGTAAATTCCCAGACTTGCATGTTCAGTTAGAGAGGTAGGATAGCTGGTACTGTACGTAACTATTCTGTTTGAATGAATACATTAAGGCTTATGGAGGATACTTGAAGAGAGTGTCTGGATTTCTCTTGAATGATTACCTCAAAACTTAAGAGTCATTGGGTATAAAACTCAACTGCAACGTAGTACAAAGTCTCTAACTTGCAAACGCTTTTCTTTCCGGTAGGGGGCAGAGGTATTCTCTTCTGTTTTTAACACACGCATACACGTGTGTATATATATCTATCTATCTATTAAAAAAAAAATTGTAAGCACACTGTTAATCAAGCTTAACTTCTAAGAGATGCTTCTTCCTTCTTCCCACAGATCAAAACCTCCCCTGTCAAAACCAATTATGGAATCCCATTCAGGGGACTCTTTTCTAATAGGTGAGTCATCTTAAAAATAAGTCAGCAATGTACTGTGGCACTTTTAAAACTTTTCTGATCATTTTGTTCTGCTATGTGGGCAGGCTTTTAATGTTTGAAATGCTGTTTGGACAGAAAATTGGGAGGGAAAAGAGGCTTTTTTCTTTTACAGACTCCTGCCCATTTGTTCTATGTCATATTAGAAATGTCTTCTCTTGAAGTGGTTTTATTCTGCCAGAAAGTTGTTTAGTTTTTTTTTTTCTCATAGCTTAAGTTTTCTTTTCTATCACAGAAAAGGAAAAATGCTACTGATAGCCATGTATACTGGATTAAAATATCTATTTTCCTCTATCTTTCTGTCTCATTAAGAGCACAAGTCTTTACATTTAGTGGAGTCTTCGCAGAGGAAATACAGTCTGCAAAGTCCGTTCTTGGAAGCCAGTGCTGTTTGTTACATTTCAGTATTAAGAGGATGTTAGATTCAGGTAGTGTCATGTGGTTGTACTGTCTTGCCTTAGAGCCTCATTATGTTTGTGTCAGAACTGTAATTCAAAAACCTTTTTACTTGTGGGGGAAAGAAAGGTCCGAGTACCACTGAATAATGTTTTCAGTGCCTGAATATCATAGTGCACTATAGTAGCTGCTTTGGACCCTTTAGGAGGAACAGTAATTATCTGCATCTGCAGTACCAACTAATTTGTGTTAGCAGATGAGCCAGCAGTGTTTTGTGTTCCCTGATACAATTACGAGTATAGTTGCTTTTAATAAGCACAATTCTAGCTAAGGGTCTGGAAGGCTTGAAAGGGCCCTCCAAAGCGTGAGGAAGGGCACAGGGTGTGAGGAGGTGTGCTCCTGCTGCCAGTGGCAAGGTGTCAGTGCTTTACCCCAAGGCTCTTTTAGTGCTTTAACTTGTGTCAGAGTACTGCCATGCACTAACTTGGTCGTGCATATTTATGCATATTATGCACATTTTATTGCTGTATATTAGAAGGTCTTAACTTACCAAGCATTTAGATGCCATTTGAAGGGCAGAATTCTCCGTTGTGCATTCAGGTCTCAAAAGATGAAAGCCCAATGCCCCATCTTGGAAAAAGGGCTTCTAAGTACCACTGTTTCAGCTAGGAGACCTTCTGTAACATGTTTCTTATATACAATTAGATATGCTGCGTAAGCACTGTTAAAAAGACATTAATACAAGGTCGATCAGAAGGGTTTGATGGTATTTGTGTTACTGAACAGCTGTAGATATGTCTAGTACAGCAAAACAACTGCAAAGTTAACAAGTTGCAGCAGTGTATTGTGATCAAAAGCTACTAATAGCAAGTCACAGCAGTCAAGAGCAATTAATGCATCACTGAGTGTATTGGAGTGGTTTATTTCTCTAAAGCTGTTTCTCTTGTTCTTTCTCAGTGCTGGGTTTTAAATACTTTAGAGTAGCAATTTTACTGTAACCAGGCTGATGTAGGCTTTACTGCACTGAGATCTTTGGGATGTTGCGTTGTGTCCAGTTAACTTGGAGATGGTGGAATTCTGTTGTGGAATCCCAGTTTGAACTGGCACTCGATAACCACAGGGTCAGTTCAAGTGAAACCCATGTGGAAACTCCCATGTAAGGACAAATTAATGGAACTGCTTCATGTGCCACCAGAAGAGGCTGTAGAATAAGTAGACAAGTCAAACAGATTAATAGAGATTTCTTAAAGATCTAAAGGAACTTGACAATGAATTTGCTCAGCTACTAACTGGTATATACCCTCTCATTTTAAAACTGTCTTAGTACCTGAGAACTGGAAGGTGGCGGCTGTGACTCAAATGGGCTCCAGGAGAAATCCAGGGAACTACAAGCCAGTAGGACTGATGTCTCTACTGGACAAATTAGTAGAAACTGTAACAGACAGACTTAGTGGAACACAGGAATAATATAATGTGTTGAAAAAGAGTCAACCTGGCTTTTGTAAAGGTAAGTTATGCCTCACAAACCTACTGCAGTTCTCTGTAAGAGTCAACAGACACGTTGGAAAAGGACATCCAATTAATACAGTGCTTGCATTTAAAAAATGTGTTTTGACAGTGTCCCTTACCAAAGCGTGCCAAAGAAATTGCACGGTTTCTGGAGGAAGAAAGGTTCTCATATGGATAAAGAGCTGGGGATACAGGGTAGGCATATGTTGTTAATTTTCATTATGGAGGGAGATAGAGATCTGTGCTTAAGGATATGTTGTTGTTCAACACTTAAGAAATGATTGGGAAAATAGAGTGATTAGTAAGTGGCAGCTTGTTGGCAAGTCCAAACTCTTCAGAGTGGTAAAGAACTGTAGAAGAATCTTGTGAAATTAGTGACTTGGTGATAATTTCCATGTGGATTATTATAAAGTGATGCACATGGGTGGAAAAAGTAGTTTGTGTCTCACATGCAAATGATAGGCTGCTGGCTGATTATCGCTGCCTGCATACAAGAGCTGGGTATCGTAATAAGTAGATATATCAAAACATTGACTCAGTAATGGTCCAGAAATCCAAGTCAAATGGAAGGATTCTTAGAAAAAAGATAGATACCAACATAGATGCCAGTATTAGTAGTATGTATGTGTTTGCCCTCTTTTTGTCCTTTCCCTAGGTAGCTGCTGTTGGCATCTGTGAGAGGCAGGATGCCATACTAGGGGGACCTTTGGTCTGACCTGATACAGGTGTTAGACTAAGTTCTGGGAATACCGCCTGTCACAGGGAGTATAGTGGGGCATAATGAAGCAGTGTTTCCAGGTAGGGGGGAAACGTTGCTCATTTTTGTGTGTTTTGGGGAGGGGATATGGACGAGGATATTAGAATCTTGGGGAGGGATGCTGTTCCATCCTGTCCTCACCCCTCTCAAATCAGTTTCTGTTGTCTCATGTATACCGGGAATAATTTGTTTAGATGCTTTGGAATTTGAGTTACTGTAATATCAATTAACATGACTCTTGCAGCTTTTCTTCACACACTAAATGTTTTCATTTCATGAAGCTAGTGCTAACAGACCACCATATCTGCTTCAGGGCAGCATCTGCTTTCTGCTTCCCCTTTAGACAAAGCAATGACAGCATGGCTTGCAATACCGGTATTGCAATATTTATATTTAATTCCAGTATTTGTGGCCTCTGCCCTTGAATGCAGCACGATGACTCTTCTCATTGAACAGCTTTGTCATTTCTAAGGGAATGTTAGATTTCCAGTAGTTTGACATTGCTGTGGCAATACCAGCTTAAATTGTTTTCAAAGTTCAGTAGCACTATCTTTATGGCAGTTGGGAAGTTAGTACTTCACCTTTGCTATATTGCAAGTGCCAATTACACTTCAATGAACTATTACTTTTCAGTGCCACTCATACGCTTTCTGCCCCTGTGTAGTTCAGCTTTGGGAGTTGGTTTTTTCACCTTGCTTTTCCCTACATTTCCAAACTTGCTTGTGACCCAACGCAGAGAGTGTTGCTGTCTTGATGACTTGCATGCCTTGCGTTGGGGATGATCCTGCACTTGCCAGACAAACTAAATATCTTTGTGTTTTGACATGTACCCTGTTCTGATGTAGTTAACAAACAGCCTGAGTGAGACCAATACTGTATCGTGCCTGTGAGCCTGCAGAATAGGCTGTATGGGCTGGTTGTTTGTAAAGCTGCCAAGGATACCTTCAGATGAAAATCCTAATGAAATCAGTTTGAGTCAATAGTATCCTGCATGCTGTCTCTTGGAAAACCTCCAGGAAATTGTTTGACTAATCTGAGAAGAGAGTAAGGAAAGATAACTGTGAATTCTTGTAGCAGAAGAAACACTGCGCTCTGTGCACCTGACTCTATAATGCTGCTTCAGCAGACAGATTAAGGTAGTAGGTGAGTGCCAGAGGGCCACCATAAACCGAAGCATTTACTTGCTGGTGGCATGTTTCTGTGAAAAAAAAAAAAAAAAAAAAATTATTGCAGTGAGGTCAAGAGGCAACTATAAGCAGCTGCTACTATTCGGTTACTGCAGTGATGTCTAAATTCAAACTACTTGTATTGTTACTTCTGTGCCAATGATCAGAGCGAAACATTCTCTGTTGCATTACGCATAGATAGCAGAAACATGTGCCTAGGCTGAGAGTCTGCGTTGAGTAAATGGGGTGGGCTGGAGTGGTGGGGCTCTTTCTCTCCTTCACTCCCCCCTCCCTTGCATTTCTCAAATGAAATCTGAATCTGGTATATCTCAAACCTTCACTGCAGACAAGTACAAGAGAGAAACTTTGAAAACCATAAGGTAGCTCCGTGCTCTTAAAAAGGAACGTCGTGAGCAAAGAACTCTGCTAAAAAGCAGCATGGATTATTGGTGCCTGGATAGGAATTAGTGCTTGGAATATGGGATTTTCAATGGATTAAGCCACCAAATGTTGCTGGCTATGCCAGCATTAGGGCAGTTGGCCTAAGCCACAACGAGGTGGCCCTATTTATTTGAAAATTGCTGCGGATTTGCATGTTAGTGCAGCGTGGGTGGTGTTCTCACCTGGCCAGGAGGGAAGGCAGTGGCTCCTGGCAGCCACAGAGTTCTGGTGGAGCATGTGGGGCTGGGGGAGGTCACGGTGGCAGACACCTTCCAGAAGAGTGAGATTACAGTAAGGAAAAAAAAAAAGTAGAGTTTTTTTCTTAACACCAAAAAAAACTGCTTAATTTAAAAGAAACTTCTTCACGGGAAGAAATCAATGGAGACCACGTGACTGTGCTAGCAAGCTGAAACTTGCTTTTTCAGCTCCTCTGTAGGTAGGCAGGTATCATGAAATACATTTGCACCAACGCTGCTCAGTCAAGGTGGAAGCATGTTTACAGATTTTCATGCTTGGAGTGTCGTACTCTGCAACGAAGTAGAAATTGGTGCCAGAGCATTAACTGAAGTATGTTATTTTCTGGGGTCTTTATGGCCATATTTCAACTTTTAGCATCCAGGCTGGGAACAACGGCAATTCCAGCGATCATCAGCTGCCATTGCCTTGCAGTAAATGAATGTCTGTTATCCAAGTGTGAGGTGATGGAGCCATTGTCAGTTTGATTTTAAAATGCTGAAGTTATTTGCCTAGTTTGACTTTTATATATAGAAGGGTTTTTTAATGCCATGTATAGGCCAAAGGTGGAAGCTAGCAAAAAAATCTTACAGGGAACATAGGAAGAGGCTTAGCTTAAATTAACTTTTTCTCTAGCTTTTTTTCCTTTTGCTTCTCTTTTTGCATTTTAAAATTGTCTAGTGTAAATTTCATATTTTTTCCTAAAATTTCCTTCAAGATAAAAGTTTTGATCATAAATGTTGAAATGTATGAATTATGGAGATATTTAATGAGGTGCTTTCAGATATGTTTAAAATGTACGATTTTTAGCAATTTTATCAGCTTGTATATAATGAATGTGTGTGCAGTTCTGCCTTGGTACTGTCTGTGGTTGTGTTTGCCAACAACCATCAGCAGAAAGTCGAGGGAAGTTGGCAGGAAAATGTGTGGAGGAACAAGTACATTCTGTTTGAATGGACTGAAGAAGGAGAACCAGGCAGCCCAGATACTGGAGATGGAAGTGGAGTGACAATCCATTCCTCATCAGCTTTCTTAACCTTTTAAAATTTTCGGCTGCAAGGAGTCTTGTATTAAGACATTAAGTATACTTGGTTTTAAGGTTTAAAGAATATTCCCACTGAATCAAATCACCCTTGAAGAATCCTGTTCTAGTTTGGTGTTTGGGTTTTTTTCCCGGTACTTAACTTTGAATAACCAGGCTATGGCTGTGTGGCTGTTTATTTTCGCTTATCCACAGCCTACATCTCCAAAAGCAACTGTCTGCTGGACCACGCAGCTCAGCACTGAGGATGTCACCATGACCTCCCACCATGTCAAGGCATAACAGGAATTCTGTGGGGTTTCTTCTTGCATATATAGGCTTGTTAAAAACAATGTTAATAATTTTGATTGTTGAAATTTGAACCATTTTGAAGGACAGTTTTCTAACCTAAAGTTTGAGAAGTTTTGCTCTTTCCAGTTCTTCAGTGATAAGAGTGTTTGAATCAACATGATGTGAGCAAGAGACATTCACTTCCACCTCTGAAGTGTTTGTACTACTTCTGTTACTGGAGCACTTAAAAAATTGTAGTTTATTTCTGGTTACAATTGACGTACTGGTATGTCCAAGTCAATGAAACTGGACAAGAACATCGCGTTAGTTTCAATACTTGTTGTGGTGACTGATGCTTATTGTATCTCTGGACAGCAAGCTGATCACTATATAAATACTTTCCTGTGTGTGGTGGGGATTTTTGTGTGGCGCGCTTTTGATGCCATTATCATGGCCTTGATATAATAACTTAAATAGAAGGGTGTGGGAAGTAGTAAAGCTATTACAGAACATGTACATGGAAAAAACCTTGACTCAAAATGTTGAATCATTTGCCACACAACTTTTTTTTTTTTCTTCCCCTGGAACAGTCTGGATGGACTGTTCTGGTTTCTGTATATGTTCAGATGTGTTGCTGGAAAGACAGCTATTGTCACTTGCTAATGCCATTTTCGAACAGTTGGTCACTTGGAAACTAAATGGAGGTACATCTTCCAGACTGTTTGAAGCACTGCTTAAGTTAATAAGTTGCCTTCCTGCACACATGTACAATTTTTTTTTTTCTTCTCCTGAAACGGAAAACCCCTTTCATCCTGTCTCTTCAGCCACTTGGCTTCTCTTTCTCTCTTCACTTAGCTTTTGACATCTGCTCCCACATTACCATGCAGGAACTGTGTCGGTCTGCAGCAGGATCCCAACTGGAGCTGTGCCAGAGCTTGCTGCTGCAGATGGGTATTGACTGGCCATTACAACACCACTTTAAACTCTCACTTTTGAGGTGTTTTTTCCACTGTTTAGCTTACTTATTTTACTGTTTGCTCTGTCACACTTATATGGTAAGAGGGTAAAATTATGTACTATTCAGTCCTAATGACTTTACTCTAGTAAAGCTAAAGCGTGAAAGAGCAATCTGGTATATTCCCTCAGAACTTTTATGTCTAAGTGGGTTTGATGCTGCATGTGTAAAATGCTTGCTATGGGGACTGGGCTCATCTAGTTGAATTGATTGCAGCTGGTTGTCAGAATTATTGATAGCAAGATGCTCATGTTGCTGCTGGCTTCCTTACAGTTTTGCTAGTATGGCAGAGTATCTTTTGACTTTACGACTAGTTCCTCCTTCGTGTTGGAAAGCATTTACAGGAGCTTGCTGCCAGTTGTATCCCAGGATGAATATTCGTTTCTCAGAATATCTTTTCTGACTTGACTCTACATTTAAATACCATCACTAGATCATACAAAATGGCTAAATGATAACTTCTTTTGGCCCCCAAATCTGTCTGACACCTCTATATATTTATATATGTATATAAAAAAATATAGCTATATGTATTGTTAATTTATGTAGCTATATCTATTATTAATATTTGGAACATTGTTCCTCTAGACTCTACAAACAAAATGAAAAACCCTGCCTTTAATCTTCATATTTTTCTTCTCTCTGCATTCCTTGAAACCATGGTAACGGGTGGTATAACTTATCTGCATTAGAGTGGCTGCAGAGTGAAAGAGTAGGCTTGCTGCAGAGTGTGGTGCTCATATACCACCATCTTGTAAACCACAACAATCAGGTATAAGGGAAATTAATGCCTTAAAAAGACGAGTTTGCTGTTAATTGTTAGGTGTAACGTATTAAACTCTTGACTTCAAATTCATATGTTCCTGCGGTGTTTTTTTTTAATTTCTAATTTTAACATTCCTCTTATTTGTAACCATTAGTCTCTCAAAATTTTAAACTTGTAGATTCTCACAGCCTAGACTCCAGTCGATATTCCATAGTAGGAGCAGATCTCCGTTTCTCATCAGATTTGGAGGAAAAGCTAAAGAAACATAACCTGGATATACAGTAAGATTTATTTTTATTTGTTCTTTAAGGAGGGCTTGTGGAAGCGTACTGGTGAGAGTCAAGTCTTGCTTGGACATACAGTATCTGCATCCAGTGCTCGTTATGCTATTTCCATGGTTACCTTTTCCTGAGCCCTTGAGCAGAAGGAATTGTTCAGACACCTCATGCAGCCTCACTGAGCTGAGCAGGCTGGCATTGCTGTGACTGCTTGGTAGTTCCAAGTCTCAAGCAAGGTTGTTCCTTGCATAGCTATTCTGCAAACTGTGTTTTTGTCCTTCCTGAGAAGATGAAATGTTACAGAACTATTTGCTTTTTGCTCTTAACACACTGTGGGGAATGGAGCATGGCTTTCTGTGAATGTGTTTCTGGTGGTTGGTTCCCTTTGGGGTATATGATCCTTTCACACAAGTCAAAGCTCTCGTTGCAGGGCAGGCACCTGTAATTCCTTCTTGCTTTCCCCCATCCCTTGCCTTGGAGGGGATGAGCTCCCACAGCAGCCATTTGCTGCCTCTGAGCTGATAGGAATTTCCTTTCTCTACTTCAGGATTGAATTTGGTTGAAATTTAGTTGGTAGAATCATGTTATTCAAGGGGAACCTCTAAACTAGAGATGTATCAAAATGTCATAAACTGCATTTTTTAAGAGTTGGTTCAGTTGCATTTAGTTTTAATGCTGACTGATGGGCAGTACTTAGATCAGTAAACATCTTCTACCCTTGTAAGAGCTATATGAATCAAGATTTCTGGGAGCTTAGCTGGCAAAATGAAGAATAATTCTGTCAGTGTTAAATTATTTTGGTGTTTTATCTTTGTAATTATTTTCTGTTGCCACCACTTAAAACCCCTATTGTTCCCTAGACCTTTCGGTAAAGTGATTACCATGGAGTCCTTTGAGAACTTAACTCCAGAAGCTAATATCTGGGGTTTTATTGTTCAAGCGTTAGGCTTTGGGAGGTGCGGGAGGGGCAGGATTTAATTTTTTGGAGTGGATGATGGACATACCTTTCAAATACAAGATATATAAATAGTAGCTATCTGGCTGGGTGGGAGAGAGCATATGGGTAAGCAGAATGCATGAAATTGCCATTTAAATCTTTACACTTCATCTTCTGAAATCTTGCCTTGCTTGCCTACATTGCTGCTCCTTGTGGATTTCTCCTGCTTGTAGTGACTTTTCTTTTTCCTGTTCATACTAGCAATTAAAAGAAAACTCCGTAATTCTAAGGAACACTACTCCTGTAGATGTATATTTTGGGGTTTTGTGGATGGAGGAGGAAGAGGCATGTGCAAATGATAGATTGCATTTTGTTAGATAATATGCAAAGCTTATTTTACAGATATTGAACAGATTTGTCTAATTAAAATTCTTCTTAGAACTTTTTTAAAGAGAAAACTTTTTAAATTTGTATTTTATTCCTAATTTTACTAAAAAGTGCAGATTGTGTATACAGGGTACAATTCTTCAGCAAAATGAATTTTAATATGCACTTCATTCAGTTCATGCTATCACAGTTCAGAGAAGACTTAGAGAATATGCATTCTTCAGCGTTCATAGTCCGGCTGACTTAGGGGAGATTTTTTCCTAATATCTCTGGTCTGTAACTATGGGAGTCCCCTGCGGTTAAGTCGTCGATTGCCAGAAAACCCAGTTCTAGTCAACTTGATGAAGTGATTTCATTCAGTCTTAAATGTCTAGTTTGTAAAAAGGGTAGCTCTTTAGCTCTTTTAAGAAATGTGGGGACGTGAAATTACTTGTTTGCTAATAATTCTTTATAGATTTTTCTTGTTCTTTTGCTAGAAATTGTTCTCTTGTTTGTTTGTATTTTTTTTTTTTGTTTTAAAGTTTGCCAACGCTTCTGGTAGCAGAGTGTGTGCTGGTTTACATGACACCACAGCAATCTGCAAATCTTTTAAAGTGGGCAGCAAGCACTTTTCCAGTGGCGATGTTTATAAATTATGAGCAGGTAAAACAAAAATGGCATTTTTAGGCCTGGGTTATTGTCATAAAAATAGCTCTCAAAAGTGGGAGTTCTGCTTGTAAAATAAGAGTTGGGCCATACCCTTTTGTGTAGACAGCAGTTTCTGCGGAATTACTTAAGTAATGTGTTTTACCTTGTAGATTGAGGAGCTTATTGTAAAGAATGTACGGCTGTTCTGAAAGACAATTTCTGGGCTATGTTGAACCAAAGTAACTGAGACTTAATCCATATGTGGAGAAAATCATAGAATATTGGTTTTAGATAAGACAGAGGGAAAAGAAATGATGTTGAATGTTGGGTATGAGTGTATAACATTACATAATTACCTCTCTGTGTTCTTTGGCAAAGTGCAGCAAAAATCACATCAGCATGAACTCAGCTTCTCTGTGTGAAAGTAAAATGCTGCCTCGGGGGAACTAGGTGGCTCCAGGAATTAGTAACAGGATCTTCCAAGCTGTAAATCACTCCTAGAGAGCTGAACCAAGTTGCCAGCAGCTTAAAGCAGAGTCAGTTTTCAGTGCCCCGTCCCTCTGTAAAGGCAGTAGCATTGTCACCATTAAATTGGCACTCAACTTGTAAACGTGAGGTAGCTAAGGAGATTGTGGCAGTGGGAAAAGAGACTTGGTATAAAAATGTGAAACTTACTTTAATGTTATCCTGTACGTTTTATGACACAGACAACTCAAGAGTTTAACCAAGTTACTGCTTTTCAGTGCGGTTACATTCTTTTCGGAAGGGGGAACACTTTTGTCTCATTCTCTACCTGAGGTGAATATGACAGACCGGTTTGGACAGATCATGATTGAGAACTTGCAGAGACGACAGTGTAACCTGGCTGGAGTGGAAGTCTGCAGATCCTTAGACTCTCAGGTAAAAGGGGCACAGAGCTCTGGGTGTGTTTGAAATTAAACCAGATTAATCTGTCTGCAGGTTCTACCTCGTGCACTGTAAGGCTCAGAGCAATGACCAAAGCAGGTCTGGAGTGGGGCAGCAGCTACCTACTGAAACGCTTTGCCATCCGTGTTACGATGGTTCCCTCTTGTCAGTGCCATGGTTGCTTGATATCACTTAGATTTGGCAGCTGTACAACAGCAGCAGTAGGTCAGAGCCCAGCTCCATCTATCCAGCTGTCCTCTCTGTGCAGAGGTTAGCAGCAGATGCTTAGAAAAGAGTATAAAAGCTCTTCAAAGAACAGGTCAAGCATATGGCCTACAAAATCCTTAAAGGGGAAAAACTCTTCTCTGGTATTTTTCTTCGAGTCCTCTGAAAACTGTGCTGCTTGTTTATTTTACAGAAGGAGCGATTGCTGTTAAATGGCTGGGAAACCGCACGTGCCATTGATATGATGAAAGTATACAGCTTTTTGCCACAGGCTGATGTCAAAAGGTATTACTGATAGCTTGCTTTGTAGTCAAAAGTCATCTTCAGATGCCAGTTCTGAGGTAGTTCACCTCAATAATGCAGTATGGGATCCCTTAGTATAACAGAGAGGAGGCTGCCTGCGGATGCTGGCTAGGTAGACGGAACGTGTCTGAGTCTGAAGCTCTGCAGAGCTTTAAGGATAATACCTAGAGCAACGTTAATGATCCAGAGGGTTATTTCTGCCAGGAGCAGACTGGCAGCAGTGATATTTTATTTGGGTGCAATATAAAGCATCTCATAATAGAAATTTGCAGGTAAAAGGTGCTGCAGAAATGTTGTATTGAGTTTTTACAGTACCCAAGATGTTACTTGTGAGCATCCAGTCTCCACAACACTAGATGGGTGGAGTGGAGTTCTAAAATACACTCAGAAAAAGCAGCTGCTTTTCATGTCCTCAGGGCAGATAACATCCAGGTGTTTGCTCCAGGCTTATAGGCCTAGGTAAGATTATTTACCAGTTTGTTTTTTTACTACAAGTGGATGGAAAATGACCAGTCCTGATCTTCCCTCCTGTCCTGGTTTTAGCTGGGATAGAGTTAATTTTCTTCTTAGTAGCTGGTACAGTGCTGTGTTTTGGATTTAGTATGAAAATAACACTGGTAACACACTGATGTTTCAGCTGTTGCTAAGTCGTGCTTACTCTAAATCAAGGACTTTCCAAGTTTCCCATGCTCTGCCAGTGAGCAGGTGCATCACAAGCTGGGAGGGGGCAGAGCCAGGACAGCTGACCCGCACTAGCCAAAGGGGTATTCCCTACCACAGAACATCACGCTGAGTACAGAAACTGGGGGGGAGTTGGCTGGGGCGGGTGAATTGCTGCTCAGGGACTAGCTGGATATAGGTCAGCAGGTGGTGAGCAATTGTATTGCGCATCACTAGGTTTTGTGTTGTTTTTTTTCTCCCTTGGGTTTTATTCCTCTCTCTCTCTCTCTCGCTTCCCTTTTTCATTACAACTGTTACTATTATATTTTATTTCAGTTACTAATTGTTCTTATCTCAACCCATGAGCATTACCTTTTTCCTGATTCTCCTCCCCATCCTGCTGGGGGGGTGGGCAGGGGGAGTGACCCAAGTACTGCATGGTACTTGGGTGCCAGCTGTGGTTAAACTGTGACAGCTCCCTTCTTCCTTGACAGCATATTTAGGTAATGAGCCAAGGCAGGGCAGTAATTAAGTGCTATGACCTATTGTACTATGCAAGCAAAGAGGGAGAGGGAGGAGAGGTGTGCCCAACAGTGTGGCGTGACTCTCCCTCAACAGATGGATGCATCTTCATTCATATCATCATTATGAGCTAGACTGCTGGGTCTGTAGACAGAGCTTAGTACACAGAGGGTATAACTAAAGGCTGTTCTAACGGTCGGTAATCTGCATGGATCTTGTTAAACGTTTTGCATTAAAGAAAAGCTGAAAAGGGGGAAACTGGTTTTAATGAATAACTTCTTAAGTACATATAATATGAAGCGTGAATTGCTATGAGTCATTTATTAACTATAGTTTGAATTAGCCAAACAAGTTACTTTGGTCAAAATAAGTATTCACATATGGGGATTTCTCAAGCCATGGAACTGAACAGGTGAGACTGAAAACCTTAGGGTATTTAAATAGGTACGATGACTGTGTGATTGTGCCATATGGCACTTGTGGAGAGACGTAGCTTGTACTTTTTTTGCAGAATTTTTGACTATCTTAGATCTGTTCAGCTCCTTCCACTTTTTCCAAATGCCAAGAAATAGGTTATGTAAACTCTGTCCCTCAGTGTTAATGAGGCAAATAATGCTTTCTATTTATAAAAGTCTTCACAAAAGTGTTCTTCTGCAGCACTTGCACATCTGTGAATGTATTTAGGAACTTTTGCCTCTCAGCCTCTTTTGATCCCCAGTAGCAGCCCTTCCAAATATTTAGCATGGAAAATAAACACTCTGATATTCAAGTAATCTAGAGCAAGAGAGGAATGTGGCAGGTCAAACTTTTTAAAGCAAGCACAGCTTGGGAGAAGTTCTCCCATTTGTTCAGTGGAAGGCATTCAAAGATCTTACTTTAAAAATCCTAGGTAGGAACCATTTTAGGGAAAAAATCCTCAGATCTTATGTATACCATTTGGTTTGTGCTTCATCATGAGCTCATGTGGGAGAGTTGTTAGAAACTGCACTGGTGTACCCATCACTCTTCCAAGACATAATATGGACTTGATTGTCTGGAGAAAATACCATCTTCAACTGTTCACTGTAAATCTTTGATGAAGATAAATCTTCCGTTAGGCTGTACTGTTGTGTCTCCTTAAACCCAGCAAGACCAGATACATGCAGTTAAAGGGGTTAGAAGAGAAATACTGATATTTGTGAGAAGTTATACAGATTAGTCCCGGAACAGGAAATTCCAGGGATGAGAAGTAGGGAACATCTTGTGGGTCACTTGTTTCATACATTGACAACAAAAACTAGCTGTAGTGCTGGTATACCTGTATTAATTTACTGGAAAGGTAACTGCCTTATTGGCCATAGTTCTAGCTTCTATAGAATGAAGATGAATACTTTAAAAACTGTGTTGAGACTCCAGCTTGAATCACAATTTTTATCTTATTCCTACAGAATAGAAGGACTTGAATTCCTAGATGAAAAGGAGCTGTTTGAACAACTAATGCAGCACTACTGCATCTGCTGGGCTTCAAAGGACAGCAGTAATCTGGGTAATGATCTCCAACATCTGGGAGGTGACCCTCCACATTGAAATCATTATGTGGAAAGACTGGGGCTATATACAACAGCTGTATGGTAGAAGTATCCTGGCACAGGAATGGGGTCTGCTTCTCTGTCATTGTTGGGGCTGTGAACACCTTCCAGGTGGTGTCTCGTGACTGTTTCTCCACAGCCTTTGGGGGGTTTGTATGGGCATCTGAGTTGCCCAACAGGAAGCCTGTTGAGTAAAGGGGAGTTAGAATTTGTACACTGAAAGATGCCGTATGGGTTACTTTAAATAACTGCCTGTTTCATACTATCAGTGCTAATTGAAGGTTTACAAATCTTATGCATGTAAAGTGCCATATGGGCACATGGTATATAGAATCACAGTGTCCTGACAATATAAAAATAAATTTGTATTACTTAGCCCAGTCTTCTTCAGTACTGTCCCCATTTATATCTATCTGAGACTGAAGTTTTACATGTTACTTTCTCTGGGGGAAAAAATTCCCTCTGAACTTAACCCTTCTGTTCTTAAAATTCTGTCTCTCCTTAGACTGGAATTTGTTTGAAACAGAGAGACTTGCTGTATGCCTTCTGTAGCACCGTATATGTTGCTGCTGCTTAAGAAATAATAGAGTCAAAAGAATTGTGGTTCAGGTGAAGCACTGATATCTACAGCCATTACATGTCCAAATTGGAAAGACAACTCTGTTGCAGACACAGTTTATCTCTACTTCTGTCTGCTATTTCAGGACCAGAAAACTTCTCTGCCTGCCAGTTCCATCTATTTTTTCCTCGCCTTCTCCTTCTCTGCCCTTCCCTTGCTCCTGACAAAGCAGTACTCAAGAATAATTTTTATTGACTGTTCCTTAGTGAATGTGAATAGATGTAATCTCTGCTGAAGTTGTGCAGCCAGACTGAGTAGCAAAGCATCTGATCCAGCTGGTAAAACTAGACCTTCAGTACCCTGTTGCTGCTGCTGTAACAGATGCTGGCTTGTGGCA
Source organism: Falco biarmicus (assembly GCF_023638135.1). NCBI lineage: Eukaryota > Metazoa > Chordata > Aves > Falconiformes > Falconidae > Falco > Falco biarmicus. The sequence goes on from NC_079291.1 coordinate 87,130,151, forward strand.
TCTGCTGACCTGAACCCTACAACTTCGACAGCTTTGAGCTGCAGAAATGCACATTTTCCATTTAATTTCTTAGGGCTAATAAGTGATGACTGTAATAGAGAACTTATTTCTAGAGGAGATGAGGCCAAAATGTTCACCTGTTCATGGTAGCCAGTATTCCTGGGATTTCCAGTATTATCCTTTGCTGTCATTAGAGAAATATTTTGGAAAATTTTGGGTACTGAGGTTAAACAATGTAGCATATCTTAGAAGTCAAAAAAGGCAAATCTCAAAGGACACAAATATCTAATGCATGGACGTGTTGTAATCTAAAGCAGGTTTTCTTTATCCAGTGTGAATTTGCTGCCCTGATTCGTGGTACTTTTCCCCAGCTTTCTCTTTCTAATTTCATGGGCAGATCCTTCGGTTCAGCAGCAGCCTGTCTTATTTCTTCTGTCATTAATAACTTCAGTACTCCTTCAGATTGGCTTATTCAAATTAATTGCTGCATCACAATAAAAAAAGGGTTTAAAAAGTACAGATCAACCTGTTCCCTAACTTCCTTTCCTCCCACCAAATCCTTTACATTTAACTTCTTTTTTTTAAGAAAAAGTAATTCTCTAAGTGTCCTTCCTGTGTCTTAACTCCTAATAGTAGTGAAGTACAGGTAGTATAAGACTAAACACTTGTTTCTCCCCCTTCCCCATTCCCCTTTTCTTTTCAAATAGGTCTTGCAAACATCACATTCTAATGTATTTGCTGGAGGGAGGCTGTGGACCCAGAAGCTGCAGCACCTGCCTTCTGCTTGAGGCAAGATCACAGAAATGATGGGACTTTGCATGTGCCGACTTCGGTCTGCGCGTCTATGTAGGCGTCGCCAGGACAGAAAGCGATGGGTGCTGCTGATGTTGACTGTCCTGTTGGCTTTTGGTAGTTCTAATGAATCTTTTTTGCCCATTGTGAGCAATTGTTATGAGGCCAGACTTGCCTCCCATTCACAGACATATGATGGACTTGTGTAAGATGTCAGTAATTCCTGTTTAAAAGCTTGCCTTCCTTAGTTTAAAACCAAAAGTAAAGTGTTCTTGGATTATATGATTTTCCTTTTTGTCTTTCTGTAGATGTGTAAAATGTATTTGTGACAGGAAGCTGGAAAAACAATTCTGGTGAACTGCATTACTGGATATCTCTGCACTGTGCATGGCTGATCATGAGGGTTAAATTTTCTTAATTTCCTTTCTGTTCAGGTTTAATTTTTATGAAGTGTCACCATGTTGGCTTTCTCCAGGCTTTACTGTTGCTGTAAGGCTGTCGCTATACTAGGTATGTTCTTGTAGGGGAAGACTGAAAGAAGGGGAGCTGTGATTCTTGTTCAGTGCTGTACAAGAAACTGGATGATGTTAAACTTAGACTTTATTCAGCTGGGAAGGGCTTAGCTTGGCAGTTGAGCACTGGGACAGTGTAGGTAAGAAAAAGATTAATCTAAATTTGCACTGCTTCTGGTAGTATCTTTACACCAGTTTCTCATTCTTCTTTCTTTCCCCTTAAAAGAAACAAAACAAAATCCTAACGGCAATGAAAGACCTTGCCCTGTTGTTTGAAATGGAGTCTTGCAACCTTCAAATAATAAATGTTTAGTATTTATAATTTGCCTAGTGTCTTACTTACTAGAAATTACCTATTTATATCTGGTTTAGTGACTACATTTTTACTCTCTCACCAAGAGTAGGTTTTTTAAAGCAATTGCAAGCATAAGTAACCATTTTTTGTGCTGTATGTGACACTGTAGTGTAAGAATACAGAACCTGGCTTTGGAAATAGTTGGCATGGGTTTGGACTGGAGACATAGGGAAAGAGTATTGAGATACCAGAAAAGGTGAACAATTCTTAGAGATGGTCATAACTTCAGAGGAACAGAAGTAGTAAAAAGAAATGCCCTTCCCTTCGCTGCCCTCCTCTCTGTCACTGATAGTAGTCCCTGGTAGCTACAGGCCACACACAAACATTGTGTCAAGCTGATTTTTTAAATGACATGGCACAGAAATACGGTATTTGGTTAATGCTGTGCTTGGTCTTTGCAGAGTGTTCACATAAAATCTCTGCCCCCAAAGGGAAAGGGTGGACTGTGCAATTATAAAAGGAGCTTATAACCTTTGCTTCCTAGATAACAGTATCAATGGTATGCTTATGCCTGCACATTTTAGATGTTTGGGCTTATCTGTACCCTTCTCTCCCCTCTTCTATTAAGAGGCATGTGCAAGCTGTGTCTGCGTTAGTGTTGACCCTTTCTCTCTGCAGCTGCAAGAGACCAGAAGGGCATGTCTCATTTTTGCACCTTACCATCAAAGTTCCTTCTTGAGCACAGTAGCTGTAACCAGGGACTACAGTGTTTGCCACGGGGTGGTTTCCCACAGCAGTTGCCTGCTGTCTAGATTGGGAAGTAAACTTGCTGACAAACCTTTCTGCTTCTTGGAAGCAGGGGCAGTTAGCCTGCTGCCATTAATGGCCTGCAGCACTCTGGGGCTTGCCTTCTGTTTTCACACTGTTGTTACTTTAAGAGTTTTTGAATATTTTTCATTCCCACTATACAGTTGCTCTGTCTTGCCCTCACATGAACCCAAGTTGCTAAATTCAGAAAGGACCTGTGAAATCTCTCTTAGACCTCCAAGTCCTCCACACGTACTGCCTAGTTAAACACAGCATTTATGCCAGAGACCTGGAAGAAGATAAAAGTCATGCTTCCTTGCCTGTCTTCAGTGGACAGTATCACCTGAGTTAACCTGTGTAGCTGTGTAAAGAGGAGATATTCAGTTGGCATAAGGAGGAATACCAGTATGCAACTGCTTCCTTGGTGTCTGCCCCTTCAGAAGGTCAGTGCAAGAAACTCACCTCTATAGATCTAGAACCTTAGATTTGAGTAGAGAGGACTCAATTGGAACAGCAGTTTCTTGTTTTTATGGCTGTGCTGTCCACAAAATCAACCTGCGTTTTGATGGAAAGATGGGTCTGATTGTGCTGACTTGAGTCACAGTCTAGTATTACTTCTCAGTTCTGCTAACATGCTGCCCAGTCGCTTGGTTATTGATACCTAAAGCAAGGTTACTCTGAAAATGTACTTGGCCTTAGCTCTGGTCTTTTTAACTTCTTTACTAGTCCAGGCCTTGAGCTGTCTGAAATTATGATAGCTTTATAATACACCTGTTCACTGACAGTTTGTTTGGACTGCGTTGTTGTTGCATTTGGGTGGGCTGGGTTTTTTGTTGTTGTTCTACATTTGAGGAGAAATTAAATAACTTTTTAAAAGAACTGTTATACTACAGGTGAGTATTTAGGTTGGGCTTCTGCGGTGCTTGCCTTGCCTTCGTGCCCCTTTGCCCCCACCCAGCTCTTTTTTCCTTTATCCAAAGGCTATTTTCCCAAGTCTAAATTCTGGGAAGTCTTATATTTTGATGCGGCCATCTTCAAACTTTTTTGGACTTCATCAGTAGTGCATCTTGGATCATGCTGTGGACCATTAAGTTGCTTTTCTTGCTTTTAATGAGCATATAGCATACGAGGGCCTCCCACCTACAGATGCTCTGACTCACACAAGAGCTTTGCTCCTGTGGGGTATGTGCTGTCTTGCAGACTCATTTGCTAGATCAAAGATGTGATGTTATGAAAGCATGGCTAGGGGTTGGGTACTTCAGTGGTTCATTTCCACTCTGAAGAAGCAGTAAGATGCTCCTAAGATGGACAACATTAGATGTTTTGCTTCTTCCACCTTCAGAGTGGACTGTAGCCCCTGGGGAATGTGGTTGAGCTAGGACCTGTTGTTCTACTAGTTGGTGCTGGTTTTGAGATTCCTTTTGATTCAGGTGAACTAGGATCATGGAATTTGATGGGTTTTTTTGAATCAGGATCAGTGGGGTTTGGGAGCAGGCTTACACCTGCTCTGTCCTCACAGTGTGCATTAACCCTATTGTAGAGATGTTTCCATCATTTGGAAATGAGCCATGTTAATTCTGCATCCCTGCGGATGGCTGGCAGGCAAGCCTGTTGGACAAGGTGTGGTGACTGCTGTGCCATTGCTCTCCGGCCACTGGGAGTCAGATCTTGCCTCCTTTACAGCCTTATTGCATACCTAACAGTCCTTGAATATCTCTGTTGAGCTCCTTGAATATCTCTGTTGAGCTCTCGGAATCCTTGTTCTAGTGTATAAAAAAAGCTGGTTCCTACTTTCTTGCGTATTTATATGGATGCAGTTTTCTTCCTTGCAATGTGTGGAGTAAGAACTTATTAATGGATGACTAACCTCTCAATATTGGACACTCCTCGGTACGGCTTTGACAAGATACCTGATTCTGCCTGCAGTACTCTTTGATGTTTTGCTCCTTGATCTCTGTCCACAAACAGCTCTGATCTGACTTGCTGGCATAAGCATTACCTGTGTTGGGTGCTGCACAAGCACCTGGTGAGAGATAGTGTCTATCCTGAAAAACCTCTTGATTTGAATCAACCCACAAAAAGTATCTGAAATAGCTGAGTCAAAGGTGTTTAAATATGAAGGTGGGCAAAACTAGACAATCTGTAGTGTCACAGATCTGCTCATAGCTAAAATTGTCAGGTTACCTGACAGTTAATATCTGTTAGTAAGAATCGGGGATTAAAAAAACCCAAAACAAACACCATCAAAAAACCAAAATCCCTCTAACACCCTCTGCACTGCAGGAGTCTTTGTGTGCAGTGACTCACGCTTGCTCTGTGGCAACAGGACTGTCCTGCTGATTTCTTTTGAATAAAGTAAATGAATGCATAGCAGCATAAAAGCCCCATCTCTTCTATCAATTTAATTTTGGCAAGACCTGCTTTCAGAGCATATTCCTTGAGCCTCTTGTAACATACCTTTAAGAGTGGGAGCCAAGCTGAAGTCTTGCCTGCTCTGGAACAAACAAATCTGTTCCCTTTGAACTGGTCAATATCTAAGGTGCAACCACTGAGCTGTAGCATTTTTCATATGAAAAGGCTTTGGCTGCAGCTCACTACAGGAGATGGTCCTGTGCTCTGTCAGTCAGTCTTTTTTGTCATCTTTTTTGTCAATTTAATCCTCTCTGTGTGGAAGTTATGTCTCTGCTAGCATGAGGCAGATATTGGTGGAATTTCTGCTCATCAATTCCTATTTTAAGTCCTTGTATAATTTGTTCATCTGAGGGAAACACTGAAGAATGTGGCATCGGAGAGCAGGTGCCGTGGGATGGAAGGCACGATGGTGCCCTGTTTGCTCTTCATCTAGATGATTCTGACATTCCATCTTGCAGCTGTTCAGCTGAACAGTTCTGCATCCTGCTAGGAGAGGAGAAATGATTCCTGCCAGAACTCTCCAAGAGTCTCTTCTGGCTCGGTTGCCAACAGTGGTGAAGGAAGTAGGTCACCTTGTGCTTCAGGGTTACAACAGGATCAAAGGAATTTGTGGTACCTTGGGAGCCCGTGGGGGGAGGATGGGTGTGGGCAGTCTAGCTCTCATTACGCTAACTAATATAAATAAGTCTTTCACCTCTCCAGGGAATATTTGGGTTTGGAGAGTGCCTGGTGCTGCTGAAACAATGCTACTTTGCTGGAAAGACACTAGCTGGAAAAAGGCTGAGCAATGTTTTCTAGCCAGGAGAGATGGCCTTTGCCTCCTCCCGCTGCTTGCTGTGGTTTGTGTGACTGCTTGCCAGCAGTGGCTCCCCTGAGCTGCGCGGTGAAATCCCTGGCCTTTGACTGGGTTATTGGTACTGACAGTACAGCAAAATCCATCTCTGCAAACAGTTTGTTTAAAGGAGGGGGGGGGGGAACATCATTTAAGCTTGAGTGAACAGCAAGGTGTAAGTCAGCTGCATTGCCCCAGCCAGCCAACTATGGCACAAGAGCTCCATCATCCCGTGTCACCCTCCTGCCCGCTGGCGGCTTCCCCTGGGGCTTGAAGGGCTTTGCCTGGCCCTGCCTGCAGGAGCTCGCCTGCTGGTGTCTGTGCGGGGCTGTAGCAAGGTGGCTCTCGGTCTCTTCTCCCACCTAACAAGTGATAGGGCAAGAGGGAACGGCCGCACATTGTGCCAGCAGAGGTTGAGATGGGATATTGGGAAAAAATTCCCCCCCGAAAGGGTTGTGCAGCCCTGGAACAGGCTGCCCAGGGAGATGGTGGAGTCACCGTCCCTGGCAGGTAATTAAAAGGTGTTTAGATGTGGTGCTCAGGGGCAGGGTTGGTGGTGGTCTTGGCAGCGCTGAGTTAACAGTTGGACTTGATGATCTTAAAGGTCTTTCCCAACCAGATGATTCTGTGATTCTATTCTTGGTGCTGGCTGAAGAGGCTGGAACCAGGCCTGGCTGGCACACACCCCTAGGTAAGGGCACAATGCTGTCATCTTTGCCACTGGGATATCTCCTGTCAGCCCTGAATTTAGCTCTGGTCTCCATGTCATAGCCACACCTGGGTCATTCTCTTGAAGATCACTTCAAAGTACTTCAACTAGTTTTCTCTTTCTTCCTGGATGTAGTTTCTGTGCTGTACATGTAGTAACAGCAGGAGATTTGATGGCATCAACAGGAAGAGTTCTCCGGTGAGTCTCAGCGGTGGGGAGCCTGTGGTGGTGTTCCTCACTGTGCTGCTGATGGGTTGTGGAACACCTGAAAAGGTGCATCTCCCCCTCCCCCCTGTCCCACTCTGTTTCAGCGGCAGGGTGGTTAGTAGGGCTGTCCCTCGCACATGCCATTTGTTTGGAGAGCGTGGGTGACATGGGACCTCCAGTCAGGCTGGCAGCCAGGCTGGCTGTGGCCCCCGTGGGGCTCTGGGAGAAGGCTGACCTGGCAGCCCAGGCGTCTGGGCTGCGGCGTGCGAGGTGGGGGAGGAGGGTCCTGCTGAAGGAGCTCTGCCAGGGAGTGTGGGCAGCAGGAAGGGGCAGAGTGTCTGGTCATACCTGCTATTCTTGAAGCAAGATGCTGTTAATCCTCTTTGCTTCTCCCAGTGGCTGTGAAGCATTTGCACAACGAGGATGCTGAGGCCAGTTGCCATGGCAAACTGAGGGAGTTGAAGCACGTGGTCCCTGCCTGCCTTTGAGATGCCTGTCACAAATTGTTCCTGACAGGTGCAAGAAAATCCTCATATCTGCTCCGTGCTGACTCCTGGATGTTGATCCTCGTTCTGTTCGAGTTTCAACCACAGTTCAGGTGATTATGCTTTGCTGTGCCTGTGTTTCATCCGTGTTACCCATGCCTGAGCATTGCCTACTCGCTCCTAAAAGATGGATAAAAGAAGTCCCCTTCGAGAAAATTAAATTACTTCGTTCTCACAGGGATTATCCAGCTCTAGGAACTGAATGAAAAGCAGTTGTTAGCTTAGTGTGTAGCATTTAAAGCTTCTCTGCAGAGTTACCAGTTCCTTATTTCGTACTTAGAAGATTTTTTAGGTCTGTGTTGCTGGGGCACAGGGAAATGCAGTTGCTGGGGACAGAAGGCTCCGTTGTAGTGCCTGGCATGGTAGTCACAGGGAGCCCAGTGTTAGGTAACTGCAGGGAAGATGCGCACGTGTAAACGCTGCACAGGACTAGGAGCATCCATCCCTTCTTTGAGAGCTTGTTGGATTTTGATGTTAAATGCCAGCGTTAAGGTTGCAATGTAGCTTCGTCCTTCTGGTTATTTTCCCTTCTCAAAAACCAGTCTGCTCTGTGTGTGCAGAACTGACCCCAATCTGTCCCTGTTTTTCAACAGACAATGGTAAGTCTGTGTGAGGAACCCTTGGAAATTTCCATCTGCACTCAAGCATTACGGTAGCATTTTGAAGTAAAACTATTATGCAATATAGGATCTATAAACGGGCAGAGGTCAGCTAACCTGTGTCACTGCTAGGAGCTGCAAATAATTCTGCAAGTTCTCATTCAGTAACAGTTGTGTAATCATTAAGATTATCAGCCTCCAAGATAAATACTGTAAAGATAAGGCAGTGTCAAATGAGTTGCCTTTGCCTTCTTTATCGCTTTTTAAAAGAGCTGACCATGGATGCTGGTTATGCTGGGGTCTTTCCTTGCAGCAACACCACCGTGCAGCACCAAAATATTTTGTTGATAACTTTTTTTATAGACATCTAGTCAGAAGCTTGTCCTATAAAATGTACTGGCACTGATTCAACAGAGACTCCACTATGCTCTAGTCCTGCACTTAAGCATTGTTAAATGTTAATGGCACTTGAGCATCTTCGTAAGTGTCTGCTTAAGGGCTTGTTTGAGTTTGGGTGGTTTGGCTTTGGGTGCTATTGTTTGTTAGAAAAGCAAATGAAAGGTTGCTGATCTGCACGCTGAAGCAAGGAGAAACAGAATGAAACATTGAGGCAGGGCTGAATGAAATAGGGCTATTCTGACTCTCCTGTCCAGGTAGATGGACGTGGGAAATGTTCTCTACAGTTCCTAAAAAGGATTTTTCAAACCTCTTGCTTGTTTCGTACCACCGTTTCCTGGACTAATTGACAGAGTTGCTGTTGTCACTTATTTAACAAATCAGTGCAAGCACAAACAAGGACAAAAATAAGTGTCTGCTAATATGAACAGATTTATCTGTCCTCATCCCCACGCCTTTTCCCACGAGCATAATTTCTACGTAGCTTACTGAGCAAACCTTAGTGCCAAGTATTTAATCTTATCCGTGAGGGGCAAAGGGTGCTAAGAGCAGGGTTGTTTTCTTTGCACGTTAGTGGCGTCTCTAAAGAAGAGACAGATGCTGGTGCAGCCTCTTCTCAGAATGGCATAGGAGGAATGTTGGGTTGAGATGTAGCTTAAACTGAGGTTATTAATAAATTACTCATTATGTGTTAAGGAAAACATGCTGAAGAGTTGTAAGTGCAGGAAAGTCACAGTTCAGGATAAGCATAAGAGAAATCCAACACGACCTCTGCCAATTCATGATGATAGATACAGATCATGTATATTGCTGCTGTAAACCTTTGACTGCATGGGAGAGTCCAGGCAGCCCTGAGCCTGCCGAGATGCTGCTGCTTCCTTCGAGCCTCAGTGGACTCCTCAGTTGGGAGTTCCTTGCTTTGCTCAGGCTTGTCTTGATGGTCTTGACTTCTGACCATGCTGAACGACCCTGTGTCCCTTTGTCTTGCACGCTCTTCTGGCACCTCTCTGTGTAGCACAACTGAAAACTTTAGACAATTCCTGTGTGGCCAGTTCATGTTTTGCCGCCTGCCCTCCCCTGCTGCCCCGTTGTGTGCTGTGGGTTGGTGATGAGCCAAGCGATCGCTCAGTGGTGTTTGTCCATCAGGAGGTCCAGGCAGGATTTATGTGCTCCAGAGGGCTTTTGGAGCCACAGCTGACAGGTGCTGAAAATACCAGCATTATTTTATTGGTTTTGTTTAGTCCTGGCTTTTGAGGTTAACTAGAACTACACGTGGGGAGTGTTACTCCCCTGGTGACTGCCCTTGCACTGAGGCGGTGGTTAGAGAGCAGCAGCGATCCCTGGGCTCCAGGAAAGAATGCAAGGAGCTGCCAACCTAACTGTTCGCTTAGTGGCACATCAGCCATAGCCCTGCAAAAAACGTTTCACTCTCCCTAATCTTCCAAAACCAATCAGTTGGTGTTTTGTACAGTGCTGGAATTTGCTGAGCTGGTTTCCTCCAGCAATTTTTCCGTCACATGGAATTCCCGGGCAGTGCTGGCTGGCACTTGGTGCACAGACACTTGGCTGGAGCTCCTGCCGACAGGGAACACGTTCCCTCAAGGTTGTGCTTTTGTTTTGTTCCGTTTCAGTCCCGTGCTTAGTAATAATTAATTCCTTTGTTGCCTGAACGTGGAGCATTTCCTCTAGAAGGCTCAGGCAAACATCCCTGCTCCCAAATAATAATGGTAAATGTTTAAAAGCCAAGGACAGGACGCCAGGTTAATCTTCACTTTTGGATTGTGACCCTCCAGTGTTCCGAAGCTGTCACTCTGCTGGGAGACATCTGCAGCAGCTTGTGTGGCCACAGTCCAGGCGTGATGGCATGGCCATTGGCAGCATTCCCACACTGTGTATGCGGCAGCAGCACCTGGAAGCTGCCTTTGCTGCCTCTGCCCTGGCCCAAGAGGGGCAGAGCTCTTGGCTGGCTCTGGGGCTTGCCCGTGCTGCCCAGCGCTGCTGCTGGTAATCAAGGGCAGCTCAGCTGCCTCCTGGTGCGCTGAGGTGATGCCAGCTTCACTTGTTCAACACTTTGAGAGCTGCTGATACAAAGCACCAGATGAAATCTGGATGTCTGTTACATTATGTTTCAAATACCTCAAAAAATAAATGAAATCTGAATTCCTTTTGCCACGAAGGAAAAGGAAAAACCCTTCCCAATGACAACCCTGGTCTGGTTGTGCTGGGAGGTGTGGTGGTGGATGGATTCAATGTACTTCTTGGAAGCTGGCTCCAGGTGACAGCGCTCTGTGAGCTGAGATTGAATCCAGTGTTTTCCTGTTCCATGGGTCTGTGCAGGGGCTTCAAAGAGGAGCCCCAAAGACACCCAACCCCAGCGCTCACTCCCTGTATTCCAGTGGTTTCTATAACCTAATGCTGAGACCTTTTGGCTGTAGGAAACAAGCTCCCAGGAAGAGAACTGAGTGACTGAGGCTCACTTAGAGGTGCCTGAACTGAGGTTCCCTTGTCGCTCCGGCCTGACCCTTGTCAGCAATGTGGCCAGCAGCAGCCCTCCCTGGGACAGGCAAGTGGAAATTTCCTTCCCATCCCCAGTGTCTTGTGAAAACATCATAAAACATCCGTGGCGTTCTTTACCCTTGCTTACGAGAGGGGAAAAAAAAAAATATCTATAAACCCCAATCCTTAATTACCCATTACAAACATGAAATGCTGCAGGCGATTGCTCAAGGAGGTGAAATGCCGCAGTGCTCAGCGGGATGGGTTGCATCTCTGCATGGATGGCAGGCGCGTTCCTGCTGCTCACTGCAGAGACCCTCACGCTTGCGTGGCCGGGGCAGTTTGCCGTGCCCATGGCTTGCAGGGGCGGTGGTGCCCGCATCCCCGGCCAGGCTGCGGCCTCCCAGCCGTCCCTGCCTCGCCGGAGCCTCTGCTATGGCCTCAACCTGGTTTTCTGGGTGATGATCCCTTACGGGGTGCCGTGGGGGTTTGGGGATGTTTTAAATATTTGATCATCAGCTTTCAAAGCTGCCGGTAGATCTCTTGGCACCCTCACCAGCAATCTTTTTGTATTTGAGCGCGCTGGAAGGAGGATACGGGCCCCCTCTTCCGCAGCTCTGGGTAGGACGTAGGCTGAGGTTTAGGGGAGCCGGCTTTGAATGTGGTTCCAGCAGGCTCCTTCGGTAACTCAAGACAAATCAGAAATCAGTCACTTTGCTGGCTCTCTGGGGTCTGTAGGAAGAGGTTTGGTGATAGGTGTCTCCACACTGATGCTGTCTTTTAAGGTTTTAAAGCCCCTTAAGCATTACTGGTGTAGCACAAGTTACATTGCATGCGTTTGTCATGCCCAGAAGTACCGATCTCTGTCAGTTTTTGAAGGAGGCATATACTCTCCATGCCTACCCCTGGACACTGCTCCGAGTCCTGGGCTGGCTCCAAGGGGCTGCAGTTTGCTTCCCCTCATCAAAGCAGTGCCCCTGGTCACCCTTTCCCGGGGTGCAGCCTTCCTGCTTGCTCCTGGTGCATCCCCTTCCGCACACGTTTCAGGGCTCTCAGTTGCACCGTGCTGGGAATGGCTCTCATCCCTTGTGTTACGCCTGGGCTTAGGCTGAATTATAGCGAGCTAAGCCTCGGATGGGAGTGATGTTTTCAGAGTGTTTTTTCCCTCCCTAGAGCTACATCGACCGTTTCCCAGGGCGCTGTGGCTCCGTGCGTGCCCCATGCACACAGTGCTCTGGTCCTTCTGGCACGTGCTACCTCTTGGCAGCACCAGCAGGTAAGAGCCGCCCAGTGAAGTGGGCCAGCTGGGCTTCGCACAGGTGCCAGCCCTCCAGTTATCTACACGAAAGAAATCACGTCCTGAGTCTTGGCAGTAACCCTACAACAACAACAACAAAAAACCAACCACAGGGAACAAAAAAACCCAAAGCCTTGAACCAAGGAACGGGCGGTGATAAAGAGCTTTTATATTCCTGGGGGCTGGCCTATCAGCTTTTATTGCCCCCTTTCTTTTTTTTTTTTCTTTAAGCAATGCAAATCCAATCTGTTTTCTAGAGCCTCCCCATCTACTACCTCTTCATATAGGTCAAGGGGAGCCTGCCAGCCTTTCAGCAGGACAAGCAGGGTGCTCCTGGAGGGTCCTCATCCCTGCACCAGGACCCCTCGGAGACCTGAGCCTGCATCTCCAGTTTCTCAAGCCCTCTGCTCTGCAGCATCCTTCAGTTGTACCCGCAGGGCCAGCTGCCACCAGGACTCTACCTGCTTTGTTCCAGCCCTGCTCATGGCCGCTGCCAAGTTTGATCACCCTGCACTGAAGGAGACGATGGACATCGACATCGAGCCCAAGCCCCTGCGGCCCCACTGGTATGAGCGTTACGTCCAGCCCTGCGTGGCCGAGCTGCTGGGCAGCACGCTGTTCATCTTCATCGGCTGCCTCTCCGTGGTCGAGGACGCGACGGACACTGGGAGGCTGCAGCCTGCCCTGGCGCATGGGCTGGCCCTGGGGCTCACCATCGCTATCCTGGGGAACATCAGGTAAGGGGGGCTGGCACTTGGGGTGGCACGTGCTCCCCCTGCCACCTCCTCTGCACCCCCTTGCCAGGGTGGCACGGTCCCTGCTGCATGTGCGGTTTCCATGCGTGGCAGGAAGACATGCTCCTGTCTCCCCACATGCTGCCTTTAGGATTTTTCCTGCCAAATATTGGTGACTGCTGCAACGCTGCACTGCCCTTGAGCCTCTCGGTTAGCGGCATGGCTGCTTAGGTGGTGGTTGTCCATAACGCCTTGGGTTTGGGGAGTTTGCTTTTGATTGCAACGTTTGGTTCTCATGCCCCTCCGGTCAGCTCAGCACAGCCCACGGATGGGGTGGCTCTGGGCTGGGACACAAAACTCCCCCGGCCAGGGAGGGTGGCTCCGCCGGGCTCACGAGCAAGCCCCAGAGTCCAGAGCAAACTGATAATTTATCAGCACCTGATTAGGAGGGATAATGCCATGGGGTGAGGTTTGTGCAGCTGGGCCTCAGTGACCTGGGGGGTGTGCTGGCAGAGCTGAGCTGGATGCCTGCTGCACCCCAAGCCCTTGGCACAGTGAAGCCAGGGGAGCAGCACAGAGGGGCTGTGATGAGGGGCTGTGATGAGGGGCTGCAGAGGCATCCTGGGGGTCCCCTGTTAGCTCTGAAGCCAGGAGGAGACAGCTCAGAGTCCTGTGCAGGGAGATTTTAGCCTAAAATCAGGTTTTAGAGATTTGTGTCCAGAGAGGCTGGAGGGGAGCCTGGCTCAGGATACGTGCTCGCTGGCCAGGCTGCTGTCCGTGCCGCAGGCAGGTGGGTGCTGTGGCCGGGGTTTATTGCAGACAGGTCCTCCTTTAGCTCCTGGGCTCCCACCCATCCTGGGCGTATGTGCAGCCAGAGCACTGTCCAGCCAAGATGTTTGCTACCCTTAACAACATAACTTCTTGCTCTCGTATGATGGGTCTTTAATTACAGCTGAAGAATAAGATGTGATTATAATTCCTAGACACTCTGACTCATCGGTTTAACCAGCAATTATTATTAGGGCTGATTGGTTATGAAACTTGTTCATTAATGCGTGTCTCATGGTGATCTGTTTTAATTAGAAGATATCTGAGTTTGTCTTGCATGTGGTCTTTGAGATGAATGATTTAGCTCTTGTAACGAGGTGAGCGCCAGCCTCTGCCAGCCCTTCCCAGGGCCGTGGCGGGCAGTGCACAGGGATGCAGAGCGCCCTGTGCACCTTTGCATTTACACTGAGCAGAGGCAAATAAACCCTGAAAATCCGACTAGGGTCCAGCAGCGCTGGTGTGGCTGGGAGGTGGCCTCAGCTCTGTCTTACAGCACTTGCCCTGTTCCCTGCTTCCTCGGGGATGTGTGGGTACAAGCTCCATCAGTGCCTCCCCTCCTTCCCCTGAGCAGCACAGATGGCTGCCATCAGGATGCAAAGGGGAATGACTGTCCTCCCTGAGTCCTTGTCCTCGGAGGAGCCGCTCCACAGAGTGCTGGTGGTCGGGCTGTGCTGCTCCCACAAGCAGAGCTTTTGCTGGGGTGGGGGGCAGCAGTGAAACCCCCACTGCACCAGGGTCTTGGGCAGGGCTTTGGTGCCTTCCCCAGCCTGCAGCACCCTGCAACACCGGGAGAGACCCCTTCTCCCCGCACCTGCCCTGGCAGGGCTGTGGCAGCTCCTGGAAGCATCTGGGGTCTCTGGACACGCAGCCCCAAACCCTGTCACGCAGACTGCACCATGGCAGCTCCTGCCCCTGCTGGCACTGTAGGAAGGGTTGGGTATCTGGGGTGAAGATGTTGCTGCTTTGAAGCAGTAACTGCAGAGAAAGAAAAGCCTGGGTTCTGCTCTTCTGCGATGTGTAGCACTTTCTCACGGGATGGACTGCAAAAGCATTTGCGGCTCCCGACCGTGGCGAGCGTAGGGCTCCAGCCCCAGGAGTGAACCCACTGCTGGGGGTGAACCCCATGCTGATGCTCTTCTCTCCTTTGCAGCGGAGGCCACTTCAACCCCGCCGTGTCCTTGGGTGCGTGGCTGGTTGGTGGGCTGAACATCACGATGCTCATTCCTTACTGGGTCTCCCAGCTGTGCGGAGGGGTGATAGGAGCTGGCCTGACAAAGGTAGGGTCACGCAGGGAGTCTCTTTAGGCAGCGCTGACACTGGGGTGCAGGGGCTCCCACTGCTCCGCCAGGGCTGGGCTGGCCGGCCCCAAACTGCTGCCCAGCCCTGGGGTCCCCAGCAGCAGCGCGCGGGGTGGGGAGGACAAGGGGCACTGGGTGCATCGGTTCTGCCTGGCGCTGAGAGTGCTGGTTTCTCACAGGGTGACAAGCTCGTAGGTTTGCTGCGTGGGCCTGGGGCTTCTCTGGCGCCGGGGGCCAGGGCACCCAGTGCCTCCTCCCAGCTCTTCCACAGTCTGGCTGCAGGACTCGGGCAGCTTGTCCCCTGCTGCCAGCTTGGGTCTGGCAGTGCCGCTGTGGGGGCACGGCTAATTAATCCTCAGTGCCAGCTGTTCTCCAGAGGTTTGCTGTGGCGCACTAATTAGCACAGAACGATGCATGGTACCTCTGCAGCTCTAGCCATTTCCTTTGCCTGTGCTTCTCCTTACGGTGCTGCCCTGTAACGTTAATTCACCTTTGGCGTGGCCCGTTCCCAGTGTCCGGGCAGCCCGGCCTGGCCACCGCACACCCCTGGTGTCTGGGTGAGCCTCATCCCAGGGCCGGGAGAGCAGTGGCTGGCTCATTATCCTTCACTAATGAGTTTATATTTGCCAGGCGCTTAGGGCTGGCTTTCAGGAGGAAAGTGATGAGATTAGCTCCTCTTTAACCTGATGCTCCACCCGCCCACGCTGTCCTGACAGTGAGCACATATGCCCGTTAAAGCCCACAATATGGAGCGTGGAGGGCACAGACAGGGCTCCCCCCGCGCAGGTTGTGGCGGAAAGCAACCAGTATGTGTATGCCCACGGAGGAGCCTTCAGCAGCATCGTGGCCGACGAGCAGATCTCCTCCGTCCTTGTGGGCGAGATCATCATGACCACCTTCCTGGTCCTGGCGGTCTGCATGGGCGCCATCAATGGGAAGACCAAGACCCCGCTGGCACCCTTCTGCATCGGCCTCGTGGTCACGGTTGACATCCTGGCAGGGTGAGCTTGTGGGTCCTCTCCCTCTGCGTGTTCCCGCTGGCCTGCCGGTGCCATCCACTCCAGCAGCTGCTGGCACCGGGCAGGGTGCCTCCAGCGCGGGGTCAGGGTGGGACTGTGGCTGTGGGGACAGAGCTGCTGCTCGGAGCTCCCTGCTGTGCCGGCTGAGCAGAGCCTGCGGGCAGCTCCAAGCACCCAGCGTCAGGGCTCCCCCGCTCCCTCCCTGGCCAGCACCACGGCTGCTGCATCCTGCACCAGGGAAGAGAGGGTGCCTGGGGTGGGGGGCATGTGCCCCTCGCAGCACAGCACAGCACCTGCTGGCTGGGGAAACTGAGGAAAGCTGAGCACACCACGGGGTTGGCAAACGAGCCCAGTGGCCCCTCTGGTATTTTTGGGGAGAGTTCCTAGGCGCAGCCAGGCTGGGTGCAGGAAAGGCCATCGGCTCGAGCCTGGCACGTGGCACTGGAGCCAAAGCGGCCTTTACAAGTGCCTGTCAGGGGCTGATAAACCCAAGGGCTGCAGGGGCGGTGTTTGTCGTAGGAAGCCCTGAGCAAACAGCAGAGGGTTCATCTGGAGCCGTTTCTCGCTGCGTGTCCTCAAGGCTGCTGGAAGCGCTGCCAAGCTCGGCCTTGGCGCAGGCAGGTGTTGCGGGCGAGCAGCCTGGGTCTTGTGCCACTGCAATCAGATAACGAACTGCACAATTATGAATGTTAATGGCTTGTTTAGTTAAGGCAGTGCCCCCTCTAGTGGGATCCAGAGCTGTTATTTAAACACTGCACAAACCTCGAGTGCAAATATTTATCTGTTGCAGTTTTGTTTAATCTGTAAAACACTGTTGTCTCTCCTGACCCACTCCACAAGCCATGTGTGGCACAGAGCTTTCCCTGTTTAAAAGCCTGGCTCCCAGTAAGCCCCCAGATAGACTCAGCACTGGTGCTTCAACCCTGCACCGGGTTTACCCCAGGAGCTTGCAAACAGAAGCGAAGGCTGGTGCCTGCTGGCACCGAGCAGCCGCTCGAGTCTGGGCTTCCTTACGCCGCCAGGGCAAACTGTCCTCGGGCACCGAGCAGACCCCGCAGCAGGGGGGACATGGGTGCTGGTCTCATGTCCCGCAGGGCTGATGCAAATGCTTTGTTCATCTTTCAGAGGTGGCGTGTCCGGAGCCTGCATGAATCCTGCCCGAGCCTTTGGGCCAGCTGTGGTAGCAAACTACTGGGATTATCACTGGGTTTACTGGGTAGGGCCCATGGTTGCTGCTCTCCTCGTCAGCACACTGGTGAGGTACGTGATGCCCACAGCAGTAAGGAGAGAAGAGCCATGCAGGCTGACACCCCCTGCTCCGGTTTCCCACCCGGCTGCCTCCCCGGGGGCTCTGCCTCGCATGCTGCCCGAGCTGCTTCCCTGCTCCCTGGGTCAAGGCTGCCAGCAGCCGCTTTTCCAGAGAGGTGTCTGAGGGCTGGGGACTCCCTCCCCTTCTCCTTCCCATGAGGACAGGGTGACAGTGAAGAGCCAACCTGTGCCCAAACCCACCTGTTTGCTCCATCCATGTAGTCTTGTGGGTGAATCCAGGCTCAGGCTGGTGCTGGGCTGGTGCTGTTGCTGTTTCTGTTCCACGCTTGCAATGGCAAAAACCACTGACCCCCAGTTTCTCTCTCTCTGACCTCCCCAAAGGCTCCTGCTCGGTGACCGGACCACCCGCCTGCTCCTGAAGTGATGCTGGGTGCGGAGCCATATGCGTCTGCTGCGGGCAGCCAGTGCAGCTCAGCATGGCCAGCGTCAAGCCCCCTGCTCCTGCTTCTCACCATCCCACCTCCCCTCTGCGCCCCCCAGGCAGCCTGCGCTCAGGAGATGGTTCGGTTGATGCTGCAGGGACGATGGAAAGCAGCCCAGCTGAACCAGGCAGCCCTGTGCTGGCAGCAGGGCCAGGCAGCACTGCTCCCATCCTGGTCCCCGGGGCTTTGCCAGCCGCTGCTGCGGCAGCAGGACTGGCTCACCAGGAGCATCCTCTGACCCACACCAGTGCCCATGGGGTCCCAGCATCGGCCATGCACAGCATCCATCCCACCGGGGCCATGCCAGGGTGTCTGCAGTGCCAGGGAGCCCTGTGCCCTCTAGGGTGGGCACCACTGTCCCATGCTCAGGTGGCCGAGGGTGCATGGCTGTAGCCAGCAGCCTGGTGCTGGCCTCCCCTCCAGGAGCATCTCCAGCTCCCTGGGGCAGGGGGTGAGAGCTGCCCGTTCCCAGCCGCCCTGCGAGGAACCTGCTCTAATCCTGCTGAGGTAGCAAGAATCTGAGTCAAGCAGCCCTGCCTGGTGACCATGCGGCATCGCTCACCAGCGCTGACGCTAACTGGTTTCTAACTTCTTGGTGACAATACGAATTCTGAGGCCTGATGTGGCTAGCTGCTCTGCCTTGGCATGCCCCCGGGGGTCCCCCGGCCCCCACTGCTGCGGTGGGTGCTGCGGGGCTCCATGCCCTGCCCCATGCTGGCTCCTGCATTTGTCTCTCACTCAGGCATCTCTGCTCCCTCCCCGCTCACACCCAGCGCGCGGGGAGCCCACGCTCCAGCATGGCAGGGTCTCCCTCCACAGGAGCCCACTCCCCAGCTGTGCTGTGGGTCAGCTGCTCTCCCTCATGCAGGTGCGGGATGAGGCCGAGCGGCTCTTGCTGGGGGGCGAGGGGAGGGGGCTGCCTGAGCAGAGGGAGCTGCTGCCATAAGCAGGAGGAGTCAGCAGACAGAATTGTGATGGAGCTGTGTGGGCAGCGGGAGAGGAGCCAGCGCAGCAGCTTTACGTCAGCTGGGTATCCGTCCCCTACGGCAGCTCTGCCCTGATTCATCCTGTGGCCTTCCCGGCCTTCCCTGTGCTGGGGGGATTCGTAGGGACCCCATCCCCACCCCTCAGAGGGCCTGTTGGGGGGTGAACCGCTGCAGCAGGGTCATTGCAAGTACTCCCAGTAAGGAGCCCCTCACCTTACCTGGCTTTAGTCACTCCTAATTTCGTAAACTTTTAACTTGGGAAAGGGCTGTTGCTTTCCCAGCCCCGACATGTGTGGCTCTGAGGAGCCCCTGGGCTGGCCCTGGGGCAGGGGCTGTGCTGGGACAGCTGTGCCCCCCCAGCACGGGGCTGACCACCCAGCCCAGCACCTGGGGCACCCATCCAGAAACAAGGCTGGAGGGCAGGTGGGAAAGGGCTGGGCTGCCACAAGCAGGAGCGATGGCATCTTCCCAGGGCCAGGGCCTGTGTGCTGGGCTCCGGCTGTTCCCCCTCTCCTGCTGCCAGCAGGTCTGGAGGGAAACCCTGGGCAAAGCCGGTGCTTCCTCCCTCCCTCCGCAGGCTGCTCCACGCAGAGGCAGAGGAGCTGATGCTGTGGCAGCGAGGACGTTCCCAGCTTTCTGATGTCCCCGTGGGGCTGGCAGAGCCTTGCACAATGTCACCTCGCTATTTTCAGCTTGTTTTCTAATTTCCCAGTGCAGGAGGTGACCCACACGCACACAAACACACACAAAGCTGTATTCTTTTTTAGAAAAGGACAAGGTTGTGGAGATGCTGAAGTGAGGAAATGGCAGAACTACAGCATCCCTGACTTGGGGGTGGGGGTGTGATTGCCTGCATCCCTCCCCGCTGGTGGCATGTGCAGGGCTGGGCAGCGTGGCCCCAGGTGAGCCAGGGCACGGGCAGCTGCACACTCAGGAGGGAAAATGATGCAACTCACAGAAGCAGACAAATAGCATGAAGATGTCACTGGGACGGTTGTCATGGCAACGCCACAAAAAAAATGCCATACCAAACAAGGAGCAAAGTCGCAGTTTCCTCCCCAAAGGGACTTGGGGCGGGGGGGTGGGGGCAGGGGAGTGGGAGCTGGGGGCCCTGGGGAGCAGCAGTGGGGGTGCAGGCAGCTGCCACTCTTAGGCGATGGGTGCCCACCTTCCCCTTTCAAGAGGAAGCAAGGCCTGGCGGTGCTGCAGGAAACACGCTTTGGCTGCAGCTGCCACTGCACCCCGGCTGCACCCGGCCGCTCCCTGCACCCCAGCTCCAGGCACTTCTCCTGGCGGGTGCAGGCACGGGGGGCTTGGGTCTGTGGTCCCTTGGCGGGGGGGGTGCTGCTGACCACTGCTCACAATGGCCAGGGGCAGGAGATGGGGGGTGGCCTGTGCGTGGCCCCTTGCACCATCCCTGTTTTGCTGTTCATGTGTTCAGTGCATTCATTTTTAATTCGTCAGGGTGACTTTTAATAAAGTATCTGTAATACTGCATTGTTTTTCCCGGAGTATTATTAAAGTACTTAATTTATGCTAATTAAATACCAATTAACTTCCAAGCACTTAATGTTCTTTAAGGACATAAAATACATCTCAGTCCCATTCAATTAAATTTGCATCAGGCCTGGCCATGGGTCTGCACCATGTTTTTATCAGCACGTGGATCTGCTGCGGTGCTGGGACATTGCCTGTTGTTTTCCAGGTTCTTCATGCCCATGGGGATGGAGATGCTGCTTGGGACCAAGGCAGCCGTGGGGCAGGGATGTTGTGGGCACCTGTGCCTCACAAGGTGGTAATTGCTGGGGTTTGGGGCTGGTGGGGACACCAACCCTCAGCATGATGAAAACCCTTGGGGGAACCCAGGGGGGAGCCTGGGGCACCGCCTGATCCACACGAGCTGCCGAAGGCTCTGCAGAGGTCGTGCACGTGCTCGCCCAGGCGCTGTTGGCTGTGGCTGGTGCCAGGGCTTTGGGGACACAGGGAAAAAAAATCAGGCTGTGCTCTGGGAACAGCATCAGAAGGGTGTCTGTCTGTCTGTCCCTGTGTCCGCCCGAGCCCCTCCTGCCCTCACACTGCAGCTCTTTCACTCTGGATAAATAACCTGGTTAAACATTGGCGGGGAAGCAAGCCATACTGCTGCCTGTGGCCAGGTCCCTGGTGCCAGCCCACCCGTGGGGACAGCCATGGGTTTGTCCATGGCAGAGGCTCCTGCTGAAGACACAAGTGCCACAGCATGGCCACCGTGCCAGGCTGCTCGCCCACAGCTCGCCTCCAGCAGCAGATGAACCCAACCCTGGCTTGTGGCTCCGGTTCAAGTGGGGCCCCTGCCCAGGCTACACGACACCCCAGCACACCGGAGCTCTTGCTGTGTTTCATGCCCTGCCCTGTGCCCTGGGCTGCAGCCGATGCCCTGGTCCCTGGCAGGGGTGGCTCTGCCCGCCCTGACTGGTGGCTGCGTGGGATGCAGCCGCTGGCAACAGCATCACGCTGGAAATAGCTGATACGCAGCGTGCAAACGTGAGAATTAATGAGTCGGTTAATTTGGCTGAGTCTCTCTCCTTCCCCGGCTCGCAGACCTGCCCAGCTCCACCGTGCTGCAGCCCCCTCGGGGACAGGGAACTTGCAGCCGGGCAGGCAGCCACTGTGCTGTGATGGGGGGCAGGGGTGGCAGCGAGGTGCTCAGCCCACATCGCCCACACACTGCCCATGCACAGAGCAGCACAGCTCAGCCCTGAGCTCAGCGACGTGGGGCCACGGCCCATCTGGGGGGGGTCCCTGCCCCCCTGCTGTTATGCAGCACTGGGGTGGGATGCAGCCCCATACCCCCGTGGGGATGCCCACGGCCGTGGCGGTAAGTGCCGCCCAGCCTTGGCTGCCTGGTCCCTGCTGAGGGGTGGCAGCTCATCCCCGCTGCCCGCGGGGGGCCGGCATGGCTCCCCCCCGGTGGCCAAGGGATGAACCAGCCAGGAGGGAGCTCTGCTCTCTCGGGCTGCTCTCTGGGAGCCCGGACACCGACACTGCAGGACCGAGTCCCTTATCACAGGACACCTGGCTCCATCACCGTGCCGATGCCTGAGCACCCTCAGCTTGCCTCCAGGACAGCCCAGGTGACAGGGAAAAAGTGAAGAAGCAACAACCCAGCATGTTAACGATAAACAGACAACAGTGCTCATAACACGAAGAAATCACCGGGGCCCCGAGCTCGGCAAGGCATGCAGTGCCAGCCCCATGGTGGTTATTTGCTCGGCGGTGGAGCCTCACGGGGCGGCCTCTCTGCCTGCACCGCCACGCAGGGCTCAAAAAGGGCTTTTCATTCCCAGGCAGAACAACGCCTCGCTGTTCCGCGCTGCCCACTTGCCCGCAGCCCCAGTCCCCGCCGTCCAGGAGAGGAGGAGCACCCAGATTTTTTTCCTTCAAATTCTCCCCTCAAAAGGATTAGGGGTGTCTGGCAGCGTGTTCCCCCAAAGCCTCCTCTTCAAACAGCAGCATCCCTGAGCAGAGGCAGCACAGCAGGATGCCAGGAGTGTGGCTGCAGCAGGGTATGACGGATGAATGCTTTTTAGAACATGCCCCATGAGAGCATCTGGGAATTCTCACTTTGCTCTGCTGTAAAGGTTTTCTTTGCCAGTCTACAGCTGGAAAAATCACAGACTTAAAAATAAGAGGTGACTGAATTATTTTAGCTCGTTTTGTCCATTGGGCAGAGCCGCAGTGGCTGTGGAAGGCAGATGCAGACAGCTGCCGGGTGGGCGGCTGGGGGGCAGGGGGATGCTCTGCCCCTTGCCAGCACCTACCAGTCAAGGCTGGACCTGCTTCCACAGCGGGGACCTGCTCCCAGGCTCCCCAGCACCTCCCGGCATCTCCCAGCTCCCTCCTGCCTGCGGGGGCAAGCCAGGGGACTCTGGCACCAGCTTGTGTAAAAAAAAACCTTCAAAAACCACGAGTTGCACTAAAATCTGGACACAGGCAGAGCAGCGGTGACACCAGCACGGGGACAGGGAGGCGCTTTAGGCTTTTCATGAAGAAGCCAAGGGATGTGCAGCCCCCAGGCTCCTCCCGTGCTGCAGGGGAGAGGGCACCCCAGGGGACACCTGCAGCAATGGCCCTGCACGAGGGGGCCTGCAGCTCCTGCAGCTCCTGCAACTCCTGCAGCTCCTGCAGCCCCTGCAGCCCCTGCAGCCCTTGGCCAGTGGCAGCCCCGAGGGAACAAGCAGGGCGGCTGCCAAGGCAGCTCATGATCTGGCTGGCACGTCTCTTGCCTCCTACCCCACGCCCTTCTCTCAGTGTCTGTGAGCCCTCGGAGCACCCTGCTCGCCACCCTGGGTGCTGGTGCCATGGGGAGCTCCCATGGGTGCTCGCTGCAGGGTTGGGGTGTGCTGGGTGGCTGTGTGGGCACCGGCACGGGGACGCGGGGGACAGCGGAGGTGGGCGATGACATGCGGAGCTGGTACGGCGCGTGAGCTGGCATCTGTATGTAGGAGACGGGGAGCGAGGCGATGGTAAAGGGAGTGGGAGTCTGAATGTATTCTGGGGAAGCTTTAAAGCTGTGCCATTAGTGGGGTCCAGGCGGCGCAGGCAGGGGACGGGCTCATGCCCTCCTGTGCTTGGACGGTGCCCATGGGGTTGGGGGATGCGCCCCAAGGCTGGGCAGCATCCCTCGTTGCTGTGCCACATGCCTCACTGCCGTGCCACATCCCTTGCTGCTGCGCCACATCCCTCGCTGCCGTGCCACATCCCCTGCCACCGTGCCACATCCCTCACTGCTGTGCCACATCCCTTGCTGCCGTGCCACATCCCTTGCTGCTGCGCCACATCCCTCGCTGCCGTGCCACATCCCCTGCCACCGTGCCACATCCCTCGCTGCCGTGCTACATCCCCTGCCACCGTGCCACGTTCCTCACTGCTGTGCCACATCCCTTGCTGCCGTGCCACATCCCTCACTGCTGTGCCACATCCCTCGCTCCTGTGTGCCATATCCCCTGCCACCATGCAGCCCCGGAGAGCTCCACTGCTATATTTACTCCGCAGCCCAAGAACAAGGCGCAAATGCCAGAGCAGCTTCCCCGCTGATTAGCATATATGCAAAGAGCACTAACGAACCTCACCACCACACACAAAGCTCCAGAGGCTTCTGCGAACAATGGCAGCCAGAGACCTGGGGGTGTTTGGTGGGCGGCAGGTGGGGACATCCCCAGCTTGGCTCTGGGGCCCGACTGAGCAGTGCCAGAGCTGGCGGCAGGGCGGGAAAGGCCCTGGAGCAAGGCTGGTGGAAGGGAAATGGGGGGGAAAGGGGGCTATCCCTCCAATTCCCACCCCTTGCTTCTGCTTCTACTCCTTGGGGTTTTGATCTTTAATTTCTTTTTGCTGTTATCAGCAGCCCACTCAGGCTCCCTGTAGAGGAGCAGGCACAGAAGTGTGGAGGGATCCCAGGGGATGGGGTGCTGGGGGGGCCTGGGACCCCCGCAGCCCCTCTTCCCCCTGGCTGGCGAGGGAGCTGCACTGCTCCTGGGCAGTGGGGGCTCCAGCTCCTCTCCGCACACCCAGTGACATTCAGCCTCACTTCCCCCGGCACCAAAGTGTTTCTTTACCTGGCATCACTCAGGCTGGAGGGATTTACATTTTAAAGGATTTTTTTAAATGGATTTGGATAGATTTTTTTTTTTTTTTTTTTTTTTAGCTTTTGTCACTTTGAATGTTTGTGGAGAGGAAATAATAAACGGAAACCACACAAGGCAAAGCTTCATGTAACTAATTTGTGTTCATGCAAATGTGTTGGGGATGGAAGTCCAGGTTCAGACACGCAACACCTGACCCTCGCCGTAAGGCTTGGGGTGAGTGCTGGTGGTGGAGGTGCATGAGCACCCTGCAGTCCCACTGCCCGGGCCCTGGGCCCCTCTCCCACCCCCAGCATGTCCCCACCTCTCTGGTCCATGGTGGCACAGCCACTCTGCTCCTGGGCAGCACTGCCGTCTGCCCTCCACCTCGACCCGGTGCTGGCAATGGCACAGGCTCCTGGTCACCATGGAGACCCGGGAGGAGGATTTTGAACCATCTTAGAGAATTTCTGCTCCCCCCCAGCCATGCACAGCCTGTTTTATTGCTGGACTGCAGCTTCGTGCTGCCCGACCCCACGCAGGGGCTGCAGAGCCGACTGCATGACCCCACATGTGGCCGTGTGCCCGTCCCTGTCCCCAGCCTCCTCCAAGGTCAGCCCTGATGGAGGTCACTGGGAACTCTGCTGCGGGCGGCAGCGTGGAGCCCACCACAGCCACAGGCAGCCTGGGGATGGCAGCCCCTTGCTGAGACGCAGGTGTGGGCTCTGGAAATGGGCTAAACCCACTGCCCAGCCCCACAGCGGGGCTGCAAGCCCACCCAACAGGGCAGATCCCTGCGGGCTTTGTCACTCCTCCCCTGGGGACACTGCAGTCCCTTACCAGGACTTCTGTCTGGGTGTGTGCCCGTCCCCCATGCCGGCGGTGGTGGGGTGGGTTGGGGGGCACCTGCCATCCTTGTGCTGTGGGACCACCGTGCACCTTGGGGCAGGCACCACCCCCGGGCCGAGCAGAGGGCGCACAGGACCCCCCTGACCCGAGGCCATCGCTGGCAACAGGGTCGCTGCCCCAGGGCCCCCCCTCTCCTCCCCAACCTGTGTTACTCCATCGTCTCCCACAACTGCCCACAGCGGCTGATCCCGCTGCTGCCAGCAAGACCCCCAGGAGCAGGTTTTGCTCCAGGAACAGTTTCCATCGCTCACTGCTGGGTTTCTCGGCTTTTGGAGGGTATTGGACCTTGCCTGGAAGCAGCCAGGAATGGGAGCAGCAGGACCCGTGGCCGAGGGGCTTCAGCTGCACCTCGCTGGCCGTGCCGCCGGCAGAGCAGAGGTGTGAGGGCAAAGGAGCTCGCTGGGGCACCGGCACCGGCCGGAGCAAGGGCTCGGTGGAAGGGGAATGCTAATCAAGTTCTATGCTGGCAGCAGCCAGGATGCTGCACAATAAATAGCCATTTTAATTACCGCACAATATTTACAAGATTGCTTCCTCATTTGGGAAATTAAAACAAATGCTCCATCAAAATGATCAACATTGTACAGAGAAGCACAGGGCTGATAAAGAAATACATTGGCTGCTAATGAAGGAGTAATTGGCACCTCGGCGCTGGCCGGGCTTCCTCTTCTCTGCAACGGCGGCGCCAAGGGCGGCCAAGGGCCCCCCCGGGCCCGACAGCGCGGGGGGGCAGCGGGGCCGCCCGGGGGTCCCACCCCGCTCCCAGCCCCCAAGCTGCCGCCCCGGCTGGGGGTCCCCGCCTGCCGCAGAACGGCCCGAGAGCTGGGGACCCCCGGGCTGCGGCCGGGGGGCAGGGGGGAGCGGGCAGACCCCCGGCTCTGCTGCCTGAGCCGCTGCCGTGGCTAACGCGGGGCCGAGGGGAGGGGGCTGCCCCGGGCCCCCCCGAGCATCCCCCGGTGCAGCCGGGGGGAAATGTCCCTGGGGCGGGGGGTGGCCTCTAAGTACCGACCCCCCGCCGCCCCTCCCCTCCCCCCGCTCCTTTCCCCTTTTCTGCCTTTTTTTTCTTTTCTTTTTCCTTTTCTCTCTCTCTCTCTTTTTTTTTTTTTCCCCAGCGCTGCCGTTGCCATGAGAACGGTGACATCCCGAGCCGCGGAGCTGCCGGGGATGCGGGGACACCCGCGTCTGCCAGGGCTGCCCCGGGCACTGGGGTCCCCGCCAGCGCTCCCTCGGCAAGCGGCAGTGGGGCCGGGGGTGGTGGGGTCCCCTCCCCCTTCCACTTCCTCTTCCCCTTCCCCTCCCCATTCCCATCTCCATCCCCATCCCCTTCCCTGTCCCCATCCCTTTCTCCTTCCCTTCCCCTTCTCCTTCCTCATCCCCTTCCCCTTCCTCTTTCCCACCCTCATCCCAGTCCCCCATCCACATACCCTTCTTCCCTGTCCCAGTCCCTATCCCCATCCCACTCCCTATCCCCTTCCCCTTCTCTGTTCCCATCCCACCCTCTTTCTCCTTCCCTTCTCCTTCTCCTTCTCCTTCTCCTTCTCCTTCTCCTTCTCCTTCCTTGTTCTCTTCCCCTTCCCTGTTCCCATCCCAGTCCCTATTCCCTTCCCCTCCCCCTTCCCCTTGCCTTTCCCCGCACCTGCTAGCAGTCTGGTCCAGCTTACACCCATCGCTCACAAACACCATGAGCAGTGATGCTGCCCTGGCCGAGGCAGGGCACGCTGCCTGCATGGGCAGGGGGCTTGGGGGGCTGGCAGGGGCACCCCACAGGCACTGTCATTGCTGGGATGTGCCAGAAATAGGTCAGGCGGAAGGTTTCCAAGGACATTTGAAAAAGCAGCGGGATTTAATTATGTTCAGATACCTGCTGACAGTCCAGCAAGCCGTTTCAGGGGAGGAGATTCCACCTTGATGGAAGCGGGGAGGGAAGATGGCAGGGTGGCCCTTCACGCACCGAATGCTCCGTCACAGACCAGCTCACAGCACCCTGATGGCCACAGTCCACGTGGAGCTGGGAGTGCTGAGCATTTCACCTTCCACTTGTTCCCAGAGCAGGTGGCCTGGAGCAGGGAGATGCCTGGGAAAGCCCAGGTGAGGTCTCGGGGGCTGTCCTCAGGCCCCAGTGCTGCCCTGGGGTGCAGAAGCAGCGGATTTGGGGGGGATGGACGTTGGGAAGAGGAATACAGAGGGAGAGCTGGGGAATGCGGCTGGCTCAGGGACTGGCGGAGCACAGACCCTCCTCCTGTGTCGCAGCAAACCGCGAGTGCTCAGGGCTGGGAGCGGTGAGCGGGTTTGCCAAGGCCTGGCATCCACACACAGAAACAAGGGGAAAATCCCCCTGGAGACTGGAGCTTCTGTGGGGCTCTGTGCCCCCTGGACCTGTGGCTCGTGGGTCTCCATGGCCCTGCCAGCAGCCCATGGCAGGGTCAAGCACTGTGGAGCCGACATCCATCACTCCCTGCCGCAGAACTCCCAGCTCTGCGAGGGCAGGAAGGAGCTGGAGGAGCTGCAGTCGGTAGGGAAAAGCCAGAAAATAATTTACAGCTTCTTCCAGATGGCAGCCGGTATGATCTGGCTAACAAACACAGATAAGCAAGCGTAAGGGAAGGATAAATAAACCTTGCAGCTCACGGAGTAAAACAACCTGCTGTGATTTACAGCAGAAAAACCCCACTCGGCCAGTGCCGAGCTTGCTCCCCTGCCCGGCGCTAGGGCTGCTGGTGGGAGCTGCTGGGGCAGGACCCTGGCACCCAGGGGACACACCAGGCACCCACACCCCTCCGCCTGCCGCCCCCGGGGATGCCCTTGGGGTGAACCAAACCCAAGAGCAGCTGAGGCACTCCAAAACCAAACCCAAGTCATTTAGTGAGAGAGGAGTGAAAACCTCATGCAAATGTTTTCCATTCAAAAATTCTTTTGATTTCTAAATTAGTAACAGCAAGTCTTTCTGGGGGATTTTTTTTTCTTTTTTTTGGGGGGTGTGTGTTGAAACTTTTTCAAATACTTCTGGAAATTCATCAACAGGGATGTTGTTCTCTGCTTTCAATTTATCTTTTCATTGCTTTTTGTCCCCAGCTTTGACTGACTTCAAACGCTTGTGGTCTGGGTAGTACCATGAGGTCCCACGATGCTCCCCACCATGCAGAGCAGACCAGCTTGCCTGCAGCTCTGGTGCTGGAGTTTCAAAGCCATCACAAACAGCAGCTTGCCTGTCTGTACTAGCACTGCTGGACCAGGCTGGAGAGGAGTAACCCAGCTGCAGAGAGGTGATGCTGCAGCTGAAGATGGCAGCAATAAGTCAGTGGTAAAGCTGCGGACAGGCTCCCGGGGTCCCCACTCCTCCGAGGGAAGGTGAGGTGCCCCGGCCGTGGCTATTGCAGCCCATTAGGGATACTCCAGTAACAAACCTGTGCATAAGGATTCACAGCACAGCAGATGTGTGACCTGGGGTGGGCTCAGCCAGGCCTGGGGAAGGGGCTGGTGGCACCAGAGCAGTGCCATCCACAGCTTCCACCAGTAGCAGTGTTGAGTGGTGGCAGGTGTCCACACGGTAGGCTTTTGAGGGTGAGGCTGCTGAGAAGGTAGAAACAAGAGAGCGCCATGGATGGGGAAGGAGGGAAACCCATGTCTCCAGCTGCAAAGCCTCTGTGAGCATCCCCTGCACCTCTCCTCTGCCAGCTCTGCCACAGTACCCAGGCACGCTCCCTCCAGCTATGGGGTCGAGAAAGGGTGGCCGATGGGATGTAGGGGGACAGGGATGCAGGACCCTGGCATGCCTGGCCCGCAGCTCTCGCCTGCATGCTCGCCTTCAAGCTGGAATCATCTCCAGTGGAAAAGAACACGAGATAAAAGTGGTGAGAAAAGGCAGCCCCCACCCTGTGCTAATGGGCGATCTATGCTTTATCCCAGGCTTGGTTTTGCTGGGAAATGACCGGATCAGCTGGAGAGATGGTGGCCCAGGAGCAGAGCTGCTGGGTGAAAGGGAGCAGAGTATGAGCACAGTGTTTCAGCGGTACAAGCCAAATGGAGCAAACAGTCAGGGAAAAGTCGCCCGATTTTCCGTGAAGCATCTGTGAAAGGATTTACTTGCTGAGGGCATGCCAGCAGCGGTGCCAGGGTAAGCTGGGAGTGGAGAAAGGCCAATGCCATCATAGGAACATCTATCTGAGGATTTCCATCTCCCAGGATTCAAGGCACCCAGGTGACAGCATTCCTGAAGAAACAGGCTCCAGAGCATCCCCAGCGCATCCCTGCAGCTGGGCCCATCTGGGCTCTGTGGGTTTGTGGGCTCAGAGCAGGACCGGCTGGGTGTGGAGCAGCAGAGTGTGGCTGTAAGGGAAGAGGTTAATGGCTCAGCTGTGAGGAAAACCCTCTGAGGCAAAGCTTAATGAAGAAGTCATTGTGCACCGGGATCAGCCCCGCGCCTGCAACTGAGCCTCATTGTTATTTAAATGGAGCTCCTTGCCGGGCTGGATGAATAACTTCATGATCAGATGATTTTTCTGAGCGATGTGATGAGCCATGTACATAAAACCAGCCATACTTTATGAGAAGGAGCGCTGCAGAGAAATCCAGCTCCTGGGGGATAGCAGGTGGAGTTTGCCATGGCACAAGCAGAGTCATTTTGCATTTCAGAAGAAGCAGGAGCTGCAGCCCCTGTCGGAGAGATGGGAAAGGCTGGCAGGGGCCTCCGGGCACTGGCACCCGTGGGTGTGCTGCACCTTGCTTCCCCACTGCTCTGCCTCCAGAGCTGGGCTTGGTCCCTGGGCAAGACTGATCCTAAGGAAGGGAAAGGGGTGAACAGCTGCCAGGCCGGGAGCGTGCCAGGCACCCTGGGGTGCACACGCAGGTTCAGGGACTGCATCAGTGCAGCTGGATGGGAAAGTCACCGTGCATCAGCTCAAGCCCATTGCTTACAGCTTGGTCTTGTTGCTGTTCAGTTTGGGTCCTGCTTTTATAACTCAGAAGAAATATGTAATGCTGTCCTTAACTCTGAATGCTGTTGCCTGGCTGTCCTGAGCCTGGACGTCCCCTTTGCACACTGGTGAGACAAGCGGAGCTGGCAGTGCCACTCCGGCTCCTGCCACCAGGCTGGATTCACCTGTGTGCCAACCCGCTTGGCAGGCAGCGGGAACTCCCACCGGTTTGGATCAATAGCAAGAAGTAAGGGCCACTTCCTATCTTAGAGTCATAGGACATGAAAGCCACGTATTGATCAAAAGGGTTTGGAAACAAGCAGCAAAACCCCAAGGATTTTACCACTAACTTTGTTTAACCAACTGTACAGGAAGGCGGTTTGATGTGTACCATTTCTGGGTACATGAAACAGAATTAATTTGTTCTCCCTGAAAGCCAGCAGACAGGAATATAAAACATTTAAATAGCCTAACCATGTTTGTGATGTGCCGAAGCATGCAAATAGCCGATGTGTGACTGCACTCTCCATGCATTGCAGGTTTGGAGCACGCGTGTTCTGCAGCTTTTTGGCAGATTTGACGCCTGTGCCCCTTGCCAGAGCAAGCAGAGGGTGTATCGCTGTGGGGCAGCAAACAGCACAGGCTCTTCATCTCATTTATTCATCTGCAGAGTGCTTTGCCTTGAGGAGGGATGGAAGAAACCTCGGGGAGTCTGAAAAACAGCAGTGCATTTGCACAAGCCCTGACCACCAGGCACAGCAAGCTTGCATGCTGAGCCGGGAACTGGCTTGCTTCTCTGGCTCTGCCCCGCTGCTCCTCACAGCCTGGCAGCTCCCCACTGGGCACTGCACCCCAGGCCATCCTCACTTGCTCTTGGATGCCTAGGAGTCCCGGGCAAAAGAGCACAGAGCCTGGAATGAGGGCACAAGCTCTGCTTCTGCAGGAAATAGTGCTCTCTGGTGTGACGGGGAGATGCTGTCCTGCCTGCTCTGTGTGGAGCGGACGGGCTTGGGGTGGATGGAGCCCTGTTTAACTACGGCTTTTTATTGCAGTCCCTTGGCTTGCTTGTGCCCTGCTGCCCCAGGGTGGAGGGTCAGCGTGTGCCAGCTCTCTGCCAGCTGGGTAACCTGTGCTCTGGGGACCATGAGGGACAGCACTTCGTTGCTGTCTTTGCCCAGGTCTCCTCTTTTCTGCCCAACATGCCTGGGTGACTCTGCGCCCTGTGCTTGAAACCTTCCCTGGGTGAGCAGAGGCTCTCTGCAGGGCTGCGGCTGGCCAGAGCACACTGTGTCCTCAGCAGCCCCACCACCATGGGCAGTGGTCCCCGTGCCCTCGGCCACAGCCCTGTTTGATTCCCCTCCAGCACATCGACGCAGAGCCAGAGCAGCCAGCAGCTCGGCATCGGCCCCGCCAGACCAAAACAAGGCTGCTGAAAAACTTGGGTGGAGGTAAATGAAAGGATTGCTTTCACATCTAAGACTGGAGCAGCGGATGTTCCAGCCGAGCATCGCAGTGCTCCCAGTGCTCTCCTTCCCGGTGCTCTCCTGCCGCTGGCCACCCATGCCATTTATGTAATGCTCAGGCACTAACGTTTGGGCTGCTTTTTTTTTTTTTTTCACACAGCGGCTGGCTGCGAAGGATGCTCTTGCCTCTGGTGGGTGGGTAACTAGGTCTCTCCTCACATGAACGCAGCTTCTCTATTCCTCGCTCCATCCTCTCTGCACGGAGGACGTGAAACATGCAAAAACTGTGAAAGCAGCAAGGGAAAAACCAGCACTGCTGACGTTGCCCCATTGCGGGGGGGGGCCTGTCCATTACCCCCTCCATCCCCAGTGTGCCTGCACAGCCCAGGGCAGACCCCCCTCCCCAGTGGGTGACCAGTGGGGCCAGTGCTGCCCAGAGCAGCAGCACCTCCTGCGGCGGCTGAGCCCCACGGGCCCTTTGCCCCATGCTGGTTCCTACAGCCGCGCTGCCCTCCAGGTACCGCCTGGGCAGCTGCTGCCCGGAGCCTGAAGGATTGTCTGCTGTGAGCAACAAGCAGCTTTTCTGAAGTTTGGTGGGACCAGGGGTTTCCTCCAAAAAAAAAAAAGAAAAAAGAAATGTGTGTGTGTATCTGCCCCTTCCTGGCAAGAACATTTCGGGTGAAAGCTTTTACAACTTTACGTATATCTCCTGGGCTCTAAGGAGCAGCGCTGCTGCCTCAGCGTGCACCCCCAAGCACTGGGAGACCCTCCCAAACCCCCACCCACCTGCACCCAGCCTGCTGCCCCTCTCAGCTTTACCTGCGCTCAGGCGCAGCCTCCCAACGCCTCCACGAGCTCTGCAGCGCTGCAAGGGGGCATGGAGAGATGCGGAGCCTGGGAGCCAGAGTGAAGACTTGCTGCTCGCGGAGCTGCCTGGCTGCACCCACAGGGAGGGTGCAGTGGGTCCCTGCCCCAGGCTCCCCTGTCTCTGCCCCAGTGTCCCCATCCCTGCCCCAGTGTCCCCTGTCCAGGCCGCAGGGTCCCCTGGCCCTGCCCTGGCCCTCTTGGCAAGCTGGTGGGGCAAGACAGCATCCGCAAACGGAGGCGGAGGCCGCTGAGCACTGCTGAGACACCTTTATATTTAATTAGACTTTGACTCTTCCTCCACCTGTTTCCTGTGGCGGATTTAGGTCCCTGAGAAACAAATGCTGAAAAAAGAGAAAAATCTGTTCTCCAGCTTCTTTGAATTTTTTAGAGAAAGCCAATGTGGGCACCAAGGGAGCAGCATCCCCACATCGATGCAAGGCTGGAGGCTGCAGCATGCTTGCCAGGAGCTTGCCTGCTCTCCCACGCAAGCTGCTGCTTCGGGACGGCAGCTCCGGCATGGTCCCGACCACGGCAGCAGTGTTAGGGGCTCCTGCACATGTGCAGGCAAAGCTTGCTTGGGAAATGGAGAGAACGTACCTTGTCTTTTGGGTTTCTGCCTCTTTGCTGGCCTCGGGGGCTGGCTCTCCCCACCGGTGCAGTGATGCTGCAGGGCTGGAGTCGGCCGGCACCGCAGGCACATTGCAGCATGCTTGGTGCAACGCACCGGGTTGTGCGATTGAGGTGGGCTTCTGACCTGAACCCCTGCAATTTGTTAGTTGTGGTTTGGGATTTTTGTTGGAAAGGGCTTGTTGGGCATGTCTCCTGCAGCCCCAAGCCTGCAGCCTCGCACCAGGCGCTCTGCTCACACATTTCCCGCAGCGAGCAGCAGCCCTGCGGCGCTCTCAGTGCTTTCCCTTCCACAGAGCAGCTCCTCGGTTGCCTGTGGGAGGATGAGGTCCCTTCCTGAGGATGTGAATCATGTCTCTATGGGAGCCTGCTCCTGCACCTGTTGTCTCTGCATCTCCTGTGGCTGCGGGGCTGCTCTCCCACCCCACAGCAGTGGAGGAAGGCTGCAGAGCCGGGGGGTAAAGGCGAGCCAGGATTTTCCAGCGCTGTGCTCCATGGAGGTACGCTGCAGCTGCAGGCAAGGAAAGGAGAGCCCATTTGCCCGTATCACCGGTTGGGTTGCGTTGGGTTGCGGTGCCCTGGTCTGTCTGATGGCAGGAGCTGATGGAGGGGAAGACGTGGTACAAAACCGGCACTTTTACGGAAGCAGGAACGAACCGGGCTGGTTTCCCCTCTGGTCCATGCACTGTGCTCCCCTGAGAGCACCGGTTCCAAGTTGTTTGTGCGTTAGTCCTCTCGTCGCACCTGTGGGGATTTTACTTGCATTATTAAATATAACCATTTCCTTAGAGGAAGGAGCTGCTGGGATGTTCAGCCTGACATTTCAGAGTGCTGAGGGGATCTGAATACCCAGCTCCCATGAAAATCAGCATGGTCTTGAAAATCCTTCGTTCAGCATGACATGACTCTGAGTGTGCTAAATAATGAAAGTGGTAAAATAAGGGAAAAAGAAAACAAGCTCCCAAGAGCAGGAACTGTACCTGGGTTTTGTACTTCTTGGCCCAGCAGAGTGAAGAAAGCTTGTGCACGAACACTAACATGATCATCAATACTTATAGCGCAGAGTTAAAGACATATTCTCAGTGGTTTCTGCTGCTGCTGGGTTTCATATGCAGCAGCTATGCGGGCTGTGTTTGGAAAATGGGTACATACGGTAAAAGAACAGCAGAGAAGAAACAGGCAAAGCTCAGAGTTTACAATTAAACCGAGAAGAATTCAGCCTGGCACGGTTACATGTTAAGTGCAGCATGCACTTAGGGTAATATACCGCTTTCCTTCGTGAAAGTACACAGGAAAGGAATCAAAATGACCTGTTATTATTTTCATTATTGCTCTCATTCTTTTGCTTGCAGGAGTTACTTCTGTGGCGAAGATTTCTATATGCAAACCAGTGGTGAATAGGGCCTCGCTCCCAAAGCAGAAGACACCCCGCAGCACAGGCTGGCGTGGTGACGGGGAGAAAAAGCACCACCTTGGCCCCCGCTCACTCCAGCATGCCACGGGAGGGCTCCGCAAGGTTTCCCTTCATTTCCTTCTGACACAAGCACAGCACGAGGAGGGATCCCTGCAATTTATTGCTCCTTCTTAGCATTGAAATCACATGGCACTGGGGCTTAGTAACGAGCCTGTTTATGGAAAGGCGACATCAGCAGGACAGGTCAGCTACAGTTTATTATTGTAATGAACCTTTTAAAGCAGCTGCCTAATAACAGCTCTGGGCCTATTTCTGGTAAGCCTCCCGGGTGTTTAATTCTATAGAGCCAGAGGGGCATTCTTCAGAGAAAGAGCCTGTAGGATGGAGGGCTGGATCCCAGTGGAGTAGGGACGGTCTAGGGCCACAGAAGGAATACGATCACATGGCTGCAGAGCCAGAATTAAATCCCACAAATGAGAATTTAGAAAGACTTGTTCACAGAAATATTTTCATGATTACATTTCAGTTAAAGTTGCCTCCTGTTTTCATTTGGATTTTCATTTCCTCAGCTCCCAGGCCAGGGATGATGCAGCACCAGGCTGGCACAGGGACGTCGGAGGAGGAGGAAGCTGACAGATCTGATTTTCAATGGTTGTGACTGCCAGCAGGTAGCAAGAAAGGTGAATGGTAAATGTGGTTTGAAAACTCCTCCGTGCAGCTCAGCTGAGGTGCTTTCAGTGGGCTGGGTAAAAGAAGGTCGTTATTTGAACTGTAAGTTTTAAAAAAAACATTCTGAGAGGACTGCTGAGCTGGTCGGCTTTGCATCCCTTGTGCAGGTGAGCCGGGACCTGCCCAGGCTGCTGGTGGCCCCTGAGCCACTGTCACGCCCAGCGCCCAGCCAGGCTGGGGTTCACACACGCCCTGCATCTCCCCTCTGAGCTTACTGCTCCTGCTGCTGACTTGTGTTGTGCAGAAAATCAGGGTAGAGCAGCATCATTCTGGCCTTAACAGCGGGAAGCGTTGGGCTCCTGGGGGAATGTGGGGGAAACGCCGTTCCCACCGCCAGCCCTGCAGCAGGCATATGCCGTGCGGTGCAGCTGCCCCCCTGCTGACGGGAAGGCAGGGTTACCCGCTTCTGGGCTTTTCTTACTGTTACGATTACCGCCAGCACTATTCAATCACTGTTATTACTTAACCCCCTCTGCTGACCCCTGCTCGCCCCCCCCCCACTGCCTGTTTGGGGGCCACGGGAGAGGATGGTGCCCCTGCCACGGCGCTGAGCCGCTGCCGGTCACCCCGTGTGCCCTGGGCTCGCGTGGGCCGCCGGACGGGTTCTCCCCGCGGGGCCGGGGCAGCATCGCCGAGGGGATGCAGATGATACATGCAAATGATTGTGTGGGCGGGGCCTCTTCTGACCCCGCCCACTGTGCCCTAGGGAGCGCCCCCCGCCCCACAGAGCGGGGCGTTATGCAAATCAGCAGGCGGAGGGGCGGGGCGACAGCCGAGCGGCGCGAGCGGGGGGCGGGGCTCGCCATGTCGAGCAGCGGCGGGGGCGGGGCTCGCCATGCAGATGAGGGCGGGGCGGAGGCGTTATGTAGATGAGGGGCGGGGCGGTGCCCGGGTGTGTGTCGGTGCCTTTCGCCAGCTGCAGCCAGAGGTACCGAGCGCAGCCGAGCCCGGCTCCAGCTGCAGCGGACGGGCCGAGCCGAGCCGAGCCGGCGGCCGCCAGCCCCAGCAGAGCATGGCTGAGCCGCCGCCGGCGCCGGGCCCTGAGGGCGAGGAGGGCCCGGTGCGCTTCGCCCGCAAAGGCGCCCTGCGGCAGAAGAACGTGCACGAGGTGAAGAACCACAAGTTCACGGCGCGGTTCTTCAAGCAGCCCACCTTCTGCAGCCACTGCACCGACTTCATCTGGTGAGCGACCTCTCCCGGGGCCCCCGCCCGGCGGGGTCCTTCCCGGACCCCCCCTCAGCTTCTCCCCGGATGCACCCAGCCGGCCACTGCCCGCTCCCCCGGACATTCCCCCCCTCATTAGACCCCCCCCCCCGGTCCCCCCAGCCGGCCGCTGCCCGCTCCCCCGGATACCTCCCCCCGCCCCCCCCCCCCCCCCCAGGCCCCCCGGGTCCCCCCAGCCAGTCGCTGCCCCGCTCTCCCGGACACCCCTCCCCTCCCCCCCCCCGGAGATCCCCCCGGAGATCCCCCCGTGCCCCCCCAGCCGGACGCCACCCCCCGCCCCGGCACCCCCCTCCCCCCCCAGTCGGCCGCTGCCCGCTCCCCCGGGCCCCCCCAGTGGGCAGGGAGGCTGCGGGGCCCGGCCGGTCTCACACCGCCTCTCTCTCCGCAGGGGCTTCGGCAAGCAGGGCTTCCAGTGTCAAGGTGAGTGTGGCGCCGCCGGGGGGCTCGGGGAGGGGGGAGCAGGCGCTGTCCCCCACCCCCGGGGCCGGTCCCGGCCGCGGAGCATCGCTGGGGGGCGGCGGGCAGCACCCCCGGGAGCCGCCGTGCCCAGGCCAGGGAAGCAGCTTAGTCATTTTTTTAATCAACCGAGCAACTGGTCGGTGCTTTTAAGCCGGTGGGTTTCGTTACCGGAGATAAGCGCCCAGGACTTCACATAAATTCCCCCAAAAAGGCAGAGGGAAGTTTATTGTTTTTAATGTCGTTAACACAAACCCCCGTGTTTTAACGGCAAAAGGGCCGCGGGGGGGGTGGGGTGGCGGCTGGCGCTGTCACTGTGCGACCTGGAGCAACTTGAGTGGCTTAGTTGGGCTGCCAGGGGGAGAACTGAGGCTTTACAACAATATGTTGCAATAACTTCAGGGTTACTACGACCAGAATTCCTTGTTCTGACAGTGCCGGGATTCTGGCTGTCCCCTCAGGAAATTAGGATGAATTAACTGGCCTGTAGCCGGTCGCTTGGTGCTCTTGTAGTTAGCCTAACTGTGGGTCGCACGTGCTGGCAGCTAACCTAGCTAACCCTGGTCAGGGTCTGGGCTTGGCATTCAAACGAGCCTGGTGCTTGCAGTTGCTGGCGGTGAAATTTTGCTCTTGTGAGTATTGGAGGCAGAGTTTTATTTTGGTAAGTGGCTGAATCCCAAGTTGAGGTATTTTGCATGAAAATAAAACAGCTGTTACAGCTCTAATATCTCAAGAACAGCTCATCTTGGCCGCTTTCATCCGTATCTGAAGCAGAAAGCAGACCCCACTGGGCTGTGGTGTGGCGCAGAACCAAACCCCGAGGTGCTGTGGTGGGTCCAAGTCTCTGACGGCAGCTCTGTGTGTGCTGCGGCTGCAGGCAGGGGGGCTCTGCCTTGGGTGCTCTCAGGAGCATCTCTGCAGATACTCGCAGGAGCAGTGTAAGTCTAGCCCAATCTAAGTGGTGCTGATACTCATTCTTAATACTTGCTTTAGGAGTATAACCTGGAAATACCAAAAGCATCTCCCTGCTGCCTCCTAAACACCTACCTAAAGGCCTGGGCTGCTGTCGGCAAGCAGAGGAAAGCAGATGTGGAGACTAAAATGTGTCCTAGTGGTGTTACTCAAGGTCACAGCTTCCCCTGGTACTGGAGGTTTCATACATGGGCAGCTGAGTTTCATTACTTAGGGGAGTTTTGTGCAGCTTCTATCTCTTAGTGTGAGTCTTCCCTGGGTTACCCAATTGTTAATTCTCTGACTTTCCTTATGGTGCAGGCAGCATCGTACCAGTCGTATTGGTGCAAACACAACACCCTGAAATTTGAAGTGTGCCAGAAAAGCTAGGGAGACTCGTGCTGGCAGAGCAGGGTTTTTCCTGTCTCATTTCTAGTGCTTTGCTCAGTTCCACCGATAGCATTCAGTGTCAGATAACTGGAGTCATTTCAAGTCTGTCTTCCAGCTGTTAGGAGCTATTGTCCAAATCTGTAACTGTGCCCTTTTCTCAAGGTTTACCCTCAGATGTTTTTAACCAGACATTTATAAACTCAGTCTTTGGTGTGAGATCAGTAAATGGGACCTATGAGGGTGGTCTCAGACTTGCTGACGCGTAGCAGTTGGCCCCCAAAAGGAGTGACCTTCCCCATGGCAGTAGATATTCAACAGCGCAGCCCTGTCCTGTGGGTCTTGGACCAGGAGCCCTTTCAAGGCTGCAGTAACACCAGTAAGATCGCCAGCAGGACACTCTGCTCAGTGATGTCTCCAAAGGCGTGTGACTGATCTGTAACAGACCCTTAAAAAAACAGTTTCTGGGTTATTCTGGTATTACAGACATGAAAACTGCATTACTGTATAGCAGCAGGAGATTTTGCAGGCTGTGGTATGTGGAACAGACCAATCTTTACCCCAGATACTTTCCTAAAATTGATTATCTTCTGTGGATTTTCACATGCATCCCCTTCTCCGAGGTTCCGAGGCCCCCACGTGAAAGCGCTCTGGTTAGCAAGGTAGACCACGGGTGTGATCCTCATTACAGCAAAAGCATCCTGCAGTCGGGTGCCCCATGACAGAAGGCATGTTGTGTCTCCGTGCAGAACGCTTCCAGGTTGGGAAGTCGAGCACGAGCTAGAAGTTGCTGTTGCCTGCCATCTGCTTTGAAATCACAGCTACCCCGGCAGTTTCCAGGAGGGAGAGCGGTGGTTCTGCAGTGGGAGGATGAATTTGGAGTGCCAGGGCTGGCATCGCACGCTGCTCCTGCCCCCGGAGTGGGTCAAGCTATTGCTCCAGAGCTGTTGTAGTGCCGGGTGGTGCCGGGCACCACTCCTGTGGGTGAGAAGCACTAGACTTTAGGTTTGTGCCCCGCAGGTTGTGCTGCCGTTGCTGCTGAACTTGGTAAATGTTTACATGGAAGGACAAAAACCTCAGGGCTAGCTTTTGTTTAGTGGTTCTTTTTCTTCAGCCCTACAGGGCTTGCAGTAAGCTTTGGTTGTTAAGTGTTCAGCTCTCCCTTTATTGAATGCAGCTT
Organism: Falco biarmicus; assembly: GCF_023638135.1. Classification (NCBI taxonomy): domain Eukaryota; kingdom Metazoa; phylum Chordata; class Aves; order Falconiformes; family Falconidae; genus Falco; species Falco biarmicus. The sequence goes on from NC_079291.1 coordinate 87,169,383, forward strand.
TAACTCAACTTTTAACAACTTCCGCAACTATTTTATCCCGTTGGTCAGTGGGATGGCTGGAAATGTAGCTAAGGCACATGCCAGTTTCTGAGCAGTTTCCTACGGCCATGCTTGTTTCAAGTAGGTTTTTGCCAGTGCCCTGATTTCTTTCTAGGGCATTTGCAATAATTAGATTGTTAATTAGCTCATTACTTGTGACTTTTGGCAGGAAGTTAGCAGAAACTGAGTCTTTGTAGCTTGAAATACTAATGGATACCGCAAATGCCACTTGATTGCCTGCTAATCTGCTTCTTATCCTTGTATACAATCTCCTCCTTATCCTTGTGTGCATCTTAAGACTTCCTGGGCTTAATGTCTGTCTTCAGAGCCAGAAAGCATTTCTGTGCTGGGCAGCAGGAGGTCTATTCGCAGGCGGTCCTGAGGAGCAGGACTGGTTCTTGCAATTTAACAAAAAATATCAATATATTGTGGGTGTTGGAAGACAGAAGTGCTGTGGATGTGCCTGGAGCTGCCAGAAAGACGAACTCTTCCTGGGGGAAACTGGTTGTGCACTAATCATGTATCAGCCTGAGGTGCAGAGGGGGCTTTCTGACTCTGTTAACAAACGATCTGTTGTAGCTGAAAGGTATGTGAGCTCTCATGTGAACTCATAAATAACAAAGGGAGAGGGATGTATGTGTTCTCCCCTTCCTGGGTTTCAAGATCCACCTGTCTGATACCATTACCAAGGAATTCATGAGGAGGGAGAGAGAGTTGCATCTCGTTATCTGCAGGCTGTCTCAGTGAAGGAACGACCTGTGGCAAAGTCACAGCCGATGGCTTTGCTGTCTTCATTCTCCTAACTTAGGAAGTGCTTTCAGGGTGGTAAAGGGAACTGGTTTGAAAGCTGTCGAGAGTGAAATTCTTGGTCCTGTTCTCAGAATGTGCTGCTTCTGGGAACTGACAGCCTTTCTTCATCTTCTGTGCTCGTGTTCACTCCTTGGCATCCTTGGGTATCTTTCTCCTGTTGTCCAAGCAGCTCTTGGTCCCTCTGCAGATGAGGGTGCCAGCTGCATTGGACCATTGGACGGGGTTTTTTTTTTTTGGGGGGGCACCTCACTGAGAGCTGGGGTTGTTTAACCTGGAGTTGCTGTCGTGGCAGCTGAGCTGGGCTTCCACCCTAGGAACTTTGGAAGAGGTGTTCACGTAGAGGTGAAGAGCCATGTAACGTGATTCTCACTTAGAAGCAAAAAATAACCTGCATCTGTTACTGCTTTCACGTGTACAAGGTAGAAAAGCTCTTGGAAAGAGGCATCTTGATTCCTGAAGAGAAGGTGGGGGGGTGGGGTGGGGAGCAAAGGAGGAAAGGCAGGCATAATTTAGTAATGGATGCTTAGATCTCATGCAGTAACTTCTCTGGGGAGAATGTTTCCTCCTTCTCCCTGGTTATGACTCAGTAAGCAAAGATACTCTTCAGATTTAATTTTGTTCCAGACTTCATCCCAACCATAATTCCTCCTTCCAGGTTTCCTTCTCCCCATCCTCCAAACCCAGTGCTCTTTTGTTTTGTGTTTTCACAGTTCAACGTTTGATACCAAAACTAAGCAGCTGGAAAGCATCACACAGGCCTTACCTTTGAAGCAAGTATTTCTGTCTTGCTATCTGCCTTCAAAACCCACCCTTCCTTCCCCCCTGCTGCCCTCCAGACGGAAGCGAAACCCAGAGCAGCTCTGGCCTCAACTGCAGCTCCTGCTGCTGCTGCGAGTTTTGGTTTGTCGCCATTAACTTCACGCAGGCATTCAGCGTATGCTTTTATTGACTGTATTAAGCAAGTGAGAAACAAAAGCAAAACAAACTCCAATCATTGAGTTGCCTCAAACCCAGTAATTTCGTGTCAACATATTACGCACACTGGAGAAATGTTAGTGTTCAAATAGACTAATTAAAAATGTTACTGCAATTACTTTTTGCAACACAAATGATGCTAATTATATAATGCTGCAGAAATTGGAAACATAATTTTGGAGGGCTTTTTGTGAGCTGTGCAGCGGTAATACAATTCTCTGTACTGTAGTGGTGGAGCCCTGGGCGCAGGAGCCCCAGTGCTCCGGGTGCCGCGGCAGCACCCGGGGGCAGGTACAGACGGAAAGGAGAAGTCTGGCCGGTCCCCTGTGCTGCACCAGGTGGTCTGCGGTTCTGCAGAACTGTGACTACAAACAGGGTTGACGGGGAAAACGGGAAGATGTGCCCCTTTGTGTTTCGGTCAAAGGATCGAGTCTCCTTCAAGGACTAGTTTTAAAGTCTGTCGCTGGAGCTGGTTTCCCTAATCCTGCTCTTCCCTGCACTAGATACCTGGGCTCAGGAGCACAGCTGGGGAAGGAGAGCTGTTTTGGAAGGAAATCTGGACCTGCAGAAGCCTCATGCAGCGCAGGGTCGGTGGCTATCAGGTTCAGCAGGGATCACTTGATACGTTGAGCCCCATTAGTGTCTCCTTACAGTGCAGAAGGGTTCCTTTGAGTTTCTTAGTGGAAGTGGTTTCTCTTTTCCCTCCCCCTTTGCAGTTAGCATGGTAGATTTTTCTTTCTTATCTCTTGAGATAGCTGTCATCCTAAAATTATCTCAGACTTCGGTAAGGAGGTGATCAGTTTCCTTCCTGGGGTGTCTGTCGCGGACCAGTGCCAGCAATAGGAAGCTGGGCAGAGGGTCTTGGAGCTGGCACTGGGGGGAGGTTTGGGCACCTTGGGGGTGCAGGAAGGTTTCTGTCACATCTAGCTGGTGTCTGTCAGCTGTGACTCTGCTGCAGAGTTTAAGCCACCACAGTATACAAGCTTCTGCTATGATTATTCTCTGGGTATTGGGTCTTCCAGGGGAATTTAATGTCAGGGCTGTCTCTAAGGAGACTTCTCAGCCAACAGTACAGGCGTTTCTGTATGTCTGTTAGCTCACGTGCATGTGACTCTACAAATTCCTACAGCACGTGGGCTCCTGGAAAGGTGTGTAGAGCATCCTTGCAGTAAGTTGTGGGTAGATGCTCACCTGTCTCACCACCAGCAGAAGATACTGGGGCTGCAAAACAGAACAAGACGTTGAGGGTTTGATACCTGGTGTGAAACAGGAGGTGGGATTGAATGTCCTCTCCAAATACAGTGTGAATTCTGTTAACTGATGGGGTTTTATCTAGAAACTCAAGCCAGAGTAGTTGCACAAGCCCTTCTGGTGCGCTGCTGGCCTCCCAGCCAGCAAGCATGGCTCCTTGTTTTTCTGTCTGCATCTGAAAAGGCAAAAATCTAAAAATGCCTGAGATGCTTGTCAATGCCATGGAGCCCCCCATCGGATTTATCAGCAAATAAGTTGTGTGATCACAGTGACTAAGAAATTAACTTCTAGCTGTGCCCATAATTTAGTTCAGGGCAGAACTGTTTGGAACTGTACAATCAGAAGTGTTGTCCCCTGGTCTGAATCGAATGTGTGTGGTAAAGAGAAGGGATGCTTATAATGGTGGGTGGGATGGGATTTTGCCCAAGAGAAATGTTTGGGTGGGTTTTTCCTGCAGGAGCCAGCTGTGCAGAGGATTAGTGCTGTACATTAACGCAAACAGAGCTACGGACCTGCGAGAGTCCGACCGTGGGCTGGTCACCTTTTTATGCACGTGGTAAGGCTCCAGCATAAAGGACAGCACAGAGCAGTGGTGGAGGGTGTTTGTGATGCTGTGTGATTAATTCCTCTAGCATGGCTTTATGAATCATTATTCTGAAAGTCCGTAAATTGGAGCCATTTAGAAAAGGTGAATAACAAGCTCCCTGTAGGAGAGGGGTAACTGTAGGTCTTCTGGGTAGCCTGTTCCTTGCGTTCTTCAAGGGCTGCAACCCAAGACAGGTTGCTGAGAGCAAGCCCTATGAAAAGGCAGTAGAAACAAAATCAGAAAAGCAGGAGTCCTTGTGCAGTGATCCCAGGTGCAGCCTCGGGTTTCATTGTGGTGCTCTGGTGTTGCCTTGTGTGTTGCTGGCACAAATAATACCCTTTGCTCTGCTAATGGCTGTTGTGCATGCTGTCCCTGATCGCTGGGCAAGGGGAAGAGGGAGCAGAGCATGCAGAAAGATCCAGAGACCCTCCAGGCATTTCAAATGATGCTGTAGGAAACAGTCTGGCCAAGGACTTGCTCATCCTCTGTGTTGGCATTGTCCTGTACCTCAGGTTTTAGCAGAAACTCCTACTGGAGCCAGAGCTGCTGCGCTCCTCAGAGCAGGACCCCTGTGAGGGCTCCCTGGAGTGGGGCATTGTGCTCAAATCTTGTACCTAAACAGGGGCATGGGGTTGGGGTATCTGGACCTGAGTGCGGTAGGAAACGAGGGCTGTCCCTTGGGGTTCACAGTCACTTGGGAGAGGACAGCTGCAGGCTGCTGCTTCCCTGCTCTGAGACAAACCGTGCCAGCCAGCCGGAGCTGGGCTGCTGCTGGTGGCACCGTGCCTTGGCCGGGAGCGAGGTGGGGAGGCAGTGGTGCTGGCAGGGATGTGACATGGATGCAGCAAATGCTGTCGTTCCTCCAGACAGTGACCCAACAGATGAAGGCAGAAATCACTCCAGAGCTTTTCAGCCCTGTCAGGGCTAGTGTTAAGCACAGGGGCTATTGCCCCAGCCGGGAAGGGGCTGCTGCTGGGAGACACTTGACCCTGGCTGGCCCTGTCCTGCCAGCCTGGAGCAGCCATCACAGAGAAGTCAGTTTTTCCACAAAAGCCGCAGGAGGGGTGGGGGAGACGGGAAGAAAGCTCCAGTTGTGTGCTCTTTGGTAGCAGCCAAATGCTTCGTATTAAGCAGAAGCAATTCACAGAAGTAGCTGTGCTGGCTGTAACTCTTCCCGGGAAGGCAGCGTTCCCAGCCACGAGTTGCTCTAGGTGAGAGTGGTACTCGATGCTGTGCAAGGGCAGAAGCAGCTGAGCGCTTGCTCGGTTTACTGGGGTGGTAAGGATTTCTGCAGGCACCACGTGGAGAGTAGCTGTGGGGTCTCCCCCAGGGGGTTTCTCTGTTTCCCCCTTGCCGTGTCTCATCCCAGGGAGCTGAGGGCTGCAGGGCAGCAAATGGCTTCAACTGTGGGGAGCTACAGCTGCAGCTTCCAGGGGTGGCTGCCGAGGGAAATGGGGAGCTGAGCTGGGGGAGCTGCCTGCACGGTGGACCCCAAGTGTTTGCTGCCCTCCATGTGGCCACGGCTTGGCTCAAACAGGCGAAGGGATGGCTCTGGCTGCTCCCCCATTTGGAGGCTGCTTGTTTGGCTTTTCTCTCTTCAGCTCTGGTTGGCCCCGGTGCTGTGCCCAGAGAGATGGCTGGAAGCCACTGCCTCCTGTAACACCTTCTGCCCTGTGAGAAGTAATTCTGCTGGTTTGTACCTGGTGAGGTGGACGGGGGTGGGGAAAAAAAAACCCTCTTTGCTTCCTCAGGGAGTGGTAGGAACTGGGGATGCCCTGTGCTGTGGAGTGCTGGGGCGGGCGCGTGGCCCTGGTGGGCTGCAGGGGCTGGTGTGGGCTGTGGACTGAGAGGGGGATCTCGATGCTCATGACTGTTCTGTGTTAGCTGTGCTCTCTGCTCTGATTACTTTAATATGTGAGTGATTTATCTGTCCTGTTCTTAGACCAGCCTCCCTTGGAAAAATAAAATTAAAATGTTTTCCTTATGAGTAGGCCACCTGAATTCTGTATAATTAGAACAATAACTTGCAAGCAGCACTCCTTCCTTGCCAGTTCAGGATTATTTAATTGTTCATTGATACGGGAGGAAGCATGACAAGTCCTTACAAAGTCCCGCTTTATGCAGCAAGTCAGCCCTCACCATCACTTCCGACAGCTCATCGTGGTTCCCAGCAGAAGGAAATGCATTTTGTGAAACACAACAGCGCTGCTCCTGCAGCACCACCGTGCCGATGAAACTGCACGCTGCCACTGCTGTGCAGCCCAGCATCTGCTGGCAGCCACGGGCATTGTCTGCTGGCTGCATGCTGGTCTGGAGCGCGTAAACTGCTCCAGGACGGTGCCCTGGCAGCCCTGTCATCTGTGCTTTAATGCTTGTTGTAAACTGGAATAGGACTCATCATTACCTGCCTGCTAAGAGGTTAGTGGAAGCGGGTTAGTTTCTCGTCTTGTTTACACAGTGCCTCTTGCTTTGGAAGCTGTCCAAGGCTGGGCAGACCTGGGCTGTGGCAATCGTTGCTCTGCACTTAGGTGCTGATAAATGCTGTTTAGATGAAGATGTAATTCTTTCCAGTGCCGCTTCTCTGGCACGCCTGGGTTGCCTGCGCAGCGTATCTGTTGGTGTGTCTCAGCTGAGAGGGTGATGCTGTCAGGCTGATGGGGATGGCGTGCGTGGTCAGAAACCAGGCAAGCTGGCTGGCCAAGTCTTTGTGGCTCGCGGTTGACCTGAGGCATAATTGTGGCTTTGCTCAAGCTGTTTGCTTTTGAGGGATTTGGGCTGCCTTCCTCAGCTGTTTTGAGCTGTCCTGCTCTTCCCATCATGTGAACCACCACCCCCAAATCGGTGAGTGTTTGGGGCAAACACCTGTAGCCTCATTAGCCGCTTGCTTTCAGAGTTTAACTTCTGTAGCATGGGAGCACATGTCTTCCAGCCCCAGCCGATGTGCATTGGTTGCTGAATATCTAATGCATTTGAGTTACATCTTGTCTGTTAAATAATTTGCTTCCATATTTGGTCTTGCTTTTGTGCCAGGTTTATACATCTTGTTTAAGTATGACAAGCAGAATATACTTACTGCTAATCCGAGCTGGACAGGCAATGCCTGCCAAAAGACCCAATATTAATAGGCACCAGCACATGCAAGTTACTAGACTTGCTAAGAGACTCGTTATGGTACAAATCCCCTTAAATTGGCTCTTTTTCATCCAGTTAAATCTGTATGTTTCCAGAGTGTCAGTCTACGAGCTTTTCTCTTTGGGTGGGAGTGCTCGCTTCCCAGAGCAATCTTCTGATCAAGAAAGTCTTTGTAGCTCCAAGCAGGAGGAAAAAACCAGGTTAATATGTTTTGGGGTGCAGATGTGGAAATGGGGAGATAATTAGCGGCTCTGCAGGGAGGTCTTGGGTGCTGCTGGGCTTGAGCAGGGTGTGTGGTTGCTGGTGCAGGCAGCTTTAGGGGTCGTGCAGGGAGGGCATCGAGGGCAATGCCTGTGGCTGGCTGCTTGGGGTGCCTCTGCTGTCGACTGGGGGTCATGTTTAAAAACTTTGGTCTCTTGCTAGTTCTGATCTGGTCTTCCGATGTTTGATGTTTCGCCAGCAGCAGGGAAGCTAAAAAAAGGTTCTGATGCTTCAGTCTCAATTTTCAGCTGCTTCTCTTCTTCCTTATGCTGTGACGCTGGTGTGTTGTAGCTGATCATGCTGGTAGATTCCTCCCCATCTTCTGTTGCCATGTGAAATGATGCAGCAGTAATAGCTTCACCTATGGAGAGAACAGTTAAATACCTTTATTCTGATGTCCTGAACAGCAAGCACATTTAATAGTTGACACTCTTAGTACACGAACAAATGCATTTTCATGATTTCCAGTTATAGCAGAAGAACGAGAAAGTGAGGCTGTGAAGAGGAGTGAATGTTGTCGTGGCTCTCTTGAATGGCTTCATGCAACTTTGCTTAGTGACATAGCTATGAAGTCAGGAGTCAGTACGAAGATTGTTTTATAATATCAGTAAGAAGCTGGAGTGAGGGGGAAGTGGCCCACGAGTTTAATTTGCATCACTGAGTGGATTAGCTCCTGACGCAGTGCAAAGTCATTATTTACCATGTCTCCAGATCTGTTGCCTTTATCAGTGCAATGGTTTGGAGAGGCTGATTCAGAGATCATTACATCTCTGCGTTTTACTTGGTGGGGACCGTTAACACTTGCCTTGTAAGCAAAACGGTGCTTGTCAAGATTGTTAATATTGTGCCTACCCCAAAAGGCTGAGTAATTTGGTTTTAGGTTTTTTTTTTCTTTGCATTCATTACACTAAATACTTCAGCTTCAGCTTGGCTTAGGAAAAATGCTCTGTAACTTGCCATTGACCTAGAGTAGTCAAAGGGAGCAAGACTGCCTAAGCGATAAAAACAGTGCAGCCTGTGTCTCTGGTCTCTGTAACAGACACATCTTCCCCACGGAGCAGCAGCAGGTGTAGCCGAGTCGTGCTGGTGAGCTTGCAGGAGCGGCAGTGTGGTCTCCGTGGTGCTTGCCGCTCTCAGGCTTGGTCACGCTGCTGGAGCCCCTCTGCCCCCAGCAGTCGCTATTGCTTGGGGTAAGTCCGTGCATTGTCACCTTTCCTGTACTGGTGGAAGATTTATGCACAGCTTGAAATAATCCCCCAAACAGTTATTTATAGACTCTGCAGAGCCTGACACCATTTTTACTGTGGAGCAACCTTTGCAATGTCGTCATGATGGAGACTAGCTTTGTTACAGGCTTTATTTTGCATTGCCTGCTTCAGCCTTTGTATGGGCTTCTTCGGGAAAACAGCCGTTACGGGAGAGGTTATCAACGTCTCCGTGTTTGCTCAGTTTCTGAAGAGTTTGGTGGAGTAACTTCCTTTTTTTTGGGGGTCTGATCATAGCAAAATGCCCCTTCGTGCAATGGCTGTAATTGCCAGTGGAGAGAGCTTCTGAGCACGGTAGAGCTGCCAGGAGGGGACATCCCTGCATGCAAGGGGGGAGAAGGGCTGAGCAGGGCAGCTCTGCTGCCTTGCCTGCCCTGTCCCACCCCTCAGCCTGCCGCAGGAGATGCTGCTGCTTTCTGCTCGCTGCCCCAGGAATGGCTGTAAAACCGAACTAATTCACGTTAGCCTGATCATGCGTCTTAAGGGCTGTCTCCAATAGTTCAGTCCATTAGCTTCCAAATTTGTCTTGTTCGTTTGATGGAGAGGTACCTCAGGGCCAGTCTTCTGGAAATGAGGCTTGTAGGTCTGTAACAGCAGTGAGTTATTCTCCTGGGTAAAACAAAGTGACCTTCGTGGCAGCTGAGAAGCTGACTTCAGAGTTTGCTTCTGGGGTTGTTCCCTGACTTGGACATCGGTTTCCATGTGCTCGTGGCCTGGCAGCTTGTCCTGCGAGCTGTCCTCTTTGGAGGCTGGCCTGTCTCTGTCCCAGAAGACTTCTACCATCGTGCCACCTCCTCGATGCCATCTCCTCCTCTGGTGTCCTGTGCCGCGGCAGCTGCCAGCTGAAACAGTGAAGTTTATGCTTCGCCATCAAGTCTCCTGGGGCTGCCCCTTGTCCTCCAGGTCTCTCCAGGTGCCTGAAGCTGCTGGGTGCCACCATGCATGAGGTGGGCTGAAGGATTCACATCAGCTTGGGGAGTGTGTCTAGAGGGCTAGTGCTGGGGGCTGCAGCTGTGAGGGTGGCTGGGGAGGGGGAGGGAGACCCGGAGAGCTGGCTCAGCCATGCGGGCAGCGGTGGCCTTCAGGCAAGGTGGGAAGGTGGGGGGTCTGGCCACGGTCAGACCCACCTCAGACCTGCAGTGGGACGAGTGGTGCTGGCAGCAAGGTCTGCACCAGAGAGAGGTGTCCATGCTGTCTGCAGCCTGTACCCGGCTGGCAGGAAAAGCTGCGGAAGGTGGGATGCTGGTTGGAGACATGTCTCTGAACCTGTGCTCTGGCACCAAGTGACTTGGAGCAGTAGGGAGAGGAGCTGGGTATCAGTCTGTTCCTTCTGCCCTAGACACCATTGGTGGGTAGGACATGGCAGATGTACAGCCATGGCAGTGGTAAGAGCAGAGCTTCTGACCTAGAGTCTCCTAGGGCTTCTGAGGTGGAAAAAGTCTCGCTTACTGGGTCATTTAGTGACTCTGAATCTGGGGTTTTGGCAGGAGGAAAGGCTTTAATTAGCTGCTGCTCAGTAGGGCTGCTATTAGATCTTCAGAGCAAGATGTTGCTGGACTGGAAAAAATGTAACAATAGCTCATTTGCTTAGGAAACCATGATGGTGATTTGCATTTTGGTTGAGTACTAAACCCTCACAGAGAATTTTTCTGAAATAACTTGAAACTATTGTTTGAATTTTGTCTTTCTCTGAAAATGTATGGCTATCTGTCTTGGTGCCAAACAGTTTGGAGTTTGGATTCCTTTGTTTGCTGCTCTTGCTCTACTGTAAGGGAAACGAATGCTTGTCTGGGTTGTGGACAAGTGCTGTCATTAAATACTGCATGACAAATGGCTGGCTTCTCTCAACCTTGGAGCAGAATTGAATTCTCTCTTATTATATACCTAAAAGGATTTTTTTTTTTCCCTCTAACAGCGGTCCCTCTGTTGACCTGAATACTCAGGAGACATGTAGGAAGCTTTGCAGCATGTCTTCTGAATCTCAGCTCTGTTGCGAGTTGGAAATAAGGTGCTTTGAAATACATTCTGGTAACTTTTTTTTTTGTTTCTGCCTGCATTGTCAGTTTGCACAAGGTGATGCTAAGCACTGCCAGTACAGAAAGAGAACAAACCTCGGTAACCTTGGACTGGCTGTTGCTCCAGACTGCATCTGTATCACCCAACAGGCCAGCGGCTGGCTTTTGCAGGTTGGGTGTTGGAAGGCAGCGGCTCTGTCGCCGGGGGTTCGCGTAGGGCAGGAGTAGCTGTCTCCCCAGCAATGTGCTGCTCGCTCTTGGGGGGAGCAGCAGAAGTGGGCAGAGGGCTCACAGGCTGCCTCTAGGACCCCCTGCTCAGCTGGGCTGTGGAGAACCTGGGGCTGGTTCTCCTTGTAGGCAGCTCCTGAGCTCACTGGGGAGGCTTTCCGCAGGACCTGCTGTGCTGGGGGATTGTTTGCCTTGGCGCTATGGCTTTGCTGCAGGTGGTGGCTATTCCTTTCCCAAATGTGAGTCAGAGCTCTGCAGCTGCGCTGGCCTCTGTGTGCCACACTTCAGAAGCCAAAGCTCCTTCTGCCTTTGCCTGGTTACAGTTTGGCCAAAGAGCAAATTACTGGGCAAGAGGCTTCCCTTCTAGGTCAGTTTTAGCCATTTCCCAAAGTGGCCATGAGTTGCTCATGTGGGTAGGAAGGAGTAGCAGTGCTGTGACATGATGCCTGTCCCTCCCCCTGTTGGAGCAGGGACAGGTCTTGAAGGGGTGGGCTGGAGCGGGAAGCTCTCCCCGTCCCCTGGGTGCCTGCCTGGGTGGGAGCAGGAGCCAAGGTATGGCATCCCTGGCTGGTGGCAAATCCCAGTGCTGCCAGTGGTCCATGGCAGGCAGGGTTCCCTTCCAAAACTGCCTCCTTGTAAGTTTGGAAGAAATGGAATTTCTCATTTCCTCCTCATAATAAACATAAACTCAAAGGTGTTACTATTTTCATCCTCTTGGACTCAGTTAAGGACTGTTGGGAAGGACAGACTGACTCACTTTCTCATTCTCCTGTAAATTTCCATATAAGTTTTGGGTTAAGCTCAGGTATGAGGGGAGTGAAAGCTGATCTGTGACAAAAACTTCTCTTTGAGATCACAGTAGAAGAACCCCCTTTCTAACTGCAGAAATCAAAGGGCTGTGATTCTTGTAAAGGACTACCAAATCCAGCTGTTACCTGCGGGTTGTCTTTAGGTGGTCTACTCCAGGGCCACCAAAAAGAACTTTACACCATACAGCTTGTGCTTTGGTGGCTCGGTGCTGCTCATGCTGTGACTGCTGCTCACCCAGCCTGAGGGCTGCAGGGGTGACCTGCGCCAGCGAGGTGCTCGCTGCTCTCCCACAGCCTGAACAACCTCCTTCTCTTGTTTGCTTTTACTCCCGCTGTTGCTAGCTTTGTTTGATGGCCTCTAGCTCTGGTCCTGGAAGAGGCAGAACAGCTGCTCCTCGCCCCTGCAGTGCTAGTTAGGATTTTGTAGGCTATATGGTATCCTCCATCTGTCCCACCTCCAGGCTGTGGGGTTGCAGCCTACTCACTCGTTCCCTGTATGCAAGCAACTTCACAGCTTTGATCATCTTGCCCTTTTCTAGACCTTTTCCTGGGCTGTGGGGATTGGAAGGCAGCAAGCCTTTTCTGATGGGGTGGAGAGGCTGCCCTGCAGCCCCCCGACCCCTGAGCAGCCCCAGAACTGGGCTGTCCGGCAGCAGCGGGGGCCTCTTCCTAGCTGTGGGGCACAGTGACTTATCTTATTCCTGAATCGGGTGCCGCGTGGCTGGCTGCTTCAGACACTGCAGCTCTGCTGCAAGTTCCTCCCTTATCGCTGCCTGCTTGGCCGTAATGTTTCTTCCACCATGTCAGAGTGAAACAAGCATACTTCTTTAAAAAGCAAGAGGAAAATCATGTGAGTAAGCAGCGGTATGTCAGCACTTAGAGGGTTCAAAATAACGTGGCCGATGGGTCCCTTCCGAAGGGGAAGTGAGGGGCTGTGCGGCTGCCCTCGCCCCTCTGCTGGGATGCTTGGGAAGGCGCAGTGGGCCTGGCTGGATGGTGGTGCTGGCCATGGCTGCTCTGTGTGGAAGGCAGTGCTGGGGCAGGCGGACGGAGGCTGGTGTCCCCAAGGAGCCCACAGACATGCTGACTGGTGTGGGTGACAGCAGAACTCGGTCCCTGTGGCATTGCAACGGGACTGGTTTGCATCACTCGCTGCTGGGCGCTGCTGATGCAGGGCAAGGTGGTGCTGTCGGTGTCACCAGGCTGGACAGCACTGCTGATCAGAGCTCCTCAGGGTGTTCGGCTGCCTGAGGGGCTGCTGCTCTTTGGGGCAGGATCCCTTCTCAACGTCAAGTGGCGAGTGATGCTTGTCCCTTGCTGGCCAGCATCCTCAGTGCAGGATGGCTGATGCGAGCCTGTACGGGGGGACATCAGCTGAGGTCTCGGCTGCTGGGCTGTACCCACCTGCTGCACCTCTGCACTGCGCAGGCATGCATGGGTGGCAAAGCTGCTCAGGGCTGTGGGGACACGGTGGGCTCAAAGCTCTGTCTGCTCATGGTGCTTCTCCCTCTGCATGCGCGTGGCTGCGGAGGGGCATGGACATTCCCACTGCATGGTGAGCACTTGTGCAGTGCCAGTGCTCTTTCTCTTCCCCTTCTTGCATTTGGGATGGGTGACATGCATGACCACGAACAGCATTGCGTGTAGGAGCAAGAGGCGCCTCCTTGCTCTGAAAGGACATTATGGTCCTGTGCAGGTGCTGAAGGTGTATTTCCCCTTCATCTCTAAAGAGATGAATTCCTTGCATATATTTTTGGAAAGTACATTCTTGGGTAGTGCCTTTTCTTTTCGTCTCTTCTTCCTGCAGCTGCTTGCATTTAACAAAGGGGGTGAGCAGGGTCTGAGCTCTCACAGCACTGTGCTGCTGGAGCCGGCTGGGAGATGCTCCATTGTTCGGTGCACCTGGGGGGTGGAAACTGCCATCCCCCCGCAGGCAGCCTGTGCCCTGAACGAGAGCTGCAAGATGCTGCAATGGGTCCATATGGAGACTCCTAAAATAATAGCTGTCAGCTCATTGCTGACTTGCACAGGGTGCTAAATCTTGGGTCTTTAGGAATGACAGTTTGCAGACAAAAATGCTGGTGGGCTCTAGCCAGACCTGCATGTGTCTGCGCCCCACAGAGCATGTGCTGTGGGGTGGTTGCTTTCAGGACCATGACCTCCTGCTGTTAAGAATCTCTCATGATTTTTGAGGAGCTGTCCATTTATTACAAGACCAAAACTGAACTTTCAGGAGAGCTAGGGTCAAACAGTTTCTTTCAACATTTTTATTCTTGGCATTTTTGGAGCAGGTATGTGACCCTGAAACGTGGAAGCACTCACAAGCGTGTGCCTCTGTGCTGGAAATGCTGGGGCAGGTGCTGCGTAATTGCCTTGTATTTTAGGGGCAGAGGTGCCTGTGGATGGATCCCTGCTGCTCACATTGAAATTCATGTTTATTGGCTATTGGGTTTGATGTACTTTTCCTCTAATGAGTGAGGGCTGACGGATGTCTAATAGAGAACGTGTATCTCATCTTCCCACCACTGTGGAGGCCACTGCACTCCTAATTGCTCTGTGGTGGCCTTCTGGAGGTGGCCGCCTGTTAGGACAGCTGTTCCCCTTTGATCGGGTTATTGCCCATTCAGGTCTTGTCCTCTTCAGGTTTTATTTGCTGTCCGGGCCCTGCTGTATGCGAACTGCCAAGCCGTTAGACTGAAATGAGCAGCTTAATTGCAAAGGCTTGTGGCTGTGCATTGCTGATGGTGTCGCTGGGTGCGGGAGCTGTGCATGTCCTCTGGCAGAGCCGGCTGGGAGCAGCGGTGTTGCTGCATGTGCCGCCCTTGCTAATCCAGGGAGCAGTGCTCGTGCCCAACGAGACTGTTAACAAATCCGTGCTGAAACAGCTGAAAGAAGTGGTGGTTTGTGATGTCCTGAAAAAAACCACCATTTTTCCTTCGTTATTGAAGCTGTTAATGTTTGCTTGGGGTGTGCAGCTAGCAGCCCTCTCTGCAGCGGTAGAGAGAGGTAGATGCTGGAGGGGATGAGCTCCAGGTGGGAGCGAGTGGGGCAGCCTGCAGTGGGGCTGATGCTCTGTCAGGGCACTTGGATCCGATGGTGGACTGTGCTTAGACTGCCAAAATCCATGTTTGCTTTGTACTCAATGATAGCAAAGCTTGGCTGGAACCTCTGGCCTCTGTGTGGCCGAGCGGGGGTTCCTTGGCTGATGCTGGGCACTGCGGGCTGTGATGCTGTTCCCATGATGTCTGCTCTCCCGAGGAGCGGAGCTCAGCTGCGCTGTCAGATAACATCCCACCACTGCCTTATAGCTGTGCTCGGAGGGGGAAGAAAGGATGTGATAATTACCCTGTTTCATGTGGAAGAGCTGGGGGAGCAGTTCAGGATGCTGCTTGTCTCCTACAAAGTCTCTGGCTCCTGTGCTGCTGTAATGCTGCCCGTCCTTTTGGAACTGCCAGCCCTGGTCCCACCAGCTGCTGGTGGACTGGGAAGAAGGTGGCAAAACCTGGTGGGATAGTTTTAGTGGCATTGGTCCCTTCCTGGAGTGCATTTTAAAGCTCCCTGGCCCAGGTTTTGTAAGCAGGGCTATGCTGAAGTAACAGGGAAACCACAGAGTAACTTCCTGTAAATGACTTTCTCCACTGCAGAGGAATGAAAATTATAAGCAGAAAGGTTAAAGAACAGTACCTGGGAGAGTTTTCAGGATTGGGAGTGCTGGAGTAGTCTTGGAAGAGCCGCTTTAAAGTTTCCCTGCAAAACTGGGATGTTCCTGGTCTGTTTTGTCTGGACAAGGGGTCACCCCTGCCACCCAACCCCCTCAAGCAGTGTTCACGGTGCTTTGGATGGGCTCCCCAGAGCTGCCAACACCAGGAAAATCAACATTGCTGTGCGTGGCTCCCAGGGTGCCGGTGGGGTGGTGGTGTGAGTGCTTTGACTGTGGGACGCACCAGCAAAATGGTCACTTGTCCCCAGCACACTCTGCTTTTGGGTGTGATGGGGACAGTGCTCCCCCTGCCCTGGCAGTACCAGGGTGTTGAGCAGACCCTGCGCTGCAGGGGTGGGCTGTGATGCACAGCATCTTCCCATGCAGTGGGTGGCCTGGGAGCTCTTGAACCTTGTTCCTGGGTTGTGGTGGCTGGAGGCTTGGCCATGCAGCTCCTGTTCCCTGTAGTGTTATGCTCCCAGCCAGATCAAGAACTTGAGTTTTCACTTTTGTTCTTAACCCTGTAGGTTTTAGAGCAGTCTTTGCAGGAAAAAAACCAACAGTTCTAAAGAATTAAATAATCAAACTATGTGTTTCAGGTCTTTGTATGTAATATGTAATGTGAAATGGTCAATTTTTTTGATGTTTATTTGCACATACATGACTAATTCAGGAGCCTGCTCTGTTGCGTGGCCAGCTGGGGCATAGGGTAACTCGTCTGTGTGTCTGGGGGAGGTGACCTTCAGCCTGTCTGGTGTCATCATGCCCGGTTAAAAACATTTCCTCTGTAGTTTAAGCTCAGTTCCATGAACTGCCCTGCCTTTCTGCAGAATGCTGTTCATGGCAGGCTGTGCTAGCCCGGTGTGATTGTGCACCCACCTTCACGTGGTGCTGCTGTTGGTCCTTGTGAAATGAGGAGCACCTGTGCTTCTTCAGGCACAGCCTTCACCTCTGCTTCCATAAAAGCTAGAAGGCAAGCGTAGTTGTGTGCAGTCTTCTGGCTGAAGCAACGCAGCACAGAAATTACAAAACCCGAGATGAGCACAGCCATTGCATGGTGGCGCAGAGCTGACCCCGCTTCTTGACAGCCTGCAGGGCAGGAGCAATGCCACGCGTCGGTGCAAACTGCAGCGCTCCTGTAAACGAGCTTGCAACTGGGCAAGCCAAGGGGCAGGCTGTGGGGTGGGTGCAGGAGCTGCGTGCTCGGCAGGTGAAGCCCCTCTTGCCCGTGCAGGTGGTGAGTCTGTGCAGTGTGGCTGTCCTGTGCTGCAGCGTGCTGGCATGCATCGGTGGGCTGATAAAGTAATGGAAAGCAGCAACAGGCACGCTTTGAAGGCTTTGAACCCCTCCCTCGTTTCTTACCAAAGCCCTTACAGAGTGGTGTGAGCTCCCTGGTGACCTTGTATTAATGCCCAAGCCCTGCCTGCTCCTTCCCCATTGGCGACTTCTCAAGATGCAAGCACATCTCACTGTGAAGCTCCAGCTGGCTGCACCCCCTTTTTTTGCAACCTTTCCCACAGCTTTTGTTGTTACTGCAATCAATATCTGTCTCTCTGTTTCTGCCTTGACACGTAGTGATTTTTCCTTCTGTGAAGGTTTCTGAGTGATCTAAATTGAGGAAGGGGTGGATCGCTTACAGACACAGCATCGTTTCAGATGCGAGAACAACTATTTTGAGGTAGTATTTTGAGGTTTGACTCAACTTTAGCAGCTTCTCTGCAGGGAAAGCTGGATTGATAGAAGTGGTAGCAGGTCAGGTAGTCTATTTTTAGAAGTGCTGTTTAATTGTCTGATATTATCCTTGCAGTGCTCATAGCTGGATGGTTAGTTATCTTCTGTCAAAGTCTGATAGCATAAGCCAAGTCTTACTGAATACTTGTATTTATTAAATAGGGTCTTGGATCTTTAAGTTTTATCTTACTTGGCTGGGTGGGAGACAAGCAGTGCGATATAGTGCTCAGGATCTCTGTATTTTAATGCCAAAGAAACATGAAAGAGTTCTTGTAAATTAGTCTTCTGTGCTTCTTCCCCTGTTACCATGTGTGCGGCAGCAGGTTGGAGTTGCATCGCTGTCTGGGGGAGGCTGCGCCGCGGACCTGGTGCAGCAGACGCCTGCTGCCAGGCTCTTCTTCCCTCCTTGCCTGCTGCAGCTCCGTTGCACTTACTGGATTTGGTTTCATGCTCTCGTACTCCATCTCAATTGCATAAAGGAAATGTTCTCTGCAGCAGAGGGGTCTTTAACTAAATGCTTTTTATTCGTGTAAGCTGGTGATTAAAATGCTTTCGCTCTGCCTTGCTCCCATGCTCTCACAGGTGGTTTTGGTGTATAAGGAGACACTAAACTGGCCCAGCAGCCTGTGTGCATGTCGGCAGGTGTACGCAAGGTGCCTTCTCCACTCATCTTGTGACGTTTACACTGGGGGGGGTGAGTGTCTCCCTGGTTTCTGTGTCCGTGGGAGGGGGGATGGAGGCAGCCCTGTTCCTGCCAGCTGCTGTGCACGTGGGATGCCCGTGAACACTTACAGTGCACTCTTTGTAGCTTTTCAGACCTGTCCCTGTGGGTATCACTCTGCAAATGGATATCCTATCATCTATTTGCATAGCGTTTCCATAACACCAGTGGGTGCTGTTTGGTGACAGTGAAGAATTTCGGTCCTCTCTGGTTGCTGGGAGTTGCAGCAGACCTGGTTCAGGCATTGCTTTTGGACCTGGGAAATGCTGTGGGCTCAGATCCCCTGTCGTGCTGTAATCTGCCTGTGTGACCTCGGGGTCTTTTAGTCTTGGCCAGCAAACTACACTCCTACCCCTTAAAAAGAGAAGAGGAGGATAATTAAAGTTAGTAAGGTATTTGGCTGACCACCTCCTCCTTGCTCATCCTGCATGGACTGGAGATGAGTCACAGTTCATTTCTGTTGCTGGTTTGACTTGCTGTGTCAGAGTCACCAATTTGTTGGGTCTCGTACAAACACTGCTCTTTGCCCTCCACCCCTGGGTGGGTTGGTGATGGCTTCAGGTATTCCCTCTACCAAAGCATGACTTCTGCAGTCTATGAGGCTGAAGTAAAGCGCTCTCAAAACCCATCCCTTGATCTCTGTTGAGGAACGTGGTCCCTGGTAGCGAGCCCTGACTTCTGTGTTGGTACATGGACTCGTTCTTCGTACAATCTGCTGTAGAAGACGGGAGCTGATGTACTGGGGTTGTGTGCTGCGTCCCACTGATGCAACTGGCTTTGTTTAGGGACTTGAGTATGTTGGAACATGCTGGCTTGAGTGAATAGTTTAAATTAGTTACGTTCTTAGGCTGTTGTTTACTGTGCTGACTCACTTCCAGCTCTCCGATAACTTCAACACATGACTTCATATCAAGGCAGAAGAACAGAAATGAAAACGAGGGAAGATGGTCAGTGCACAGGCTTGGGGTAGGCTGTTCCTGTGGACTTGGTTTTGGGGAAGCTGAGGTCGGGCTGCAGTTAGGGCAGGAGCAAGCAGGACCAGGCTGGAGATGATCCAGCAACAGCAGGTGTCCACTCGCAGACTGGCAAAGCAGTGGAGAGGAGGCTGCTGGTTGCCAGGTCTCAAGCCTTATTTTCAGCTTGCTCTTCCTTTTCCCTGGTCACCTGGGCAGATGCAGCGCTGTGGCTCAGCGAGGGCTTTGGGACCAAGCTGCCTGTTGGGCACGTGCAGTGCTGGCCCCGGGGCTGTGGCCCTGCCGGTGCTCGTGGGAGAGCAGGAAGCTGCAGCAGCAGAGCAGCGCCAGGCACCGTGCCCCCAGAAGTCCCCGTGCATGCCCTTGAAGCATCATCTGCAGTATCACTTCCCCAAAACTATTTCTGAGCCTGGAGGTTCTCACTAACCAGCTTGAACTTCTCTTGCTTCATGTCTGGCAGAGCTTCTGTGCTAATGCCACGATGTGACAGTGCATCCTTTGCAGGGTCATGCTCATCCTTGCTCTGAGGAGGAGTTTTTGAGGGCAGGAGTAGTGGCTGTGGTGGCAGTTGCAGGAAAGGTGTCCGATGGTTGCAATCAGTGAGCACAATGAAGCCTGGACATCCTGTGCCCAGCTGCTTGTTGGTCTTGCTCCTGGAAATCCTGGGAAGTGGTTGGCATGTGCTCACCGTGGTGACTGTGTGAGGTCTGAAGCCCCTAGTTATTCTTCTGGCAAGCAGTCAGCATCCTTCCCTTTGCAGAGGACCTCTGTTTAGTGCTCAGCATGTCCTTGCTGCCGCATGCAGTTTCTGGCTCTAAGTTGTCTGTCCTGTTCTGTGCTGGAGCACTGTTCTCCTGGACCCTCCCATTGGTGCCATGGGGCTCACCACCTTTGTTCTCTGAACTAGGGCATCAGGACCAAGTTAGACTTCCCCTGTTGTGAGAGTGCTTCAGGATTTGTAAGCCAAGACTGTACATCTCCTTAAGGACCCAATGATGGCTGGTGCCCTGGGAGCAGTCTGCAGGAGTTCCACACCTTCCCTGGTCCCGTGCACTTCTGCATCTCCTTGTGCTGCTGTACAGCCTGTCCTCTTTGCTCTGCGCTTGCTCAGTTGAAAAAGATGATGTTAATTGCAGTGCTGACCCACGGCTTGCAGCCAGGTTGGAGAGCTGCTGTGCTGGTGTCATTTTGCTGCTCTTCTGTTGGCAGCGATTTCCAACAGCCCATCTCTGGCCGCTGGCAAGACCAGGTGGCAGCTCCATCCCCAGCCCTTCTGCAGCCTCATGAAGCCTTTGACCGTTGTCTCTCTTGCAATGCTCAGAGGAGCAAGTCCCCTCAAGCTGGGGTTGGCATGGGGGGGTCGGTGCTGTGGCGCTGGGAGGTGCGGGGGGGTCCTGCTGCGATGGGGGGCCGTTCTCCGGCACTGCGGCATGATGGAAGGTGTTTGCGAGTGGGAAGGCTGGAAGGGGGAGAAGCTCATTGCTGTTCCTCCTAATTGCTCTCCCACTTCTGTACTTGAGTGAGCAGAGAGCTGTCTTGAGCTGTGTCCCTGGGGATGCTGCCTGGTTCTGTCATCTCCAGCAGCTGCACTGGCACCCTCCCCGCAGTCAGTCCATTCAAAAGGCATCCTTCTGTTGTGACCCGGTCCATCTTTCCTTTGACATGAGAACGATCCATCTGCCTCTTGATACGGTGGAGGATGCCAGGGCTGTAGTGAAACCTCCCGAGCAGGGGCGAGGAGCAGTCAGGACTGTTCCCATCGGTGGTGCTGCGCACCGGGATGGGGTAGGAGCAGGGCTGTGTTCCCCGGCGTTGGGTCCCTTTGCCTGGCTGGGCTGCGCACCCCGGGGTCTGCATGTGGGCTGGGGTCAGAGCACCAGCTGTGTGTTTCTCTGCTCCCACGAGGTTGCACTTTTCAAAGGAAAAATCTGGTGTAGCAGCCAGCATTTCAAGCGCTGAGGGTGGGATAACTGTCCGTGCTCGGTGAGGGGAGTTTGTTTTCTAGAGTTGCTGTGTGTCAGCTGAGCAGCACTTGTTTGTGGTGAGCCCTCGTTAGGTGAGGAAGGTCAGGATGCTGCCCTTGAGGGGAGGTTTCTGCTGCAGGCCCCAGCAGGATGGCAGCTTTGACCACTGCTTGCTCTTCAGGGTATTCTTGAAGTCCTTGCTCCAGACTCGCTACTAGAGGCTGGCAATAAGACAGGCAGGAGGCTCTTCTGGTGGAAGAGGTGAGGGTCTGCAGGAGGGGGCTCCCTGGAGCTGTGAGGGTGCCTGTGCGTGGTCTGGCGTTGCACAGAGCCTCTCATGCTGCAGCCTTAGGCTGGGCTCTGAGGTGGAAACTGGATTTCACAGAGGCGAAGGTTTGGGGCTGACCTGTAATGAAGCTGCGAGGCGGCATGCAACCCCGGGAGGACTCTGCTGCTGCTGGGGCTTGTCAGATCCCAGAGATGGGTACGATGGAGCAAGGGCTTTGCATGCACGAGCACCTGCGGAAGGGTCGCTTCTATCGAGGGAGCTGAAGGTTGTAGCAATATTAATGTGATGCTGTTGCGTGCAGGAGCTGGCTCAGTTCTTTCAAAATCTGCATCTGCTAACCTGCCTGTAACTCTTGAATTCTGCTGCACATTCCCTGTCCTGTCTGCTGGGCTGATTGGCACTCGCTTGCTTGTGTGTGACCCTGGAGTCCTGAATCTGCTAAAGCTGATCCTCAGAGCGAGGTTTCAGTGCCCTCTTTGTCAGCTGAAGGTGGGTGGTGAGGTGTTGTCTCCCGAGGTGTCTTGTCCTCACAGAGCTGCAGGTAGCACAGCACAGCTGCGCTGCTGTCTCTGCTGTTGCTCATGCCCAAACCTTGATGGCACAGACTTAGTCTCTTTCAGCGAGCTCTGTCCCTGATTGTGGAAAACATTTCCAAGAAACAGGGGTGCTGTGGGAAGGAGAACTACTGAGTCCTTTGGCATCAGATTGCTGGTGGCACTTGGTGCTTCCTATGCAGGCAACTTCAGCGGGACGGTGGCATATCACTCTCTTGGTGCTGGTGGCACCACTGCTCCTGTGTCCCTGGTGCAGTTCTTGCCCTGCAGCCACGTAGGGGTGATACTCCCGTGACTGTGCCTGAGAAGCACGTGCTGAAATTGCAGCAGGCTCTTGCCCTCGTTGCATGTACACCATCCTGTCTTCTCATGTGCGTAACCCCCCTGTGCCATGTGGACGCTGCTGTGGACGCTTGCAGCGCTCAGCCCTTATTCTATGGGGGCAACCGAGCTCTTAGTTCTTAACTCTTGGAAGCTTTTCGGTGATTTTGCCAGATCTGCTCCATATGACTGAGAGAGAAGTTAGCCCAAATTGCTTATTTGTGCGTCAGGCTTTGAAAGTGAGTGTGGTTGGAGCGTATTTGTTGTTTTTTCTTGTTATTGCTGTGTGATGATGTCGGGTCGCTCTTGGTATTGAGCTGGTTGAAAAATGAATGCCTAAATCTGAGAGGAGTGGTGAGACTGAAGAGTAGCATTTCATTCTCATGATGACTTTTGGATTAAAAAGGAGCTTGTTCTGCTCCAGTGTCACATAACAAATTTCACACGAAAGTTGACTTCAGACTGATTCTGCTGCAGATTGGTTTTTTTTCTGGTCTTTGTATCTAGAAGTAATGATGCCTAAGCACCTTCTTACTGGCTGGTCAGGATTTCCCTGGAGAGTTGATCCTTCCCCAAAGGCAATGTTTGTATGTTGGTAACTCTTGATTCTTGTGTGCCCGCCAGGATGCTTACTGCTGCCTTGGAGAAAATCACGGGTTCCGTGGTGATTAAACACTTCTCCCTCTTTGCAGATGCCGCTGGCCCCTCTGTTCATCCCAAGCCATCAGAGCACATCCTTAGGAACTAGCTGGTTTGTGCGCTGAAATCCCTGCAAGGCTGGGCTGTGCTTTTTTCTCAGACCTCTGCTAGCACCCAACCTCCCCCAAGCCCTGGAGCGTGTGCTGGGGCAGCATGGTGAGGGTTCTTCTCGGGTCCTCTGGGTGACGGGTTATTAGCAGAAATCTGCATGCGGCATACCCATCCTGCTGCCAGAGCCATTGCCGATGCTGCCGTTGCTACGGGAACAGGCGTTCTTGGGTTAGAAACCTGATTTAATTCCTTCTTCTCCTCCCGGCTCCCTGCTAGTTAAGACACTGAGATGGATTTTAAGTTGTGAATATAATAGTCTTTCAGGTTGTGCAGGGAGTTCAAGAATATCTTTTGCTAATGAAAGAGCTGCCTGAACTCTCAAGGGATTGAATGAGATCTTTATTTTTTCCAGTGCCTACTATCAAAAGCAAAGTTTACAAGCTCCGTGTGCCTTGGGGCTGCTCGCTATGCCACCTGCATGGAAAATTAAGACCTTTCAGGTTGCCATAGAGAGTATTTTTGCTTCCAATATTGCATCAATTGATAGTTGGGGTATTTTTCTTTAAAACTGCAAGAGCTGGGAATGCTGTCTTTGTGAGGTGCGCTGGTGGCAGGTACAGAAGGGGAGGGCTTTAGCAAGCCCTGTAATTTGCAGGATGGAGGTGATGATCAAACTTCCAGCTCTTTCTTTGTTTGGGGTTTTTAACAAATATTGTCCAGAATGTTCCTTTCTCGCTAGAGAGACTTCAGCAGCCTGTGCAAGGATAACAGAATTTTTACGTAGGCTAAATCCTGGTCTTATTAATGGTGTAAGCAACTTCATTCTCAGTTGCATCAGCCCAGCTAGAAACAATCTCACCTCCTCTTGAACCTGGTGCCTGTGAGCGGGCGCTATAGCTTCAGAGAAGGGTATTGTAGCAGGAGTTAACCTTCAGTGCCAAGAAGCTTTGTTCTGCTCTTGGGAGCCTGCTTACCCTTTCTTGCTTTCTAAACCCCCCTGGTAGTCATAGTGGTTAGTTCAGGTGGTGATGAAGCTCATGGGGGTGTTGGGAACACAGCTCCAGAGCCCTGCCCTGCTTGACACAGCTTAGCCACTCACTCTTGCTGGTTTGGGAACCTGCAGCGCTGCGAAGTGCAGCAGCAAAGGGCATTTTTGTTCAGTTACAACTTCATAGCGAAGAGCTCTGAAATGACAGTCCCTGCATGTTGATATTTTCATTGTTGTGCATCCCGGGATGCAGACTGGGACAGCAGTAGGAGAGCAGTGCTGGGCTGTAGCAGCTGGGGGGTCTGGTGGGGAACAGGGGCTGTGGGTGGGTGCTAACCTTGGAGGGGAAAAAAGGCTCAGGCAGCATCGAAGCCTTGTTTTGGTAATCTCCTTGTCACTTTTGGATACTACCAGGTAGCTGTGCAAGGCTGCAGCTGTCTCCTGGGGGATCGGTGGGTGGTTAGACATGTGCTGGGGAGCTTGCTGTTCAATGTGGCTGCAGGGATGCTGGCACGAGGGGAGCGTGGCACGAGGCGGCCTGTCTGCAGGTTGAAGTCAGAAGCCAAGAGTGAGCCAGCGTGGGTGGGAGTAGCTGCTGGCTGAGCAAAGACAAAGCCTCTAGAGCCTGCTCTGTCTCGGCCCCCGTGGCTCAGGAAGGTAGAGATGCAGTGGGGCTGCTCTTGCACAAGAGGAGCATGCAGCTCCCGCTCCCCAGGCGCTCGGGGCTGCAGGAGAGGTAATTCCATTAGCAATAGAAATATGCTGGGTTCAGCCTTTGCCATTCAAAATAATATTATAATGAAATAGAATTATAGTGTAATTATTATTAATGGCACCAAAGTTGGAATAGGGCTGACGTAGGCAGGCAAGTGTCATGTTGGGCCATGGTTGAGTAGCAGTGCCCCAGTGATGATGGGAGGAGGGGGAAGATCCTGGAGCCGCTAAAGGTGGAAGGATGATGTAACACAGAAAAACATGCAATCTAGAAGGAGTTTCAGCCATCTAAATATGCTCTGCTTGAGAACCACATTTGCAGTGAATTAGAATCCTGGCAGGGTGTAAAACAGATGATTTTTTTTGGGAAACACCTTTTTGTGGGTGTGCGTTTGATGTTCCCGGAGTCTGAAGGGCAGAGAAATGCTTCCCTGGGGGTGGCTGGCAAATGAGTTTGTCCTAGGCTGAACCTGCTTCCTCTTCTGTAGCTCCAGTCTCCATAAATCCCAGGGTAAATAGCCTGTGTGGTATGCAGCATTTTACAGACGGACTGTATTTATTGTAGCTTGAAGAGCTGGGGTGGAGGAGGGGCTCTGGGGTCTTTTTTTGCAAATTTGACAGGCTGCTCAGTGTTCGGAGATGGGAGCAGCCAGGAGATCGGGAAGGAAGGGAGATGAGATTGAGGTTTCCCGTGTTACAGGGCTCTGTGACCAGGGGAGGGCTGGGAAAATGGAGCTGGGAGAGGTGATGGGGCGATGCGTTCGTGCTGTGCCCTGGCAAAACTTTGGCAGGGCTTCAGAGAGGTGGTTCACAGTGTGGAGATCTGGAGTGAAGAACCAGGAGCCTGTGCGGCTTGGGATGGGAGTCCTGTGTCCAGCATCCCTCGTCGCTCCCTCTCTGCATGCTGGGGCACGTGGCGAGGGTCGCCCGGGGCTGGCAGGGCTCGGAGGAGCGCCACGGGGTCCCGGAGAGCTGTGTGGTGAGGAGCAGGCTCTTTACCCGAGCCTCTGCAGTATGTTGTTACTGTTTATATAAAAATAATAAAACTTTCCAAATATTTATTACTATATCATGTGCTGAGGAGCGAGTGCCGTGCATTCAGAAATGGCAAGCCGCCCCCAAGCAGCTGCCAGGCTCAGATGAGGCTGAACGCGAGGTGCAGTTGGGTGGCAGGGCAGGAGTCATGGCTGGGAGCCGTGCTGCCCCAGGGGGCTGCCAGTGCTGGGGCTCCAGCCCACCCCACTGGGTGCTGGGGAGCAGGGTGGGTTGCTGAGGACCCTCAGGATGGTCAAGCATGGGTGCAGGTTAGAGGGAGGGACTGGAAGGCAGCGTGAAGTGGGATTTTTAAAATGAGGTCTGGCTGGAAAGTCACCTCTGAGGGTTTTTCTCACCCTGAACCTTTCAAGCAGACACAAGTTCATGTTTGCACCAGCATGTGGGTGGCTTTGCAGGGAGCTTGGAAGGCAGCACGGTGGGAGAGGGTCCCTTGGCTGCAGGGAGCATCCTGCTGCTTAAACCATGCCGAGGGGGGGTCTCTGCCAACCAGCTCCGAGCCCAGGCAGTGCTGGGGCTTTGTGCATGTGCCTCCTCGTTTGGCACCAACAGTTCTGGGTGGCCTTTAAGCTCTCAGGAATATTATTCTTCCTGTGGGGTATGCGGGAGGCTGCTGTACAAAGCAGTTTTAGGGGCGTTTCTGTGACTTTGCTGGGAGGCCTTGCAGGGTGTCCGAGATGGCTTGATGGGGGTGATGCTGCACTGTACTCTCTGTAGGGAGAAGGGGAAGCTTTGTATAGCTCCAGGGAAGGTTGCCTGGAGGTGGGGTGGATTTTTTGATCCAGCTGCTGCAGCTCCTTTTCCTGCCTAGGTGAGGTGGCCTGGCTTGATGGCACATAAGTGTGTCTGGGTAAAGGGTGAGCATCTCTTCTGCTGAAGATCAGGGCTTTTTTCTAAAAACCAAACTGAGGGACGGCATGGCAGACCCCAGCGTGGGGCCGTGGCGGTGCCGGCTGAGCGCGGTGGAGGAGTCGGCTGTGTGTCTGTCAGGCTGGCGAAGGCAGGCACGCAGGCTGGGGGCTGATGCTGTGTGAGCTGGTACTGCAACTTTCAATGAGTTACTAGAAGCTTCTGTTCATTCTCCCATTCCCAGCTCCACAGATAGCTTCTCATGGCTCAGCAAGGAGTCTTCTCTCTTTTTATGCTGCGTAGCAAAGAAAATGGGAGAAGAGCCCAGCGTGAGCTGGAGAAAGCTGCTGAGGGATACACAAACAAAACTCGGCTCAGTATTTCTGAGACATGCCCTATTTCATTTCTGTGAAGTACCTTGTAACAGCTGGGAGAAATTTCAGGCGAGCTTTAAGATTTTTATTGTTCCGTTTAGCATCGTACATATGACTTCTTT
This sequence comes from Falco biarmicus, assembly GCF_023638135.1. Taxonomy (NCBI): domain Eukaryota; kingdom Metazoa; phylum Chordata; class Aves; order Falconiformes; family Falconidae; genus Falco; species Falco biarmicus. The sequence goes on from NC_079291.1 coordinate 87,195,858, forward strand.
TCCTTTTATTGCTTTATTAAAATAAACTGTATGTAAAGCTGTCCTTGGGCTAGCCAGTGATGGCCAGCTACTGTTGTGGCGAGGCCAGTGCAGATGCCGTGCAGGCTGCAGCAGTGCAGACTGGTACAAAGTGACACCCCTGCGTGGGGGGGCTGCCCTGGAACACCCCTGGGGCTTGCAGGGGAGAAGCTGCGGCAGCCTGCGTGGAGGGGCTGACTGCACCCAGGCCTTGTGCGAGGGTTAGGGAGGCTGCTGTGCTGGGGGACAGGCTAAATGGCTTATCCAAATTTCATTAAAAATGCAAATGGATTCTTTCACTGGGACAGAGTTGCATTAAAAAGTAGGCCATATTGTAAACATTAATAAAGTCATATTGGCCAGCAGGGACGTGGATGTGGAAAGTGAGCCAAGAAAGCTCTTTGCAGAGCTCCATGTAAATAGAACGACTCTTCTCTCTTTCTCTTCTCCTCCTCTGAAAGCTGGCAGCCTAGATAATGTTTTAATTGAACACAGTGGCATGTAATTGTACAGGACCGTTGCCCATGAAGAGAGAATATAATTTGTGGCTTGATGAAGTTTTGTTAGTGAAGTGGAAGCCAAGCATACTGGCCACTTAGAGCTAAAGCACAGTTTACCTAAAAGAATTGCTTAAAAAAAAAAAAAAGCAAAATACTAAGCAGGTCTGATTTCTTCCTTGCCGACAACGTGTTTTAAGATGCTTCCCTTAACATGATACTGCAGGTAGCATCTGATTCCCCTTCTCTCTGCTGACCTTGGTCAAGTGCTGGTGCCCCTCTCCGCGGCCGTTGCTCGAACAGATTTCTGAGTGCATTCTAGCTGGTGCTGGATACCAGACCTTCCCTCAGGAGAACCTGGGGCAGGGACAGACAGATGCCTGAGACAGAGTTGCCCTGCTCCCTCTCATAGCAAGGTGACTCTTCCAGCCTGCGCTGCACTGCGCACCGCCTGTCTTGCAGCATCAGTAAAAATCTTGTTCTGAACGGCTTTGGCTGGAGAGAGAAGTGAGCAGACACAGTAAATCTGCATGTTGGAAATGTTATTTTAATATCTCATCTGTACAGCATCAAAAGGAGTGCCAAGTACACGAGAGATCTTGCCAGCTGCAGCCCTTTGAATGTCTTAAAGGCAGTAATGTTGCTGTATAATAACATATAGTGCTCCAAATTGTCATGAGATAATGGCCTGTTTTCAAGGGGAGAGAAACAACAAACAGTGTAATCTGCATCCTTTCCTGCAGCAGTGTAGCTGTGGCATGTGGGGGCTGGAGTGTGGTAGCACTTGTCTCGCGAGGGTCAGCACCGAGGGATTGTGCTGTTTGCAGCGCTGCTGGCAAGCCTCTCCTGACAAGTGAACATCCATCTCCTGGCTGCAGCCAAAGGCAAGCCTAGGAAAGCGCTCGACACTGTGGCCAGCATCCTCCCTCGGGTGAGACTCGGCTTCACGCCCCATGTGCCGCTCTGTGTTAGCAAGGTGCCAGGTGGTCCCAAAACCCTGCAAAGTCCGGCACTGGGCAACTTGCTGTGGGCAAAGCCTTGTGCCCTGGATGGACCAGCAGTTGGTACTAACCCTGTGTCCCCATGCCAGTCCCTGCTGCCCCAGCTCAACCGTGGCTTGCCCCACTGGCAGGCAAGCACGAGTGGTACTCGGAGAGCCAAAGCCTCAGCAGGAGCCAGGGCTGAGCATCCTCCTGGGTGGTGAAGGATTTTTCTGCCCCTGGCACTACATGCTGCCAGAGCTGCTGTGCTCTCACCAGCTGTTTGCTGAAGTGTTTTTTTCTGCAGAGGAAGTGGCTGGATTTCTTATCAGCATGGCCCCGTTGCAGCACATAGAGCAGGAAGCTTGTGAGACCTCCCAAAATTCCCCTGTGTGGAGCATGGGACTGAGCAGGCATGAAATAAGATGGAGAACAGGTTATGGATGCTCCAGCGCATTGCTACCAGGGTGCTCTGTGGCTCAGTTTCTTTGCTCCCCGCAGCCCACGGTGCCAGTCCCTGCGCAGGGGGTGCCTTTTGGAGAGATCTGGCAGCAGGGAGGGCGGCAAGGTCATTGGTGGAGCAAAACTGGAGTTTTTCAGCTCTGTGCCCTGCTCTGCCCAGGCAGATTTTCTTTCCAATTTATGCCAGAACTCGGTAAATTGGTGTTCTTTGTGGCATGACTTGTCTGGGAGGCTGCCCTGTGCCAGTGGGACCACCTGAAAGCTCCCTGTGCCACCAAGTGCAGGCTCCCTGCCGCAGGGCCCCCCTGCTGTCCGTCTGCCTCCTGGACTTGGGCCTCTGCCCAGGCTGCCCTTGACCCCCAGCACTCGTGTGAAAAGGCTTGTGTTTGATAAATGGCTTTTTTCCTTGATTGGAGGTTTTCCAAATAATTAGGGGGTTTTTTTGGTGTTTTTTTGTTTTGTTTACCCTCAGCGGCTTTTCTCTTGCCTCCTGGTAGCAGGAAAGGGTTTAATGTCAGTAACGCTCTGAGGCTTTCCGAGGAGATCGACTGTCCCAGGACAAACCCCAGGGGAGTTTCTTTACTTCACAATATGAAATGGGGCTTGAAGCACTGCAGGGAGGAGGGAGAGGGAAGAGCAGTGGGGAGAGGCTACGACTTCAGCAAGGGCTTGGGATGGTCTTGTTTTCCATTTATATGTGTAAACTGGGGAAAATGTGGTTTAGGTGAACGTGTGACATATTTTCCAGTATGCTGCTTCTGGTGGGATTTCCTCTGATGGATAGGGAGTCAGTTGCAGATGAGAAGCCTGTGTGGCTGGGAAGGGCACTTGAAGGAGGCTGATAATCGCTGGGTCCCTTCCCTCATTCTTCTTCTCTGACAGCTTGGCACGTGTGCTGAAGGATCAGCCCTGTGCGATGGGGTTAAGAGAGTGCCTGGTGTGGGTGACTGGTTTTCCAAACAGCAAATTGCCCCTGTAAATGGTCTGATTTTTGGTCTGAGAAATGCGACTCGCTGTGCTGGGGTGCTGTCCTGGCCCATGGCAGGCTGTGGCTCTAGCGAGTTGGGCACAGGCTCTGCAGCGATGCTGCCAGGCTCAGGAGCCTTCAGCAGAGCAGTTTCGTGGGAGCCTTGTCCACGGTGCATGGTACCCCAGCATGTCTTTTCTTGTTAACATCCGACTTATGTGTCTGTAATGTAAAGGCAGAGATACTTGCCGCTTTGGAGGAGCATGAAGCTCAACAGTGCACCTCTGTCTGCCAGAGTGCTGGCTGGTGGCCATGTCCTTTTTGTGCTCTCCCCTCCTGGCTCACAAACCACTAGTCTGTGGTGCGGGGCTGGAAGCTGAGCCCGAGCTGGCAGAGGGCTCCCTGAGTGTGTGGACCCTGGCCACGCACAGAGGATGCTGCACGGAGGTCGGAACCTGCCCAGTGCATTGGATGCATCACCCGGACAAGCCTGCAGCACATCTGGTGGGCAAAAGCCAACAGCCATTGGTTTGAACAGGATTTGGAAAATAAGAACAACTTGTTCCTAATAAGCTTCCCATGAATGATTCCCCAGCAGATTTCAGACAGCGAGCGTGTCTCCACTCTCTGCAGGATCACAGGGTATATATGGCCAGGCTGGTGCAGCACCAGGACAGCCAAGCTCTGTCCCTTCCTTGGCCGCAGACTTGATGTGTAGCTCAGGACAAATCCCGTCTCCAGACTGACAAATGAGCAACCTGCTGGTGTGTGCAGCTGGGCCTGGCTGCTGCCGGAGACCCTGGCTGTGGCTCTGGGCTGCCCTTCCCAGTTATAACCTGACCCATGGACTGGCCCCAGGGCTCCACTGCCCATGCTGGGGAGATGATGCATGGTGGGGGGCAGCAGCAGCCTTGAGCCATGGTGGTGGATGGGAGAGGGGCTGGGGTGCAGGTGTGAGCCCCCTCTGTGTGGAGAACATAAGGAGTGGAATTGTCCCACCTCAAGCAGCTGTGTGCCCGGAGGAGCCTGGGCAGGGGCTCCCTGCTCTGCTGCCGTTGCCCAGCCTTCGCTGCAAGGAGGTTTGCTTCCTCTGCTGCCTCTGCTGCAGCAGAGAAGGGGGATTGAAAACAGCCTTGGAGAATTAAGCTCATCAAATTAGCAGTGTCCACTGGGGTGATCGGGTCAGGTGTGACAGCAAGTGAAAGTGAAATGAGGCTGCAGAGCTTGGGTTTTGCTCTTTCCTCGCTGTGTCCTCTCAGTGCACCGTATGGCTTTCACTTGCTGAAGGTGCAGTAGCTACAGGGTGGCTTGCTTGTTAGCCTTAATAAGGCAATTGCTAATTGATCAGCAACAGGGGCTGCCACCTGCTGCACAGTGCTTTGGTGCTCTCTGCTAACCGAAAGCCTGGCTGCTGGCCTAGGGTGGGGGGCATGCAGCCCCCAGGTTTGGGTTGGCAGCTTGAGACCTTGCTTTGGTCTGGTGCATCTGCAGAGAGACGCCTCGGTGGGGCCCCCCGATGTCGCCGCAGTGAGCGTTGCACCACAGCCAGGCCCCCTCCCGAGAGGGCAGCCTGCGGGCCGTGGTGCGGAGCCTTGGGCTGCTGCTTTTGTACTGGCAAGCAGATGTCGAATGGAGTTGCTTGTACTTGGCAGTGGGTGTTTATTTGCCCATTTGAAGATATTGCAGGGTTGGGGGAAGATGGTGGTGTGTGGTGAGGACCTTCAGTGGGGGCTGCTGGTGGAGAGCATCCCAGCTGTTGCAGGATGCCCTGCGCCCGTCTTCAGCTTCCTGGGGTATTTGATGCTTCTGCCTGTGGTAGCAGTGATCTTTTTTTAAAGCAGAGAGACAGTAAGGACCAAATAATGCTGGATGATTATTCCCCACCCCCGTTTTAAAATAGACTTAATGAACCTGGAACAACTTCTTGATCACTCTATTGCTCATGGAGGGTGGCTGCAGGCTGCCAAGCCCCGCTCAGCCCCTCAGAACCTCCTCCCCAGCTGAGGGCTGGGGCTTTGGTGGCAGTGTGGGAAGGTGCAGAGCATGGGGGAAATGTGAGTCAGCAGCTGCCCATGCAGATGGAGCTGCTGCCTTGATAATGCCATGGAGGCTCAGCAGTGGGGAGTCACAATGTACTGTTGTGCTCGGCCGTCAGCCCCCCGGGTCTCTCCTCTGAACCCTCTCTGCTGTCAGCTGCAGAGGTTTGAGACACGCACTCCTCTTACAGGAGAGCATGGGAGAATCAAAAATAAAGGAAACCCGTACTCTGCCTCAGAGCTGTTGAAGATGAGCCCGCTTTCTGCTGGTGTGTTGCAGGAGGAAGTGGTTGAAACAACAAGATAAAGTCCAGTTGGCCGCTCTCCTCCGGCTGCGGGGCGGGGGGCGGGGGGGTGGGCAGCGCGGTCCCACTTCCCCTAGGGGCTCTGGGACCCATCCTGGCCACAGCTAGCCATGCTGGGGGAGCAGAACAGGCTTGCAGGAGCATTTTCTGGCTTCTCGCCATGCAGCAGTAGGGATGGAGTTTCATCTCCTGCCATCTGGCAGGTCCTGTGGCTGTCTTGTGGCCTTCCAAGCTCCAAAACATGCTGGCCCATGATGGTCCACATGAGTTGGTGGGGAGACCTGTGTGTTGATTAGGCAGAAGTGCTGGAGGACATGCTGTGCTGTGCCCTGACCCTCTGGCTGGAGGCACAGGTGCCCAGCAGCATGCTGGTGGCTTGCACAGCTGGGGCAGAACATGGTGTGACAGTGCAGAAGAGAAAGGCCAGGGACAAACTGACAAGTATCTTGAGATTGTCTTGAATGCTCCCATTTGCTTTTCTGTATGCACGGGAGGTATGTTAATGTCAGCAGCCATTTGTGCCTGTGTTTAGAGTGCTGTCAGGGGAAATTCGTGCCTTGGGTTCCTGCCCTCTGTGCTGGTGTTCTGGGGAAACGCTTTGCTGGCGGTGAGGCAGCAGAGCAGGGAAATGGTCAGTGTTTTGCTATAGGAAACCCAGGACTGCAGCACAATTACCCGACACCATCGCAGCATTTAATAAATCCTATGTAGAAAGCTTCACCTTACGAGGCCCTTGTTTAACTCCTGCTTTCAGTTGCCCTTAAATTGATTTGTTACCATTTCTGGGTGTTCAAGAAACCCTTCAAACATCACTTTGTATATAGAGAACAAAAAATCCCAAGATACAGTCTGTTCAAAATAAGCCAGAGGTGGCAGCAGGGAAGTCATTACTCTTCCTATCAGCCAAGAACCCCCCAAACAATTGCTGTTGTATTATTTTTTTTTTTTCCCCTTGCACTTCCTGAAAAGCAAAGGGACAGCACAGCAACTCGGGTGCTTCAGCACGAGTCACAGGGGTCACCTGGCGGCTCACCACAGTGACCAGAATCGCAGGGTTAGGCAGGCAGGGCGGGTGCTCGCCCGCACACGGTACTGGTATGTTATGCCCACCCCATGTTAAGCCCTGTGTGGATGTAAAACATCCCAGCCAGCGCTGGGGCGGCTGGCAGGCACACGACTGACTGGGATGCTGGCTGGAGTGAGCCCTGCTGCGCACCGGGAAAGTGTGTTAGAGCTGGATGTGAGGTGGTGTATGTAATTAATACACATTAATACATGTTAAATGAGGTGAGAAATAAACACCTGCACTCTTCTGTTGTTCTGAATAGATTTACTTTACAAACCTCCCCAAATTTGGATTAGTCTGATTGATTTAAAGCCTGGGTTTTGTTAGAAACACACAGGGACAGAGAGGGGAACGAGCTTACAGACCACGCTGTCTTTTTAGTAGTATATAAATGCCCCCAACTTCGTTGTGCAGTAGCTCTGTGTTTGTGGTCTGCTCTTGATGTGGTGTTGGTCAAAGACCTTAAATTCTTTGCAGTTGTGGTAGGGCCAGCTTTGAAATTCAGCCCTTGACTCACCTGGTTACAAGTTTCTGGAGGTAACACGAGTGCTGCTGGAGGGAAGGAAGACATGATGCTGCTGGCTAAGGGTGCTTAGGAAACTTCTCACCCGTGTATATGGGCTTAGCTCTGTACCCCAAATAGACTATTTAAAGGAAATGAATGCTTTATCTTGCAATGTGTGCTCAGCATAATTCCTCTTGCTGTAGTCTTCAGGAAGAAAAAGCAGCTCAGTCTCTCTGGATCTCCAGTGCCATGGAAAATTAATTTTGATACCAGAATTATGAAGCCTCTTGGCCAGAGGCTTAAGAACACGGCGAAATTATCATTCTGCTTTGGCTTCCATCTACGGGTTTCAATGTGCTACAGGTTCAGGAGGACGACAGTGTGTTTGGAGCACATCTGCACCCTGAGATGCTGTAGCACAGTTGATGTGGGGATGCCAGTGAGAGAGAATGGTCACATGTCAGCTGCTGAAACTTCATCGTAGGCATGTGGCTGACCCCTGATGCCATCATCCTGAGATGCTCTGAATGTATGCAAACTTCGTGATTTATACAGAAGACTGGTTTAATGCTTGCCATTTGTAGAAAAGGCTCCCTAATCCACTCGCCTTAGCAAGGTGTCCCTGTTTCCAGGCAGGTGCCCAACTGTATGGTTGCTCATCCATGGCTTCTGGTGCACTATCGAGGCTTATGTGACACCAGGTCCTTTAGGCAGATAAACCCATAACATTCCTGAAACAGATCTATGCAGATCCCGTTGCCCTCATGGGACTGAGTAGCAGCTGCCCATGCGGATCCTGCTGAGGTTCATGAAGGGAACTTGGAGAAACCAGCCCACACCTCCCTCCAGCAGCTGTGGGAGCCTCCTGATCCTCTCCGTGCAGTCTGACACCCTGTTACTCCCATCAGGCTAATCCTGGGTCTGTGGTGTTTGAAAGACATCTTTTGAGAAACTGTCACTAATTTTAAATCCCAGCTGCGAGAGCATCGCTGGAGGTTACCCTGGTTATGTCAGACAAGCCTGACAAAGCTGCTGCTGGGGTGAGCATCTTGAAATGCTGGGGGGGTGGAGGGACAAAAAAAACCGGTTGTGGTCAAATGCAGGGAATTTAAAATAACCATCTCATTGACCTGGGGGAGACGGACCGATGGTGGAAAGGGAAAGTGGGTACTGAGGCTGGAGTGGCTTTTCACTTGACGTGAAAAAATGTTGTAACGGTGCTTACCATGGGTGGAGAGAGCGGTGCAAGGGGCTGGTGCCCGCTGTGCCAGGCAGCACCAGCGCTGGGAGAGCCAGGTGGGCACAAGGCTTCAGCAGAGCTAGAACTGGGGTGAGAGGGAACAAGCTGGAGGAGGTGGTGGGATGTGGACGTGTGGCAGTGGCACGCCAGGTGATGTATGCGCTGTGAACTGTTTAAATACTGAAAGATCCTTTACCAGCCTGGTGTCCCTGAAGCCTTCTTGCTTATTTGGAAGTGAAGGTAGTGTTGTCTGCGCATTTCTACTTAATGACCCTGGTCTCTGCTTTTGGAAATAAGACAGTGTTCAGAATACTGAAATTTCAGGGGCGGGGGGGAATGTGAGGAAGAAAATGGGAGTGAAGTTCCCCTCTGTCTTGGAGATAAGTGGCAAAATTAAGCTTTAACTGAGTTACATTATTAGCACTTTGGGGACTGGGTTTTTATCTTCCTTGAGTGGGATTAATACTCTATTATACAAAGTAATGTCTTCAAAGCAAGTTAGCAGCCATCTTCTAGGGCTCTGGGATGCAAGCTTAATAATTGGGATGATGGTGAGTTATCTGTGCCTGGGACTACCCTCTCCTTAATGTTTGACTTGTTCTCTGGGCAGGACCGATCCTGCAGGGATACCTTTCCATATTTCTACCTCCTTTCATGAGGCTGACCTGGAGTTTCAATTACAATATTAAATTACCAGGTCACCAGAGTCGAAGTAGGCTGCCAAGTTTTTAATGATCTTCTCTTTCTTGTCATGTGCGGCTTGGTGTGGCTTCTTTTTTTTTTTTTTTTTCCAAAGCCTCCTTTCTATCTATGCACTTTTAATTGAAACCATCTGTAATTTAACACATCACAACAGCAAGCCTGAGGAGCAAGTGAGTGGCGAGTTGTGTAACTGGTGCAGGCGAGGCAGGGTTTTAAGAGGACTCGGCATTCATCCTCCAGGGACTGCAGCAGCTTTCTGCTGTCTTCCAGCGCCTTCGTAAGAAATCCAGAACTAATTGCCAAGACTGTTTAATCTGGTCCCTCGGGGCTTTGATTAATCACAGAGTACTTATTTTTCATCTCTTGCTGGTGGAGGTGCTGAAGGTGTCGTTGGGGGCTGGGACAGGTCCTGAAGCTGTTGCGCGGGTGTTTGTGAGCAGCGCTGGCTGCAGGCACTGGGGTGTACCTGGGATGTCCCGAAGGACCCAGACCCTGTCCCCTTGCAAAGGGACCAGACTTGGAGGGGGCTGCAGCAGTAGTTCCCTCGATGCTGCCTGACCCTCCTTGTCTAGGGTAGAAGCTGGGTTTGCCCATCAGTCCTGCATCTTGAGAAGCCTCTCCTCAGCCTGGCCTGGGTCAGCACGGGCTGCTCTTTCTCTGGTGCCTGTGGTCCCCAGAGGAGCTGTGGAAATGTTCGTGTCCCCGCTTGCCTTGACTGTCACAGGATGCTTCTGCAGTCCAGTCCGGGAGCTGGGGCCATCCCGCTGCAGCCCAGCGCTGTCCCTCTCGCCGTCTGAGGCGGTGACGAACTTCTCTGCGTGCTGTGTCACGAGGCTTGTAATTAGGGCTTTTAAGAAGCAGGTTAGAGGGGATGTTAACATGGAAAGAAACAAATTCCAACTTGAAAAATTACCTCTTAGTGTTTCTGCAGCATGTCACCTGGCTATAATTAAAGATTAGGGAATAGCACGTTTCCCTGCTGTTCATTCAGGATGTCTGTTGGGGCTGGTGTGTGGGCAGCCCTTGCGGCTGGTGTGGTCCCCCCCCGGTCCTGTGCGTGGGTCTCTGCAACGGCACCTGGCACAGGCAAAAGGAGCAGAGAAAAAGGTGTCTGTAGCTCCTGAGCGCTTCGTGCAGGGAAACATATTGGTGGCTTCGTTCTCGTTGCTTTCAACTTCTCTGCTGGCCCCATCCGCATCCCGGGAGGGAGCTGAGCTTGGGGAGCAGGGGAGCGGTTCGGCGTGTGGCCGCCCTCGTTGCAGCGCTGGGGCTGCAGCTCCGCTGGCTGCAGGCAGCCCCTGGACGGGCTCCCACCGGTGAGCTGCTCTGCCGGGGGCTTTTGCTGGTCTCGTAGTGGCAGGCTCTGTGGTGGGGCTTGGCTGCGTACCCAACCCCCCTGCCTGCGCAGCTGGTGCAGAGCAAGGAGCAGTTCTGGGGGGGGGGGTCTTTGGATGCTGGGGCACTCAGCTCGCTGCTCCCAAGTGGTTTTTTTTGGCCCAAGCAGTCTGGAGAGGAACCAGGAGCTGGACTCTTGCCCTGTCCTGGGTGGAGGGACCAACCCTCTGCCGTGCCCGTGGGCGCTGGGCCAGCAAGGGCCACAGAAGCGGGGTCGTGGTGCCCACACTGCTTCCCAGAGCAGCATCTCTGCCCAGGCAGCCCCCGTCCTTGCAGCCTGCATGTGGCTTTAGGTGTTTCTTTGGCACGTGGGGGGAAAATGAAGATCTTTTCCCTGATCTAAGCTCTAATGCTGTCATCGTCCCCTTCCCCACCCACACCCATTACATTGCCGTGGATGATTGATGTTCCTCATCCCGCCTGGCTTCAATACATTCATTGTCATGCAGAGGATGTTGTCAATCCATTGCTGGTATTTCATATAAGAGCTGCAGACTTTTTTGAATGTTTTGTTCATACGTACTCAAATCCTTCTAAAAGTGCATGGCTGGGCTCAAAATATTTAACCCCCTTAAAAAAAATATTAAAGATACCTCTTTTTAGAAGTAAACAGCAGAGTAGCCTTCCTCCGCCTGCTCTTCAGCGCAGCTGCTGTGGGCTGCTTCTGCATGTTGGACACTGCAGGCACTGGATTCACTTGATTTTTGTTGACAAGGTCTTATCCAGAGAAGCCACAAATGCCAGTTGTACCCCTCAGCTTTAGCACCTGAATGCCGCTGTGGCTTGGCGTTGTAGGGTGATATTCCCCAGTCCTGGGCTGGGATCTGAGCAGGGGAGGCATCTGACCCTACATCATCTATAGGGTCTCTCTGCCCCCCAGATACAAAGGGAGCAGTTAAGGTTTCCTCTTAGAATTCTGCAAAGCTGTATTTGCTTTGTATTTTTGTATTCTTTGTATTTCCTTGAGTTCAGGAGTGGATGTGCAATTCCCTGGGGGAGCAATGGGTGCTGCTGCAGCTATCCAGGGACCTTGCCGAGGGTCAGAGCTGCGGCGTGGGGACCGTGGACAGCTGAGCATGCTTTGAATTCCTGCTTTGCCCACTGCACCCCCTTCCTCCCGAGGGCTGAGGGTGGGTGCCAGCACCGGGGGTTGGTGCAGAACTTGTGTTGGATTGTGCTCAGTTCACCTGGCGCTTGAGCATGGGAAAGTGGAGGAGCTCAAAGAGTGAACAAGTCATGACAGGCTTACAAGGAAACGACATAGATAAGATAGCCACGCAGTGAGCGCAGGGTACGTGGGAGGGATGGAGGATAGTTACGCTGCTGCCTGGATGTGTTGAGAGCTCTCTGGAGCATCCTGCCTGTGCTGCAGCAGTGTGGGCAGTGGTGTGGTGAGGGGCATGGGCCGCAGAGTCTTGTCTGCCAGACTGGTCTTGGAAATTAGGTGGCTGCCATGCTGAGCCATGGGTGGGACATGCTGTGGAAATGTGCATGAGCAGCAGAGCGTGGAGACAGCACAAGCTGAAAGGTTCAGTCATCCATGAACTGCAGGAGAAGAGGGGAGGAGGAGATGATGGTGTCTGCAGGAACCTCCCAAAATACGCAGCCTGAGGCAAGGTGAGGAGCAGCCCAGATCCTGCCTGTGAAACCCCTCAGCACCTGAATGCATTTTCCTCCCCATCCCGGGGCATCTGTAACATGGGAATGTTCCTGTGGAATCCTCAAACATGTAATTCATGGAGGTGTCAGGGATGGGGTAGAGTTGGGCTGGCAGAGCCTGGGCTCTTGCCCAGCTTTGGAGGCTGTGGCAAGCCCTGCTGCTGGTGCTGGAGCCTGGTGTGAGCTGGGTTCTGCTGCCGGTTGTTCCTGCTGGGAAGTGCCTCCTTCCCTGGGCCCTGGTGGTGCTGGGGGTCTCAGTGGGGCTCACCGAGCTGCTGCTGGCACTGCTGTGTCCCACCGACACTGCCGGCAGAGCCGCAGCCACTGCTCAGTGCGTTGTGCTGCCCAGGAGCGAGCATGGGGCTAAATTATTCAGTCTGAAAGTGAATCTCTGTTACAGCTTGGTATGGGAGAAAATGCTGATGAAGTATTTAAATTCTGAGCTGGGACGAGGCTCTCTAATGTAAAATTAATGTCTTTCTGTCTCTGGAAATAGCCACCAGCGCTGGTGTGGGTGTGCGGAGCGGCGGGCACTGCCGGCTGGTCAGCATCACCAGCTCTGGGAGACGGGCCCCTGAGAGGGGCTCTTCCTGCAGGATCCTGGATCTCTTCAGACACGGCCTTGTTCGAAAGCTAACGTTCCCCTTCTCCTCCTCCCAAACATCAAGCAAGCAGAAGAGACATGGGTCAGTTTTCTTGGAGAACTGGGGAGTCTCCATGTAGAGTAAATGGGAAGTGTGTGCAAACAGCCAGCGTTGGTACTGGACGTACGGGCAGACAAGGAGCCCAGAGAAAGAGGGCTGTTTCAGCCTGCCCTTCCCTGACGGGGATTTGCCCAAAAGAGAGGGTTCCTGCTCTTCAGGCACGTAATCCCCATTGCCGAGCTCCTTGCCTGGAAGGCTCAGCACTTTCTGCGGCAGCAGGGGAGGGCCCTGGGGGGCCAGGAGGAGCAGGAGCATCCCCTTCTCCCTGCCAAAAGGGGAGATGGCATCAGCTAAGGGGATGCTCGGTGGGGAGTAACACGTGGAGCCTGTGGCAGGCCCTGATTCTGCACATGTTTGTGTCTGTGCTCCATCCCTTTCCCGAAGCCAGCCTGGGATGAGTGATGGTGGGTGAAAGCCCTGCCTGTTGTGTAGGGTCCTAGGTGGTCCCCGCTTCGGGAACCACTGGTGGAGTTGCCAGGGAGCAGAATGGACAGTGCCAATTGTTTTTATAATGACTGGGAGATTGTGTAAATTTAAAAAAAAAATATATATATCCTGTTGCTTTCACTTCAGAAATACCAGGAAATAGTTTTATCTTCCTGGCACTGAATGACAGCTTTCTCAGCACTAATTTTCAAGGCCGGGCCTCTTCAAATCTGTAATGAAGGTTTCTTTGTACCATTAGCACAGAATTAACTGGTAGGAAGAAGAATTGCTATCTTGGATTGAAAGTCTTTGTAGCGGTTCAGGCAATCAGTCTCCTACAGAAGTAAGGCTGGCGAGACCTTGCAGCAGAGAATCCTGCTGTCTTGTGTGCTGTCCTTTCTTCTTTTTCCTCCTTAAGGAAAATGGCTTTTGCTTTCTGTGAGCCATTGACCATGCAGAAATGCCTTTTAAAGGCACTCCTGCGCCCCTCTCTCTTTCACTTGGATCAGTGGCATCTCCCTGTGTTCCCCAGGAGCCTCTGTTGCCTCCAGTAACCGTCCTGCCGCCCCGATGCTGCGGTGCAGACCACCTTGCCGGGGCTCTGCAGTGCAAACTGCCAGACCCCATGTCCTCCGTGGGGCGAGGGGGGCTCCATCCTTCCCTGGGGTTGCTCCTTGGGCAGGCATGGACTGAATGAGGAGGGGGCAAGGTTTTTGTGTCTTGTGTTAAGCAGGCTTAACCACACACCGCCAGTGCATCAGCCTGGGCTTGCCGTGACCCCCACCATTCGGTCCCCAGAGCGGTTCCTGGCATGCTTCCCTAGAGGAGCATCGCTGTCCAGAAATCCCGGAGCGCGCTTGTTTTCGCTGTGTTTCCCTGGAGCAGACAGTGGGAAAACTGCTGAAGCCATGAGGAGCTGAAGGTATTTGTTGTGTTGCAAGAACTCCAGAAGGCTTTTAACCAAAGCTGGGGATTAAATCCTAATAGCACAAATTTTAGCTCAGCTTCTCCCTATGTGCTGTAAGTGATTAAAAGCTGTAAAATGCTGTCAGAAATTCAGGACTTCCCCTCCTGAAAACCTTCTTTCCCCTTATTTTATGATTACCATGCTTCATTGACTTCGTTTGATGTAGTGAGTCTTATTTTTTTACATGGGAATGGAAAATTGTGGGCAATTGCTGGCTGCAGTGCGTTTCAGTACATCATCGGGCAAAGCTGTGTCAATGCATCTGACCCCATGGGATTGCCTGGCGTAGGTGGATCAACACAAAGCTCCTTTAAAAATATTTTTTTTTTCTCTGGTTATTTTGTTTTCTCCACTTCTGATAATCCGAATTCCAAGCTGTTTCCTAAATCTCTTGTTATTTAGGAAATGAGAATTTCCACAGGTTGTAAGGGAGCAGCTACGCACTAAGATATGCTCAAAATAATCTTCGAGCTTCACAATATTAGAACCATCTGCTAAATCACAGCTCTGTCAGCTCTCTGGGGAGGTTTTAACTCCTCCCTAGGTTTGATTTTTTTTTTTTTTTTTTTTAAATGAATCTTGCTTGAACCTTCTTCTGTCTCTGTTAATTCTCCATCTGTCTGCCTTATTTGACATACTGTTCCTGCTGCCCCCAGACCTCTCCCTGGCCTGGTGGAGGTGGATGGAGGGCTTCCCTTCAGCGGGAATGTTCCTGGAAAGGATGTACTTGGGGGGGGAGCCGTGAGAGGGCTTCCCTGAATTATTAATTTTGTGAAGGGCTCGGGGTGGGGAAATTGATTTAGCCCCTTCAGAACATCAGGACGAGGAGTTCATGCAATGAAATTAGAGCAACAAATGGAGATCAAATAAAAGGCAGTGCTGCTTTGTGCAGCGTGGAGTTGCTAGGCAGGGTTCATTCCTGCAGGAAGGCATTTGTCACAGGGTCTGGGTTTTTGAGGAGGGCTGGATACCTTCCTGCCAGCTAACGATGTTTCGTGTGGGAGATGAGGCTAATCAGATCTCATGTGGCAGGCTCCAACCTGATAGCATGCAGGGGTCAGGAAATGATTTATTGTCTTGAGCCAGCCTTACTGTGCTTGCCAGGGATGTTATGTTGTAGGTTTGTGCTCTCCTGGCATTTTTAAGCCCTTGGCTGTGGGCTAGTGCCAGGGCCCCATGTAGGTGACCAACAGCTTGTGTCAAGGTTGCTGCATCTCAGAGGCAGGTTTGGGGCTCTCCTGGCTTTTCTGGGCTGTGTGCTTTCCCTTCAGCATCCGTGACCCTTTGCATTCATCCCACTCTTTTCATGGAGTGGATCCATGCAGTGTGGCCAGGGTACAGGGCAAGGCAGTTTTCCCTCTGGAGTGTGCTTCTAGCATCCCACAAACCTGATCTAGAGCAAGGTCAAAGTACGCTGGAAAAATGGGGACCCAAAAGACGCCCAGAAACCTGTGCTGAGCAGGACCAGCTGCTGCATCAGACAAACGTGTGTCCTGGCAGTAACAGCACAAGCAGAGACACAGCTCCAGCGCTTGGATCTGCTGTGCTGCAGTCCGGGACAGGCTCAGCAGTCTCGGACACTTGAAGTCTGCAAATAAAACCATAACCCTGAGACTTTTCTGGGCTTTCATATTCTTAGCAATACCTGTGCTAGTGTTGGGATGGCTCCCTGGGTAGCCTGATGCCAGTATAAGGAGCTTATAGCTTTGATAAAGGGCTTTTCCTGGGCAGAAGCCACTGAACTGGGAAGGATTTTGTATTCTAAGAGCAAATCTTTCAGCATTGTTGTCTCTTCGGGCAAACTGCCCAGCTGTCTGCTTTTGGGAAAGCTTCTGAATGGAGATGGAGCATGCGAGGTGAGCTGTGGTGCATATGGTGGGGGAAAACTCTTTTGCATTTGTTTACATTCTGTAAACAGAAGAAAAGAAAATACTCTGAAGGAGAAGATGCCTGTGCGGGCGACATGCAGCAAACAGGCACTGTTTGCTGTGAACAAACCTGGTGGGACAAAGGTGGCAATACCTGCCTTGCTCATCAGTGGGGGGAGGCAGCGTGGCCAGGGCTGCTCCTGCGCCTCCCTGGGCTGCGTGAGAGCGGAGCAGAGCCCTGGGCTATCGGCTGTGGGAGCCCCTTGCACAGGTGGCTTCAGCCTCATGGGCTGGGGCTGCTCCCTGCACTGGGTGGGCAGGAACAGGGGGGACCATGCTCCTGCGCAGCCCCCAAGAGCATGGGGTGGACAAGCATCTCCCCGCCCAGGGCTGTCAGCTGCCCAGCCTGTCCTGGCAAGCCTGGAGTGGCATAAATGCCATGGTGTCTTTTCCTGTCTTCTCTGACAAATAACTTTTTGCTGCTTTTGCTGGGAGTGTCGAGGGGCCTCTCCATTCCCGCAGGACTGCCTACACCATAGCGATGCGCTGCAGTGGCTGCAAGAAAAATCCTTATTAGTGTCTCTGGCTGGTGCCTTACTAAGATGCTTGTGGTGGGTCGCTGTATGTTAAGCAGTCCCCACGCTGATAACTTGGCATGCCAGAGCCCTGCGCAGCCCTCTGACACGTGTGCTGGGAGCTGCCTGTTCCCATCAGCTCTCCCACACGTCGGGGTGATGCACCTTAAAACCTGCCAGGCTGCTCCCAGAGCAGCTTCACGCTGCTGGAAGCACCTGCTCTTCTCCCATTGTACTTTGGCTAGTGTCAAGGTCTGTCCTCTCCTATTTTTTTAATTTCACTGAGGATTTTATTATTCTCTTCGTCCTGTTGACCACACAGGACAACTGCTGGGGTTCAGGCTCAGGGCAAGACCATGCCCTACAAAGCAGCACGCACAGCAGCTGTGGGGCAGGCAGTGCTGGAGGGAAGCAATCTCCAAGATCAGCATTCAGTTTGCAGCTCATCTTGGTCACCAGCCGTGGGTCTGCAGTGACAAAAGTCCTGATTCTGCCCAGCTTCTTGCAGCAATATTTCCATGCGGTGCAGTGAAGTGCTGGATTTGTCCCTCCTGCCGTTGCTGAGGACTTACCAGGGGCTTCTGTCTGCTGCAGCAATTTGCAGCACTGTTCCAAAACATGCAAACATATGACTGCTCCCGACCGCATGCTGTTGGATAAAGCTTTAATTCGCTGGCCTGTGTCCCTGGGTTCAGCAGCTTGCTTTGGCTGGCTGTCAGCAGCCTGGAGGTGATGGGTGTCCTGCCCACTACTGAGCTGCACTGGCAGCCCTCGCTTCCCCAGGGTCCTGTCCTGTGCAGGGGGTGCAGCCGCACACGTGCTCTGCAACGTTCGTACTCTTGGAACAAGTTTTGAGGAGGCAGTTCTGGTTGGCAGGTTCTGTGAACAAACTGCTTTAGGGTTTGTCTTGAGGATTTTTCAGCAGCGGTTTAGCCCAAGAAGCCATTTGAGTATGTATTTAAATATATATGTTTTTAAGCAACAACATTAACATTTTCTGGTTTTTCATCATTCAAAATAAGGCTAGTTCTTAGGGGCTGAAAATGCCCTGCTGCTATTGGGGTTTCTTTGCTCTATAAACAAGCCTTCTAGGAGCCCTTTCTTCCTGAAACTGTGTTGGGATCTCAGGGAATGGGGGCGTGTGACCTTGCCCTGACACTTTAGTGCGAATCTCCCCTGATCTGAGGAACTCTGCTGGGACTGCTGTTGAAAATGTGTGTTCCAGCGAGTCTGGTAAGCCTGTGGAGAGAGGCTGAGCTCCAGGACTCTGCCCCTTGTCTTTTGTAGGGTTTCATGTCCTTCGCTTCCCCCAAGACACACGACTCCCCAGGTACCTACAGTGGAGATTGCTCTAAAAAAGAATTTGGGGCCAGCAATCATTCTTGCATTATGTAATAAATAAACATTAACCTTTACCATTTGTTTTCTTGTACGTAAATGACTCGGGATGTTTTGCAGCTCACCACTGGGATTTGATAACTTTATTATCCATATAATAAGATTTACAAATTGACTGTCTAATTAGCAACCTGGAAAAGCTGCTGCTTGTGCTATAGTTTCTAAACTGACAAAGATACAGGCTTAAAATGCTTAAGTGTGATGAAGCCAGGAGTGTCACAGCAGTGCTCGTCCCAGCAGACTGGCTGTGCCCAGATGCGTAGCTGCCTGTTGTGGTACCATGCTCGTGGGGAGCCGGAGCCTGGCTCCTGCTCGGCAGGATGGAGAGCGAGCAATCTATTCCCAGTGTAATGTGCTGGATTAGTCACGGGAGGGAAGATCTACTAAATCTTCTCACATCTGTTGGGTAGGATGCACAGTTAGGAGTTAAGGCAGGATTACTGGTATAAGCTCCTGTACCCATTTAATTCTATTGGCTTGTCTTGTTGTGTGGATTGAGTATTCGCCTAAGCGTGCATGAAATGCTTGAATGGGTCTTTCCAATGCTTGCAGAGCTTCCTTCAAAGTGTTGGATGCAAAGCCCGCACCACTGCAATCAGCAGAGAGCCTCTCATTTGCTTTGGATGTCTAGGGAAGTGTTATGCTTCACCATCTCCCAATGGATTGTCTTTACAGTCTATGTTAACATTGATTGTTGGAGGACCTGCTATTCTTGCTAAGTATTCAGTCACCACAAAGGTGACTTACAGTGATTTGGCTGTCATTTGCTTAATTGAGCTGTAATATGAAAGTCTGGAACACGTGGCAATTATTTTTCCACTTGCAGAGAAAATACTGAATTTCCAGTGTATTCCTTACCTCCTGCCCTCTCAGGACAGATGTATTACTGTATGTATTCAACATGGTCTTTAATAATTCAGCTTTTCAATGAAATCTTAAAAGAATATGGGGGAGAGGCTGCAATGAAAGTTTGGGGTGGTTTTGAGCTTCTTGGACATTGGCCTTCTAGTCTCTCTTGCCACTAGAAATGGGCATTTCACCTTTTCTGCAAGTGAGAATGTAGGATGAATGTGTTCTATTGTAGTTTCTTTGGAGGGGTGAGAGCAAGCAGCTCACCCAGGGCTGGTTTCGCTTGCTCCAGTCATCCTCTCCCAGTCCTGTGTTCTCCTTTCCCTTGCTTCTTCAACTTCCTCCCTTGTTTCTCCCTCTCACCTAACTTCTGCCTGACACATTAAATGTGTCATGAGCAGAGTATAGAAAGCCACTGCAGGTTCCTGTGTGCGGCAGAACTTAAGAGTTTGTTTTTTAAAAATTTTTAATCAAATACACATGAAACCCACAGTGCTGCTGATGTGCTGCATCTGCTGGCCATGCGGTGCAGACCGCAGGGAGTGATGCATCCCTGTTAATGCGCTGGCAGAGCAGGGCACGGTCCTGTCCGCCTGGCACAGAGGGGATCGGGGCGTTGCTTTTGAAACCAAAGTACTGCAGCTTTTGGTGAGGGCAAAAATAGCAAGGCCAGGTTTCTGAATTTCTATAAAGTCAAACTGGCAGCTTGCCCTTGCCCTGTTTGGGGGAGGTGCATGTGGGAAGTAAAGCAATGAGCACGCACAGAAGTAGCTACGGTGGTGAAGCCACCATTACAAGGGATAGAAATGAACCTTTTTTTCAATCCTTACCCTACCTCGAGCGCTCCGTGTGCTGGTAGCCGCCCTTGGGACGGCTGCTTTCCTCTGCCTGCTCCTGAATTGCAGGAAATGTGTCGTTGCGCCCAGCGCTGCATAGGTGGGGTGAGCCCAGCCGGACGGGGGCTGCGGGCAGGGCTGGCGTCCTGTGGGTGCTGGCAGCAATGCCTTGTGTTCAGAAGGGGTTTCCCTTCGGAGAGACTGGCAATAGTTCCGTTCTCCAAAGACCTGCGGAGCAGAGCCTGGCCCATGTGTGGAAGCATCCCTGGATGTGTCCAGCCAGCAGGATGCTGGGTGCCAGGCGAGGGCGGGAGGACAGCTGCTGCCAGCACCTGGTTCACACCACATAAAGCAGAACTAGGCAGTCTCTGGCGACCTAGTGTCACTGGTGGGAAGACCAGCACAGCCAACTCCTGCTTTTTTTTTTTCCCATAGCTTGTCATCCCAAAGGCAGGAAGGTTATTTTCCCCAAGCAGGAAGAGATATTGCTGTCCCCAAAGTGCAAAAGCTTCTCGGGACCTGGGGAAGCACCAAAGGACCTGCTTTTCTTTGTTACCTACTCTTCAGAGTCAGGTTTGTGTCCAACAGCCTGTTTACATATGGCATGGAGGAATGCTGGATGTTCAGCCCAGTAGCAGTCTTGTTTGTTCTGTTGAACTGAAATTATTCAGGCTCTGCTGGGAACTTCTCACCGCAGCCTGTGTGCTGGCATCGGAGTGTAACCTCCTGACAGCGCCCGTGCTCCAGCATGTCGCGGAGCTGTATTGAGTTTATACACACATTTCAGGACAAATCTTTACTAATAGAGTTCTGATTTCTTCCTTCCTGCTTCCCAGATGCTTCTGTCTCTGTATACAAATGACAGAGGCGGTGAACAATGTTTTTAAAAAATGTTTATTTGTTAGACTCAGAAAAGCAAGGGGGAGGTCCTATAACGAGAGAGTTTTTGGCAGCTCTAAAACCTTCTGTGTTTCTTTGTGAAACAAAGAAAAATATGGAAAGGAAAATCAAAGCTGGATGTAGCAGGGCACAATAAGGAGATTGTGAGTTTAATGTCAAATGTCACTTGCCTTTTCCTTGTTCCTTAGGAAAAGTCCAATATTGATGCAACTGAAAACTGCTTTGTTTTTGCACTGCTCCATCAGTTGTATGTGCTCAGTTTCTCTGAACTCCAGTAGGCTGCATCTCATCTTCCAGTTTGTCTTCTATTTAGTGTAATTATGGCTCTTGGGGCAAGGATGTGGCAATGAGAACCCTGAACGGAGCTGAGCCTGGTGCCCAGGTTCCCCCCCGGACAAAGGCAGCCTTTGTGCAGCTTTGCTTTGTTCACAAAAACGGCACTTGTTGCCTTTGCTCCGTTCCTGCCTGGGTTCCCTTCGTGTGTGGTGGTGCCTCTCGGAGCAGAGGTCCCATCCCTGGGGACGAGGCGCAGTGCGGCTGCGGTGTGGAGCGCAGCTGAAGCTGGGGGGGCTGGCACCCAGCAGGAGGGGACGTGGGGTGCGAGGTGGTGCCTCTGTTCCCCAGGCCTGGGGCACCCCAGCTTCTCACAGCAGTAACGTCACCTCCAGCTGCAGGATGAGGTAGGCTGAGACCCTCAGAGAAGGACCTGTGCTGTCAGTTGACGTTATCTGCAGTGCCAAGTGGCCTTTTTTAAGGTTTATCGCTGAAAGTAGGGTGCTTATTTGGTATTTAGGGGAAAAGATTAGCCTTTAAGTACAGCGCTTTGACTGCACGGACTGCTGGCAGCTTCTGATTAGCGTGTGGTTTAAGGGATGCGGATCTAGCTCTGGGTACTTAACTTGGAAGTCTGGGTGGTGGCACGTTGGGATTAATTTTCCTGCGCTGTTCCCAGAAAGGGTGACTTTGTCATCAACATGCGTGCATGAGGAAGATGTACGTGTCTTCTGGTCTGGCAAACGGAGGCTGTGGAGTTGCTGAAGAAAAGCAGAGCTGTGGGAGGAAAATTGCCCACCTGTTCCATCGGTACAATCTTCCATTTTTGGACACGTGCACTTTTCAGTTCAGATACCCGCAAATGCCAGATTCTCCCTCTTTTTATAGATGGCAGTGACCTCAAAGCGTGTGCAACGAGTGACAATGAGCTCAAAGCGAACATAAGGGTTCCCAGCCCTCCTTTGACGTTCGCTCAGCGTTTTGCTTCTGCTTAGTTTTACTGAAACGGCTGGTCCAGTTGACAGTATTCGATAAGTAAACCTGTGGCAGATTTTTAAACCTTAAAGAAATGCTTGAGCCCTGGATGACTGTTTTCATAGATTAGACATAATAGCTTTTTATGTTTTCTTAAACTCTGGATTCCTGTGGTGCCCATCCCTTCAAGTACCCTGACACTGTCACTGTTTTCTCTTTGCAGTTTGCTGCTTTGTTGTGCACAAGCGGTGCCATGAGTTCGTTACCTTCTCCTGCCCCGGCGCTGATAAAGGCCCTGCCTCCGATGTAAGTACCTGGTCCAGTGCCCTGCCTGAAGGTACAGCACGGTGTTTCCTGGATCTTATTGTTTCCCAGCAATTTGGAGGAGATGTTCCTCCAGGTTTCTTGGCTGATGACACTTCTGTGTTGTTATTTCATGGACATCTCTAATTGTTTTTCATGGATCTGGGGGCTCTCATAGTTTTGAGACACCTAAAACACTTCCAGATCACCCAGTAACTTGTTCGCCCTGATGTGCTGGCAGCGTACAGGCATACAGCGGTGTGTGTTTGGGGCTGAACGTGCAGCCTTGCCCCGGCTCCCTCTTGTTCCTTGAGTCACAGCCTCAGATTCCCTACCCGTAAAATGATGTTTCCAGGTTCTGCTGCCTGAACTGAGGTTTTAGGCTTGGGGTTCACTAGAGTGCATGAAGCACTAAGTGCTAAAAAACTGCTTTAAGATTTTGGCCAGTGTGCCCTCAGCTGAAGACGACACTCTCTTTGGCAGGGCTGGGTTCAAGGTCTTGATCAATTCCTTTTGTCACAAGTGAAATACCTGAAAGATTTAGCTGTTGTTTAACAGATGCCCACTGTGTTGCTAAACCAGAGTCAGCCCCGGGGGAAGTGCCAGCCCTCGTTCCTCCTCAGCTCATCACTTTTTCCAAAGGCATCAATGCCCTGCATCGTTATTTCCATGTCAGTCCTGCATTGCCCCGTGGTGGTTCGGTGTTACCTGGTGTCGGGGCTCTCCGCCACTCGCCTGCAGCATCCCTGCTCCTCACCCTGGGGGCTTTCTCATAAGAGCAGACACAGGTTTTTTTTTTTTTTTCAAGCCTGTTCCATATCATCTTGCAGGTTTAATTAAACAGATATGTATGTTTGGTCTTCTCAAGGAGAAAAAATAAACCAGCAAACCTGCAGGCATGTTTTATGCTTGCTCGTGGTTTGCATCGTCAGTGTTGCTGTGTTTGCTTAAACTCCTTTGGAAAACACAGGACTGACTGGACAGCATCATCAAGGACAACAGAATTACTCAGAAATACCGGTCTAGGTGTGGCTTATGGAAAACAATATTGCCATTCTTTAAAAAAACAAGAAAACCACCCAAACGCCTGCTAACTAATTCCCCATCCTTATTTTCACAAGGACTTAATTTCCTGGTGAATCCCTGGGTTTTCGGGGGCGAGTGAGAGCTGGAGCAGCAGAGTGGAGCTGGCTTGGGCTCCCCAGCACAGTTCTGCCAGCACCTTTTAGGTCTGTCTGGCAGTTTTTGCGTTTTACCGTGGAAACTGGCTAATTTGGGGAACTGCTAGGAGGAAAGAGATTGAATTGGGGAAACGACAGTGCACCACAACTCTCACCCTTAAAAATAGAACCAGTGGGAGCAGGCGGCGTAACAGGCAGCTGAAGGTGGAGGCTTAACACGCGTTGTCAGTCGCCCGGCCCGCGGCGGGGCTGTGTGCCATGCTTGTCATACTGGGAGCTCTGGGGAGGGGCGGGAGGCACGGGGGGTGTCAGCCCCTTTTGGGCACGGTGTTGGGCTGTGGGGGACGTGGAGGGGAAGGGCTGGGCATGGGTCACAGTGGTCTGGGATCCTTTGCCACAAGTGTGTTTCTGTTCCAGCCAAAGGGCAGACTTGCTGGCTTCCCCTTTTGCCTGGTTTCTCCTCCTGTATTGTACTGGGCTTGGAGAATTTCTGGTTTGGATTGGAGAGATCTGGCTGGGCTTTGGTCCCAAAAAAACTGCTGGGCAACCCCACGGCAGAGCTGCTGGGTACCCCAGGCAGGGGCATGGGGTGGGATGGTACCTGACTGACACACCCCCCACACCCCCCCCCCATTCCCAGAGCTACCCTTGAACCGGGTCACTGCTCTGGCTCTAGCAAAGCAGTGACTCTATCCCAGTGCCCAGCTTGTGGCTGATCAATGCACCTGCCTCTGCAAAACCCCGTTTTGACCCTGACCTCCTGATGCTGGATTTCTTGGGGCACATGTTCTTGCAGCTCCACAGGGTGGTGCCTCCAGCATGCTGAAGCCTACCTGACAGCCCTCCTCCACCTGCAGAGAGGATGCTTGGCAGAGTGTTGGTTTTAATGAGCTGGTGATGGAGCTTTTGGCTGGTTCCAGCTGTCTGAGCTGCCCTGGTAGGTGTCTTCCAGCTCAGTGCCGCAGCTGCCTGGGTCCTGCTCCTGTGTGCTGCCTTGTGGCTGCTGGGCATGCTGTGGGAGCAGCCCCCAGAACGGGGCATTTAAGACAGGGGCTTGCGTGTGGTTTGATAAGCCCAGTTTTATTTCCACTTCACACTGGAAGTCAAGGTGTTACCTGGATTTTTAAATCTCCCCTCCCTGGGCATCATGTTCCTCATCGAAGACTTTCTTCTCCATAGAGGTTACTGCTAATTGTGGTGTACCGGTGGCTGTTGAACCTTAAAATCAGTTAGTGTGGGGGGAAAGGGGATGCTGTAGAGATGCCAGCCCAAAAGAGACTAATGCATCCACGAGTACTCTGGTCCTGCACCTGTACTCAGGCTGTGGGGGCCCTGTGTGAACACCCTGACCCCCAAGTAGTTGGTGGGGATTGTTCCTGGGCCTGGGTTATGGCTGTATGCGGCAGCCAGGTGTCTGCAGCTCTGTCCTGCACCGCCTTCGTGGGAGCAGCCATGGCACTGATGGCCCTTTCTGCAGCTGTACAGCAGCCCCGGGGGAAGGTGGCAGGGTGGCACTGGTGTGGGGCTGCAAGACATGAGCCCTTGAAGCCCTTGCAGTGCCTGGAGCAAGCAGGGTCTTCCAGTGGAGGTGTGGGCAGGAGCTGCTGCCTGCTTGCTGCGCTGCCTACAGGGAGCAAGGCATGGGTGGTCGAGGGCAGGACTCCATCACTCTGCTGGCAGGATGGGGTTTGGTTGTGATGAAAGCATCCCTCTTTCTCCATCTCTGAA
Organism: Falco biarmicus; assembly: GCF_023638135.1. Taxonomy (NCBI): domain Eukaryota; kingdom Metazoa; phylum Chordata; class Aves; order Falconiformes; family Falconidae; genus Falco; species Falco biarmicus. The sequence goes on from NC_079291.1 coordinate 87,220,673, forward strand.
CGCTTTGGGCATTGCCAAAGGGGCACAGTCGGGATCCGTTGCAGGGGAGCAGCGGTGAGGTCTGCGTGCGAGCGTGTGTGCGCACCGGAGTGTGTCCCAGCACACACGTCTGGAGCAGGTTGCTCAGGAGGGTAGAGCTGTGTGAGAGGGAAGCTAGGGCTTCCCACTGCTTGCCTTTGTGCCCCTGGGGTTTTTGTCTTTTTTTTTTTTTTTTTTTGGGGGGGGGTGTGTGTGTGCAATTTCACTCACTGCCTCTGCAGCAGGCGCCTGCTGAAGCAGAGTGAAGAGAACTGGCAAAGGCATGGAGCAGTGAGGTAAGGGTGGCAGGAGAGCACTCCCCTGAGAGTTGAGTTCAGCCATCCAGGCAAGCTGTAATGAGCTTGCACACATGTGTCTGTGTCCCTCTGCACAGTGCCAGTGCTCAGGGTGGCAGAGCCCCTGTCACCCACACTGCCCACCCTGTGCCCGCTGGGCAGCGAGGCATCTGTTGGGCTCGCTCCACTGTGCAGCCAGCAGTGCTGGAGGTTTTATGACCTTTGCTGCTAAGTAATGTCATGCTGTGAGATTCCTTCTGGCCATGTGGATTTAGCTCTGACATGCTTTCTCTCCTGTTCTGTCATTTAAAAAACATAAAGAAAATGGCACGGAGACCCACTCACAAGTCTAGCACCCTGCAGACTTTGTTCAGTCTATGAGGTATATGTCATATATCCAAAAATATGCATGTATAGATAGGTGCTTAGATATTTGTGTGTACAGAGGTGAAATCTGACAGTGCTGCCTTAGGTGCGAACTAGCTGGAGGAGGAGCTCGCTGTGGGTGCCCCTGGGGCAGCAGAGCTGGGAACCTTCCCTGCTGTGGTGCAGAAACAGCAGAAAGGTGCCGGCAAAGGTGGCTGTGGGGATGGAAATGCTGAAACCACTTAACCTTGCTCAAGGAAAATGAGGTTTCGCAGGGGGAGAGCAGGGAAGGCTGTGATGAAGGTGCCACCTCCGGAGCTTTGCTCAGGCGCTGGGCAGCCTGCCCGCCCAGGCACCGCTTTCTCATCCTTGCTCATCATCCGGACGGCAGCTCGCAGCCAGCAGGAAAGGCAGCAGGTCCTGGGGAGATGCTTCGCCTGTTTCTGTGTGAAGTTTTGGCCGAAGGTGGCTGTAATGCTTTTCTTTTTCTCCCCACCAGTCCTGTCCGTGCTGGGGCAAGCAAGGAGCAGTGAGGAGCCCTTGGGCAGCCTGATCCCACTCCCTTGGCCCCGGGTCTCTCCCGCGCCGGTCTCCTCCTGCCCCATGGCTGTCTGGCTGTAGGTTACTGCGGGCAGCCTCTGCCTGAGAAGGGCGAGGTCTAAATTAAATCTAAGTTGTCACATTTTAAGAGGTGCTGCTTGATCAAGGGCCTTTCCACATCCCCTCGTATCAAGTTCTCTGTTGCTTGCTATTACTGCTGGGTGACGATTGCCACTGGCTCATCGGGCAGGCAGGTAGAAGCTGCCCGGTTGGTGTGAGTTAACTTTTAAATAGACTATTTCTGAAAATGAAGAGAGCAATGCGGATGCCTGGGACTTAAAGCACGGAGCAAAAATAGCCCTTTTTGTACCTGGGTTTCTTTTGCTATTTAGCAAAGCCCTCGGGTTTGTGCTCCTGCATGACTGTCAGCCAGGGTGTAATTGGGGGATGCATGCAGGGCAAACCTCGTTCCTTTTGCACTGTCAGTCAGGCTTCTTAGAGCAGTGTAATCCTTAAGGAGCTTTGAATTGGGAGATGGAAAACTGCTTCAGCAAACAGCAATGCCCTGCCTACTTTGGGAATGAGCTGAGGACAGGGGCTTCATTTTGAAGTGATACAAAGCTTGTGTTTTCCTCTGCTCTGTTGTTGCTAATAACCACAGCATGAATCCAGAATGACCTATAATTAAGTCAACCTAGCATCTAGGCTGTAATGACTATAGCTCTGCGGTTTTTTTCATTTGGTGCAGTAATCTGGTGACTGTCTTTCCTTTAACAAATATCAATATCCAATGAAATCTTGCAGAAATAATGAGTTTAATGTATTGCATTGGTTTTAAGCCTTACAGTGTGTTCATCCTTACAGCAAGCCACGTGATTTTGCTGAGCTGGAAGAGAAGGGATTCATTCAGTGAGATGGCATCCAGTGAGATGGCATCCCCGGGCTTGGCATCTGCAGGGGCAGTGCAGAGCAGCGGCTGGGGCTGCAAAGGAGAGATGCTGCAGTTCCACCCAGCTCCCAGCCGGGGCTGGAGCTGTTAATTCCAGCTGACTGCTGCTTTTCATCCTCAGAGATGCTCTAATCTAGTATGCTAGCTGTGAAACCCAGGGAAAAATATTAAAAGAAAAAAAATATTCCAACTTTGTTCCTTGATCTCTGCATCTTGTAGTACTAATAGTTCTGTGAGAATCGAGGAGAAAACCACTTTATATCCTGTAAAGTGCTTATGGTATATATGGATGCTTAATTCTAAACACCTGAGTAATAGTAGTTACTTAACTTCAGACAGAATAGTTTTATTTAAGTATGTTCTTAAGTGCTTATGGGATGGTGGTTTGTGCACATATCAAGCAGATAATCCTGGGGGAGGCTGACATTTTCAGAACATAAAATAGCTGGAGAGCAGTGAAATGTTAGTCATAGAGTCATAGGGCGGTCGGTTTGAGTTGGAAGGGACCTGCAAGACCACCTAGTTCCAACCCTGCCATGGGCAGGAACACCCCCCACCAGCCCAGGGTGCCCCCAGACCCGTCCAGCCTGGCCCTGAGCACTGCCAGGGATAGGGCAGCCTGTGCCAGCGCCTCGCCGCCCTCACAGGGAGTTTCTTCCTTACATCTAATCAGATCTACCCTCTTTGTCAAAGTCTCTTTCTGTTACTGTCAACTAGTCCTGCTTGAGAGCACTTTCTGTTCGATCTGATTGTTTGAACCTCCTTGAGGAAGCAAGACTGTGTGTTTGACCTTGGGTAGCCTATCGAATAGTGATCTTCTGTCTAGGAGAGGAGGACTAATTGTATGGTGATGATAGGGACTCTAAGAAAAAAAAAAAACGACGACGAAAACAACCACCAAACCATTAATTCTCTTCTCGCAACAGAAAATGAAGCTGTAGCTATAAATGCTGGTACTGAAGACACAGAGACTGCTTTCATGCTAGATTGCTTTTTAGGTTTTTGATGACTGAAGATGTGATAGTGGGTCAGTGTTTTGGGCAGTGGCATTGCTGAGGACAGCGTGTCTTACACAGCACTGGCTAGCTGAGGGCAGAGGCCTTTTTACATTTGACTTTTGTGACTTGGTCCAAATGTGTGCTGTGCTGGTGCTGAGGGCTGCATGCTCACCTGCCCCACATCACTGGCCTAGGCTCCCACGACTGCCAGGGCATGCATTCCTCCAAAACCTCTGAGCTTCACTGTAGCTTTCACATTAATGTGCCAGCAGGTTGGGTGCTCTCTCCAGCATCCCCGAAGTTGAGGTCTGGTGAGCTGTTCTGGAGAGGATGGCCAGTCCAGCCCCACTGGTTCCAGTGTTAAACTCTGCCATTTTTCATTACAAGCTCTGACGCTTCTGTGCTCTCCTGTTCACTGGAGGCAGAGCTGGTGTGACCGTTCAAGCTGAAGCTTTCTCAAATATGGCAAGGTCTTCAGGAGCTGAAGTCAGGCATGTGTAATGTAATGCAGTCGGCAAACCTAATTATAGTCAGAGCTATTAGTAGAATGCATGATTATTTAAATTGTAGACAAAATAATCATTAAAATGACCTTCTTTGCATTATCCTGTTAAAGGTCATCTAATCAGGATGCATTAATAAATATCGGAGTTGCTCTAGGAAGGTAACAGGCCAATGTAGCGTCATTTCAAGTTTGTATTTAATTTTCCCACCGTTTGAAGCTCTAGGGCAGGATTTCACGGCTGCACCTTTGGTCTTTCTGCACTCTGTTTGCTGGAGGCAAAATCATTTCATCTTTGTCTTGGGCTCCTCCTTTCTCAAAAAGCTCCAGACGTTTGTGTTTGTACTGAAGCAAGTATTGCTGCCACTCTCTTAGAAATAAAGAAGTTTCATTGGGTGCTGGTCACAGGTGTCAGAAAACTCTTTGCTGTGTCAGCACATGGTCGTTACCCCCTTATGCACAGCATCACCAGATCCCAGCTGACGCTTGTAGCAGGATGCAAAGAAGTTTGCTCCGTTTTCCCAAATTTAGTTTCTTCTCTAGAGTGTTTGGTCAAACATGGGCTGGCAACAATTAGCAAGGAGATGTCAGCAGCAGAACAAATGAAGGTGCCACGTGTGTTACCTGAAAATTAGCAGCTCCTTCAAGTTTCTCCTTTCTGGGGTTATCTCCAGTGGGAAGGGATACCTGCTCCTGGGTAGTTCCTTTATGTAGGATAGCATCGTGGGTTTGAGGGTGGAGGTGGGATGCGCAGCCTTCCCTTCTTCCAGATGTGCCCATCCTGAACATGCCAAGCACCCTCTTGCCCAGAGCCTGTCTCCTCACATCCCTGGTACCTCTGGGATGCCCCAGGTCTGGTGCATAAGCAGATCTTCACAGCCTTGCTGCAACTTGCTGCTTTCTTTTGTCTTGCTAATTAACTTCTCTAGCTCTCATGGTGTGCCATCTGCCCCTTGCACGAGGGCACATGCTTGCTGCTCCTGCCGGCACTGTCAGCACAGGCAGCTGGTGACAGTTCCCGTGGGATGAAGATGTATCTGCCTTGCTCCCTCCCAGCACCTTCTGGTGCTTCCCTGGCTCTGCCGGAGCCCAGCTCCTTCTCCTGCCAGCCTGCACATGTCTTCAGCCCTGTAATTGAAAAGCTCTTCTCTCATTTTCCCGGCACGTCTGGTTGTGCCTCTGGTTAAGGGAGGGGATTTGGAGAGGGTGGTTGGGTCAGTGGCCTGCCCCTGGCTCTGGAGACCTGGTGCATGGGTCCGAGCTAGGTTCTGCGAAGTGCAGCTGTTGGGAGGGCAGTGAGGTGGGTGGTGCAGCCTCTGCCCACCCAGGTGACACTGGTGAGGGGGTCTAGAAAGATGGTGTCCTGCAGGCAGGAGGTGTTTTGGGGGGTCTTTGTGCCATTTTGGGCAACCCGGAGGGTGCAAAGGAGAGCGCTGTGGGAGCCCCATTCTCATGGAGAGGTTATGCTATAATAAAATGATTCTCAAGGCATGTGAAAGATAACAAACAGTTCTATGTGATGCTGAGATACTAATGCTGCTCAGGGAAAAAAAAGCTGACTTTGCCTTTTCTTATTTTTGCTGCTTAGTAAGAGTGTATTTTATTTGGTATTGGCAGCAGCAAGAGAAGAATAACTGTCATCCGTATCCCTCTGCAGTTGTCTGACTAGCAGATGAGATCTTTTATCAATAAAAATATATTAACTTGCTGGAAACTGTCAAGGGCAAGTTTTATCTGTGGCTATGTGTTTGACATGGAAGCAGCCCAAGCGGCGATGCTCGTGCCCATGGACATGTTTGCTGCTGGTGTGCTGGCTGTGCTCAGGGACCGCTTGCCCTTCCCCACCAAGGGCTGGGCAGAGGAGCTGCCTGCATCCCGCTGCCTGTGCTGTGATGCCTTCAGGCCCTGTGCTCTGTGGGGTTTTCTGTGGCTGCAATACTGTGAGCAACAGGAAAAATATTGTTGGTACCGTTTACTGGTGCAGCAGTGTCAAATTATCTTTAAAGCGTGGCCTGCTGAAGCAGGCTTGCAAGGAGTTACAATATTGGTAGAAAAGATGTTCCAGTGATGGAGCCCCTGACTTTTGCCGTCTTGCCTTGAGCAGTACCTGTGTTTTGCTCTCGTGCATAACCTTCTTTCAGGGGCACCTCTGTGGTTTATCATAGCCCTCTTCGTTGAAACAAAGATCCATCGCTCTTGTTCACTTGTTACTTGGTTTTTGCTGGGACTTGGAACTATTTCTCACCAAAGGTGTCGTTCCAGCCCTGTGCAGGTGTGTGGGAAGATGCAGGAGCTATGTGCTGGAGCAGCAGCTCCCGAACAGGACAGGGCAGGGGGGCACTGCCACAAACCCGGCCTTGCTGAGAGCACACGGTCCCCTCCCTGGTGGCTGCCATTGTCTCCAGTTCACCTTTCCCTCCCCTCCCCCCACCTCCTGGCTTCAGTTCAACCCGGAGCTGTCGTCTTCTCATCCCTGACCCAGCCTCTTGCGAACCGTTATTTCCTCGAAGGGGAACCACAGGCTCTTCTCTCCAGTGTCACCTTTAGAGTTGCTGCCAGGCTGCTTCGAGTTGTTTCCTGTGGACCGGCGGGGATGTTCCCCAGGGGAAAAGTGGGAACAAAGTGTGAGATTTTTGGTGTTGTGTCCGCTGCCTGGGTTTCATTAGGTGCAGATGGTGAGCTGTGGCTGCGTGGTTTGCTCTGCTGTTAGGCTGCTTAAGTTGCTATGAAATTCATTTCAGCGTGGCCTTTTCACATGAACTATGTTAATGCTTCTTCAGAAGAGATAATTTAAAGCTTTCCTTGCAGTCAGGTGGGGAAAGCAGGGAGACGTGATCTTGAACCAAAGCTCTGTGGCTGTTCTGTGGAGTCCAGCAAGTGTTGTCGGTACAAAGGACTGAAATGGCACCAGCTGTAGGTGCAGGTCTGGCTGCCTGGGGCAGGGGGCTGTGGGGTGGGGGCTGCGGCGCTTTGTGCAGCGATGGGGCTGTGCTTGTGCAGGTCTATTTGCATAGAGAAGCAGAAGAAACTTCAGTACTCTTCATATTTTTACGAATACAATTTCTTCAGTTTTAGAAATTGAACCCAAGTGGGATGGACATGGTTTAAAAATGTTTTAGGGCTTGGGCTGCTGGGCCTGAGGATGGGTCTGGTCCATGCTCTTCCTCCCAGCTCCCTGCCCGAGGGAGAGGTGATGCTTGCGCTCCATCGGAGCTAGGCAAAGCTGAATTTAGTGCAGAAGTAAATAAATCCCCAGGCAGCATCTTTGCAACTCTGGGTATGACAGAGGGCTACTGCCCTTGCAGGACACAGACTTTGCATAAGAAAAAGCCGAAGCAAAACGTCCTTGCTTGCCAGTCAGTGCTGTCCTGCCCTGCTGCACTGCTCTCACACCGTGGCTTGCTGCGGTCTGATGAGCCCCTGCCCAGTGCCACCCTGACAGACCACTGCAAAAGAGCAAACAGATTCCTGGCTAGTGTGAGCAGCATGTAAATTGTCAGTCTGATCAATGCCACCAGCTGCCTGCCTGCACGTAATTGGTGAGTGGTGGCTCTTGCATCAGCATCTCCATCAGGGTTCAGTGGGAAAGCATACATTTCATCGATGCGGTCACTCAGCGAGCTCAGTGGTGGGTATGACCCTGAAGAAGAAAGACACAGGTAATTGCAGAGCCTGAATAGAAGTCTGGCTGTGCTGTGCTGAGTGCCTTGTAGGTCACGAGTTGATTACCCAGTTATGAATCAAATCTCTTGGATTCCTGGGAGAGCATGAGAGCTTGGGCTGCTGCCAGCTCGGGCCCACAGGCAGCCACTGTGCCCACGGTGGGACGGCTGGGGCCAGCTCAGGTATGAGCCACTAGAGCTGTGTGTGGTTCTGGGGGAAGCCAGTGGCTGTGGGATTTGCTCTGCAAGGCAGGGATGCAATATTGCACTGGCTCGTTTCAGACCAGAAGCCTGCTGTCAACTTGAGAAGCAGGAGTCGTCTCTCCGTCTGCCTCTGATGGGTCAGTGCTTGCAGGGTACCAGGTCAGAGTCAACAGCAGCTCCTCTCCTTCCCTGGTTTGCATCCTCGGGGCATGCACACATCCCTCCGCTGCTCGCTGCTGGAGGACGACAGATCTGTGGTGGTGCTTATTAGAAAGGTCAGAGCCACTCAGTGCAGTAAAACACTCCTAAAGGCATTTTTCAGTTCTGCTCCAAAGAAAGCTTTTTCTGCCCTGTTCTTCAGGGACGGCTCTGTGCTGGTAGGGTGGCGGAGGAGCGCTTTTTCTTTTCTTGGCAAACTTCTTTTTAACCATTCTTGTTTTAAGTCTCTCAGCATCTGCATACGCAGTGATCTCGTCATCCCTGTCTCTGGGACAAAAATAGTCTCTTTGTAAAACGATTTCAGCCTTGTTCGAAAATGATATCCAGAATTTGCAGTTTCTGGCACCTTCTAAAGCACCGGTCAAAGTGAGATGACCCACCCCGTCCTCCCTGGCAGCCAGGGAAGCAGCTCTGCCTCCCCACGCCTGGCTGCCTCCACCACCCGTGTACTCCTTGGGCTCAGGGTGCTGCATCTCTCCAGAACAGCCCCTCAGGGTGGGAGCAGAAGGTGAAGCCTGAAATGTCTCTGTGAGAGATTCAGCTCCCTGTGAGCGGGGGCCTGGGATGCTGAGCAGCCCCCCTGCCTGCTCGTGGGGCTGGTATGCTGAGGGAGTGATTTGGAAAACTGTGGCTGTTCCTGTGCCAGCATGGTCTTGCCGCCACAGCGCTGCTCGGTGCATGCTTTTCTTTTTTAGCTCTGTCTTTTTTAACTCTCAGATCCAGTGGGAATTTAACATCCTTCACATGAAGTGGAAATTGCCTCATTTTGCATTGAGCTTCTGTTTTTTTATGAATGACTAAAACTTTCATTTGCCTAAACAGGAATATCTGTATCTAGAAGGGAACACAGAAACTGGAACACTTGGGGGCAATTCCTCCCGTGTCACACACTGGGGTTTGGCTGGCATGGGGGGGTTCTGCTAGAATTGCCCCTGTGGCCCCCCTGCCGCTGCCCTCATCCTGCTGCCGATGGAGGGTCAGCGGTGGTCCGATGCCCGAGCATCCCCGGGTTGTCCTCCTCTGCAGCATCATGCAGCTGGGGGTGTGGGCGCTGTGCCCAGGGGGACTCTGCAGGATGCATGGTTCAGTGTCTGACTGGCCAGCCAGAGACCACCTTTCTCCTGGGATGGTGGCAAAAGAAAGTTTTTCGTTTTCTTGGGTGCCTTGTCTCCAGAGAGGCAGCCCCGGCCCCTTCCTGCACATGTTCCTGTGGGCACCGTGCCCGCAGGGAGTTGGTTCGTGCTGATTAAAGAGCTCTGTGTTGTCCAGGCAAAGCTGCTTAGGAGATGGTCCTGAGCTGCTGTACAAACACAGCTCGGGTTATAAAATCAAGCAGGGTAAGTTTTCAAGGGCTTACAATGTATGCAGTGGAAGGATCTGACTAAACCCGTAAGCCTCTCTGAAAGGTGTGCGTGTTTATTTGTGCATGGGGCAGCAGTGCTTGGTGCTCCCCTGCTGCAGCACTCGCTGCCCACTGCCTACCCAAAGCTTTCATGGGGGGAAATTACCCCCCATCTCCTCTCCTAGCCTAAAATTCAAGTTTAAGTTCCCCGTGCTCTGTTATATCTCTGGGGAATACACAAAGCTTTCAAACGTACGGCGTTGCTTAAAGAACTGTTGTCTTGGTGGCTGGGGTTGTCCAGAAGACGGGTTAATCGTGAACCCTTGTCCTCTCAGCCTGACACAACTGGCGCACGAGCTCTCCGACATGGCATGCTGTATCTAGAGACAGTGGCATGCTGTATCAGAGGCACGTATCTAGAAGAGGTTTGCTTAGGGTAAAATGTGAGAGATTTTCAGTTTCAAGTACAATAAATTTGCTGAAGCATGTACCTAATCCCTAGCACTTAACAGATAGAATTAAATGAAGCTCCATTACTTTTCTACCTATCTGGTATCACTCAAGTTATCTGTGGTGCTGTGTAATAATGCAGAATTTTAGTGATTAATGCAACAGAAAGCTTGAGTGCAATAGTGGTAGGAAAATTAATTTCAGCGGGAGGTGATGTATTGGCAGCGATGTTATAGCTTGGTTCTGACTCCACTCTTATTTATTTACTTAGCTTACAGTGCCCTGAAAAACTGTCTTTCCTAATGCCCGGGCACCTTTCCAGGCAGCTCAAATGACCAAGCCAGGAGCTATGCCTCATCCCTAACCCTTAAACAATTAACCTGAGATGAAATTAAGCCAGCTGCTACTTACCACAGCCTTCCCCCGGCCTGTGTGTGTGCTGCTGCAGAGCGTGCCCAGCAGCCGCCTCTGCAAAGCTGTGAAAGGTGCTCTGCATGGAAGGCACCAAGGAATACCAAATCCTTCGTCTGCCTCAGTCATTTCTTCCAGTGGTTGATCCTATTTCCCTATTGAGAAGCTGTTTCTCATTTGAATTTGTTCGGGTTTAGCCTCGGTAGACCCTTGTTGGAGTCCGGGAAGGCTGTTCGCAAGGTGCCTGTGCAAGGCTACAAACAGTGTCCGGGAGGAACTGGGCTCTCCTGGTTCTGCATGCTTTGCTCTTGCAGAAAAGGCTGCCCTTGGTTTTAAGAAAGCTCAGAATATCAAAGTATACCCTAAGCAGCTTGGTTCCCTAGGGGCGTGCTGGGGAGGGGTTGGCACGAGAGCGCAAAGAGGTTTACTGGGTGGTCTTAATATAGGTGGAAAACATGGGTGGGTTTTTCTGCTTTACCCCGCTGGGTTGATGTGGAAGTTGAGCAGTGTTCAGCCCTTATGTTGATTCTTAGGCACAAATTTCACCTGGTGTTTTCTGTGCTAAGACCAAGTTACTTAAAAGCCCATGCACTGCTTTTTCATTGTTATGGCAACACATATAAAGAGTAATAAAGCTGGATCTTGGTGACTGTTGGAAAAGGTCCACATCAGTTGGTGACAGTTGACTGAAGTCCATTAACAGCATCTCCGAAGCCAGCTGGCATGTGAGATGCGGAGAGCGATGGTGCCTTGCCAATATTTCATGCAAGTTTATAATCTTTATCTTTTATTTTCCTCCTAGGATCCTCGGAGCAAACACAAATTTAAAATCCACACGTACTCCAGCCCCACCTTCTGTGACCACTGCGGGTCATTGCTGTACGGGCTCATTCACCAGGGGATGAAATGTGACAGTAAGTGGTGGCAGTGGTGGCGGGGGGGGATGGGACTCTGGCACCCCGGGGGTCCTGGGAAGGGGCTCCCAGCCCACCAGAGCTGCGGCCGAGAGCCTGTCCCCTCTGCCACGGGTGCAGGGCACACTGCAGGGGCGGCCGGGCACAAGGGGCACCTGCTCATCTCTTGTGGGGGCCCCATGACTGCTGCAGGGAGAGGGGAGGGAAAGGCGTCTGGCTGGGGGGGATCCTGCCCGCATCCCCGTGGCAGCGTCACCCACGTCACCCTGCAGCGTCACCCGGCAGCTCGCACAGTGCTGGCTCCGACTGACACCCTGTGGCCGTGCCTGCCGCTGTGACACGGCTTCTGGGGAGCGCTGGGCTCTGCAAGCCGGGCGCTTGTACAGAGTGTACAGAGAAGAGAAAGTGGGGGATGAAAGAAGAGGGAGAGGATGGAGCGAGAGATCAGTTGTTTTCCAAGTTAATCTTGTACGTTCCTATTTAAAAGGACTGTGAATATACAGCGCCTGCTTCCATGCTTACAGGGAACAGCATACTCTGCTGCTCACCATGTGCTGGCTTCCTCATAAATATAGAAGCTTGCTGACTGTTGTGGGAACAGTGTATTCATTATCACCTTTAAAATGTTACCAAGTGGAAATGAATTTCTTTAAAATACATTTTGTTATATATTTGTGTGTTTTCATGCATAATTTTTTATACACGTATATATCTATACACATACACAGGTAATTTTTAATGGTCTTTATCAGCTCCTGGTGAATCTGGCTGAACATCCAGCATTGCACCGCGGGTGTGATGGAAGAGAAGTCTGATAAATCAACAAACCTCAAGTAATTAGAGTAAGGGCTAAAAACCCTGTAATCTTTGTAGGCAGGACCCAGAACTGCTGCTGGTGGTGGGCCCCTGTGTCTGGGCAGGGCTCTGCTGGAGTCTCCAGCTGCATTTGAAGAGCTATTTGCTGCATGTTTATTCCAGAATTCCTCACAAGCATCCCCATTTAAAAAGAGGACAGGTTCTTCCTCCCCTCATCCTCTCTGAGCACCCCCTGAGCTTTGGCAGAGGTGAAAGGGGTGCTGAGTGTCCCTTTCTCTCTCTCTCTGCCCCGCAGCCTGTATGATGAACGTGCACAAGCGCTGCGTGATGAACGTCCCCAGTCTGTGTGGGACAGACCACACCGAACGTCGGGGACGGATATACATCAGGGCTGACATCGAGAAGGATGTGCTCACCGTCGTAGGTAGGTGTGCGACCCAGGAGGTACAGACCCCACATGCAGGGTCACCCAGTTGCCTCTTGCTGCTGATGCGTGCCGTGCTGGCTGTGGTGGGTCTGGGGGGGTGCAGGGTCCAGCTGGTCAGCCTTGAGCCTTCTCTGAGCATGCTCCTGCCCTCTGGCAAGCATGGCACAGGCTCCAGGGGCTATCTGTATTAAATAGCTTTCCCACTTAAAGAGTTTTCAAACTGCTTTTTGAATCATGTCAAATTTCAGCATCCGCAGCATCCTGGGAAGGGGTGGCAGAAAGTTCCTCCATTTTGCTGTGCCGTGTGAGAGAGTCTCTATTGTGCTGTCGGTGAACATCCATGTCCTGCTGTTCTTTCCACGCCATCAATGGTACCTGGGCCCACACGGATCCTTTTATCTGACCAGAGCTTTGCAACCTTCTTCCACCCATTTGGAGACTCTACGGCCACCACCTTTCTCCGAGGCGCATGCTGCCTTTCCGCCTGCTGCTCAGAGCTGGGGCTGTCCCTGCAGTGCGGTCATACGCCGGGGGGCATAAGCCCTCCATAGCGCTGTGGTGAAGCTGACCACTGTTCTTCGCCTTTCCTTGCTGTTTCCCAGCCCTGATGGAGAGCTGGAGCATGGCATAGCGCTAGCAGGGTGGGCTGGTGTGGGTCTGCGTGGATCCGAGCACCCCGGTGGTGGGCGGTGGGCAGGAGCCACCCCACGTGGGCATGTTCCCCAGGGAGGTGCCATCTCATGGCATCTGCCTGTGGGGATGTGCCAGGTGGTGGGAGATGAGGCCAGAGGAGGTTGCAGGCAGTGCTGGGCTCAGCAGAGGTTCCTGCCCTGCCCTGAGTGTCCCAGTGACCTGATGGCCACCCATGGGGAAATCCCTTGTCCCTCATCGTGGTTTCCTCTGTCCTGGAACAACTCCATTCTCGGTTTGTGGCGGGAAACAGGATTATCCCATCTCTAAAGGCTTTTGCCACCTGGATTTTGAGTTCCCAGAGGATATTGCTTCCCCCGTGACCTGTAAGCGTCTCATGAAACATAAGCCGTATTCTTGTAAAGCCTCTTGTCCCTTGCATGGAGGGATCAGACCGAAGCAGTGACTGTCAGTGCTGGTGACCAGCATCCTGTGGTGCAGGGGCGGCAGGGGGCAGGGAGAGCTCTCTGCAGGCCAGGCAGGCGGCTTGCAGAAGAGCTGGGGGTTTGCCTCACGAAGGCTGAGCCCAGTGCTGCGCTGGGGAAGGAGGTTTCTGCCCACGCCGGGTATGCCGGCAGCTCCGGGCGGTTACGGTGTCTGCAGGGGGCTGCCAAGCTGTTTGCAGTTATTCACAGGATGAGTTCAGACCAGGGGGTGTAAAATGCCACCTGCCTGCCCACGCTGCAAAGGCCAGCCGCTCGTCTGAGTGGGCTCCGGTGGGTACCAGGCTGATGACACTGATAACAAGGACTAGATCCTTCTCCGTTGTCCCACCAGCTGGCTCTCCTGGAGAATTCTAGTTCCCAGCATCCTGCCGGGCTGGCAGCAGGAGATGCCATGACATCCACAGGGTTTGCTTCAGTGGGATGGGGTCAGCTCAGAGGCACCCTACCATGCTCATCGCTGCTCTAACAGGCACTTTATCCTCCAGGAGAGTGTGAGGCTGTGGGGCTGAGTTCTTGCTGCTCTGGGCTGACGACTCCTTGCTTGGAAGAGCAGGCTCAGCAGAACACATCCCAGCAGCAACAGCTACGACACGTGTGATCCAGCGGTGGGGGCACCAGCCTTCCCAAACCAGCCCAGCTTGCCCCTTCAGCAAGGGGTGACCCCAGCCGCTCCCCGCAGGGCGATGGCAGACTGAGGACAGCCTTGGTTCGTGGTGGGCACAGCAGGTCCCGCACCTCATGGAGCAGTGGCAGGGCTGACCTCAGCCTTGCGTGGGGAAATGCTCAGGTGTGATCCAGGACTGCAGAGAAGAGCCAGGATCCTTTCTGGCCTAGGGATCCATCAGAAATGTTTTTAAGAAAAATACAGAGTTGCTGAAAATATTAATGAAAAATTGAAACGAGTTGTAGTTGGGTTTTATTTATTTATTTTTTGTGCTATTTGTCTTTAAAGAAAAGCTTCAATGAATGACACAGAACTTCCTTACACAGAAGTGCTGTTTCTCAGGCACCTTCCCCCTGGGGGATGCAGCAGGACTGATACCCATCCTCCCGTCGGAGGACGATGGGGCACAGAGCCCACCCCCGCTGGCACCCAGGGCTCCCTGGCACCGGAGCAATGTTCCTCTACCTCCAAACGCAGGGGAGAAACTCCCCCGAGCCCTTTCTGTGCAGCTGGATTTTCTTTTCTTCAGCTGGGTTTGAAAGACTGTTTTATTTCTGGCCCTTTATGGAGGTGTTGGTGAAAACATGTCATCTGTTGGTTTTTCCAGAAAGGCAGGGAAACGTACTGTGCTCTCCAGCTCTGCTGCATAGCTAACGAATGAGTGGGAGCACTCGGAGGAGAGGCTGTGCTGGCTGCCGAGGTGGGGAGCCCTGCCTTCCCTCCAGGCACGAGGGGGCTCGGGATTTTTCACTCCAGAGTTTGGAGGGGAGGTGGAAAGGTCTGATTGAACCCAAAGCAGAACATGGGACCCACGTGCCATGTGGACCCCAGGCTGGGCACTGTGGTTTGTGCCGCCCTGCCTGGGTTTGGCTTCTCTCCAGTGGGTCAGCAGAGATTTCCATTCCTGCAGTGACTGCTCCAAAAAACCCTCAAATAACGACCGGGTTTGTATTGCCAGGTGTTTCGGTGGGGGGAGGCCAGCCTGTGTTGTGGCCAGGCTTGTAGCAGAGGTGGCAGGCAGCACGGCGGGGGTGCTCTGGGGGGGGGTGAGCGGCTGGGGGCTTCACGTGCAGCGCAGCACGGGGGGCTGGCTGGGCTGGCAGAGCCATGGCGTGGCTGGTGGCTGCTCTGCAGAGGTGACCGCAGCCAGGACGGCTGCTCGGAGGGGTCGGTGCCACAGACTGCATGTGCCAAAAAAGCCACCTGTGTCTATTCCTGCAGGACTGGCCCTAGCCAGCATGGGGGGACACGGTGGGAAGGTGGCTGCCGTGGGGACCCAGCCTGGCACGGGGAGGCAGCAGGCTGAGTGAGCAGGCAGGCTTCTGCTGGAACAGATTTCTGGTGGAAAATGACCTTTACGTGTTTTCTGCAGAGATTTCAGTTTGGTGTGGGCAGGGGGTGGATTTCTGTCAAGAACAGGAGTGACAGCGTGGCAGTAGGTGGGTGGGTGGCACAACACCCCGAGCCTGGCAGGGGTGGGGAGGCAGTGCTGGCCGGGGGGGTGAGCCCCGTTGCCTCGGTGCTCAGGCTTAGGGGTTTGGGGCTGCAGGTTGGAAGGCTGGCTGCTTGCCTGCCCTCCCAGTGGGTGCCCTGGGACTGGGAGGTGTTTGGGATGGAGAAGACCAGTGGTAACTGGTTGTTGAAGCACAAATGAGCACAGAGGCTAGTGGGAAGAGGGAGGAGAGGTTCCTACAAAGGAAAGGAGATCAGGTCTGAGCAGCAAGCAAGAAACCAACTTAAAGATGGACCTTGTCCAGCTTGTGGACAGGGTTTTGCATCCTGGGGACCAGCTGTGCTAAGGGATGGATGAGCTGCTGTTCTCCCGCGGTCGATCCCAAGTATTTGTCAGCATCTTCTAGTGCTGTACATGCTCGCCCTGTGCCAGGTCTGGCCCCATCTCAGCACGGAGCAGGCAGAGGCTCAGCTCTGGGCACTGGTGCGGCCAAACGCAGGCAGCATTGCCCATTGCGGTGGGCAGAGTTGAGTCATGCCAGACAGTGGTTATTTTGGTGCTGGGATCCCTGCTCTGCCTTTTCAATACACCTCTCTGCCGGTTTAAGCAGGCAGTGCAGGATGCTGTAGCGGCTGGGAGCTGGGATGGTGGAGGGCAGGGGTGCCCGGGCACCTTTGGTCCCGGCTGCACAGTGAAGTGCAGGTTTTGGTGTTGGGGCATGACCTTCTCTCTGTCCCACCAGCAGTGGAGACCTTTGTCCAGAAATTTAGTAAGTTTTCCCATGGCAAAGAGCATGACGACTGTAGTATTAAATGTGAAAGGTCCCTATAGATGTGGCGCTTAGGGACATGGTTAGTGGTGGCCTTGGCAGTGCTGGGTTAATGGTTGGACTCGATGATCTTAAAGGTCTTTCCCGACCCAAACGATTATCTAAGGGCAGGGCCGTGTGCCTGCAGGTGGCAGCACGGGCACGGCCAATGGAGACGATGGCTTTTATTTTTTCATCGACTTGACAAATTTGACAGGAATTTGCCATACGCTTTTCAGCAGTGTGTTTTTCTTTTCTCTCTCTCCGTTTATTTAAATGATTTGTTTTTTCTTTCTAAAGCTAATGTTTCCCTCCCAATGGAAAACACAGTTGCTGGTTAAACTTAGCGTGTTGTTTGACTTGGGGTGACTTGTTCAGTTATGTAGTGACCCGACAAATTGCATCTGTTTGCACCCTCGCGTGACTTGCCCCAGCAGCATTTCTCCCCGTTCGGGCTGTTACCCCGCACCTCCTCTGCCTGGTGGCAGCAGGTACAAGCGCTGCTGTTTCCAGTGCAGTGAATGCTCACCATTTTCAGCTCACAAAATGAAGATCAATAAAGGAGATGTGTTTAAACATCTTGTGCTGTGAGCCTCACTGTGCGGTTTTGACCCCAAACCATACTGCAGTGTCAGGAGGGAGTGGGTGTTTGCCAGGACGGAGCAGTCCCAGGGTTGTCCATAGGTTCAGGGTTTCCTTCAGCCAGGGCTGTGCTCATGCTTTGCTTTTTTACAGCACTTTGCACAACAGGGGTCTGCCTACAGCGTTGCCTGCCAGATACTATGACTGTAAAAATTATAACATGAGAAAGAGACAAATGTCAGTATTTTTAACCCATTCTTAGTTCTGAAGATCCAGGATGAACCTCAAAGCTGTAGGGTAGGAGATAACTGAGAGCATCTCTGTGGGTTCCTGGGGGGTCAGTGGGGTTTGGCCAGCAGCCCCTGTCTGCAGGGCTGTGCCCAGAGCAGCAGCAGCAATGGGAACCTGTGGAGCTGACCCTCCTAATTAGCTTCCCAGCTCTTGGGTCTGTTGTGTTAATCACTCCTTTATGTTCGGTGCAGCTCTGTTACAGCTCCTTTCATACTATACTTTGGCTGTAATTGTGTAATGGGTGCATTCGGGAGCGCAGCCTCGCACGCTGGGATCGGAGCCCTGCATTGCCATTCTCTGCTGCTGCCCCGAGGCTGCTGAAGCACTGGGACTTATTGGTGTTCCCAGTGGTTAAAAATGCATGGCGTCGAATAATAGGGCATCTGGACAAATAAATGGCACCTCCCTAATGCCTGTGGTCTTGTGCCATCGGCTTGGCTTGGTGTGTTCCCCAGCCCTGTGCTGGGGACAGGGCTCGCATCTCCATCAGCCAAAGGCAGCTTCCAAAGTACAGGAGGTTTCTGAGGGCCTTGCTAATTAGGGCACAAAACAATCTGCATCTCATCCAGCAAAGCACTTGGATACATGCTCTTGGCAAGCACTTCTCTTTTGAAGCATCAACGTGAGCTGTGTGGGGACGATGTGACCAGTGTCCCTGGGCTCAGATTGAGCGCCTGGGGGGGTGAGCGAGGCCCCTGACCCCCTCGCTGCCCCCCCCTCTGGGACACTTGGGGTTTTGCTTTGTGTGAGTGAGGAACCAACTGCGGGTGACATTCCTGGCTTAGGCATGCTCCTGCGGTGGGGTTGGTTTGGCTCTTGGTCCCCAGCACGGAGCCGCTCTGGCTGTGCTAGGTGTCCTGCATGGCGTCCTGGTAGCAGACAGGCTGTGGCTTAGAGCCTAATTAGCTGAGATGGATTTGAGCAGGAGGAGAAATGTGCCTGGATGTCCGGCATTTCTGTGCGTTTGGGCTAGCTGGACTTAAAAGCCTTTATGGCTAGAAACGGCTGATTGTGTTAGCAGCTCTGCTTGCTAAATGCGTTGTATTGAATCACAACAAAGCATCCTTGCAGTTGGTGCTGTGCACGGTGCCGCTGGGAGTGGGGTCCTGTGAGTGTCCTCAGCAGTGAGCAACGCAAGCTGCCGTGGGCTCAGCCTCCGGGGAGCTCCTGGAGCCTCCAGGCAGCCTCCGGTAGAAGCCCCTCCAGCCCTTTGGCTTCTTTACATCAATACCATGATTCCCCTAATACAGGATTTGGAGTCTCTTTTGCTTGTGGAAGGGGGGATGCAGGTAGTGTGGCGCTTGGTAGCAGCATCTTGGGTGGCTGTTGGAGCTGAGCATCGCCCGCAGCTGCTGGAGAGTTGGCCGGTGCTGGACATGGTGGCGAGGGCAGCCCAGCCCGGGGATACTCTGTCACTTCTCCTCGAGTGGCAAAACGAGATCTCTGCTTCTCTCACTCACCGTGTAAACCATGGCAAACTCCTGCCCGGGGCTTTGTCATACTAAGTAGGTAGCGTGGGCTGGGTTATTTAGCTTGAGCTGCTTGACAAAAGAGAAGTCATCTTTTGGGCCCGATAAACAAAATTTGGGTACCTAGCAGCGCTCCGAGACATGGCACGTTGCCAAAGCAAGTTAATCCCCTTTGGATGCTACTTGAAGATGCTTAATTGACCCGGGCAGTTGTTACCCTAGTCACTCGGGGAATCTGGTCCTTTACATCCAGAGCATCTGCAGATTCTTGTCACTATTATTCCCGGCTCCGACATTGTTACAACTCTTGGCTTTGCCTTAAATACAAAGTGAGGATCTCCTGGAGCCGGCCTGCGTCCACAGGTCAGATCCTGCCAGCTCCAAGGGCAGCAATGCAGCGAGGACGGTGCCACTGTCCCCTGACCCTGGAGTAAACAGTAACATGCAGTTTCTTCTTTAGGAAACAAGCAAAAAAGAGATTTATGAAGGTAACAACACTGCTGGCATGTGGGACGGCACATCTGCACCCGCCGGTGCGTGAGTCTGGCTGAGTGCGGTGCCGCGGAGCAGGAGCGGCTGGGGGTGTCTGTGCTGCCCTGGGGGGCGGGGGGCACGAGTGGTGGAGTGCGGCAGGGTGTCATTTGGCTGGCGTTAGCCACAAGCAAATGTATATGTGCAGTCTGTGTTCTGGTTTGCGCTTTGATCAAGTATCTTATTAGCGGGAAAAGACTGCTGAATAAAGTGGGAAATTGTAGCGAATTAAAATGTCTTCAAGGCGTTGCACATTTTTGCTTCCATAATAGAAAAGCTTCCCAATGCAGATTATTCTGAGCCTGTCGTATTAAGAGACAAGAATATCTGAGTTTGGGAAACAGAGGAGCGAGAGACTATGAAGGCTGGGCTTGGAGTCAGTTAAATCTGTGGCTTCTGTGAGGTGGTGAGGCAGCCAGTTGCATGGAGGATGCTGCTTGCACACTGCACCTCTCCTGCTCCCTTCGGGCGGGCGTTGTGTCCTGTCATGTCCTGCTGCATCCCGTCACGTGCTGGTGCATCAGCATGTTTGTCACCTCGGGGAAGCCATGGTCTGCAGGGACTAAAATGCAAAAGAAACGTGCTAGGTTTCTGCTGCACGTCCCAGGGTATCTGTGGGAGATGGAGACTACTCGGCGTGTTCAGGTGACTTTGACCTGTGTGCATGGAGGTAGAGCATGCCCTGTCCTCATGCAGGGGCTGCTGGAGCACGGGGACAGTGGCGGGCTCCCTCGCCTTCTTTGGGGATCTCAGCTACCTGCTGATGTCCCTGATGGCTCCTGCAAAGCCGAGACCCCCGTTAGGACCCATGGGAACGTGGCACCAGCTCAGGGTCGCGGCCAGACACGCCTGTTGTGCCTGCAGCGTTGGCAGAGGCTGCCGGGACTGGAGCCTTGCTATTTACCGAGCTGATGAAGTAAAACATTGACCAAAACTGAAACCAATTATGCTGTGATTAGATAAATGAACTGGAAGTGCTTTAATTAATAATCACCGGCCCAGGAAGATGCAGCCATAACGAGTCCTATGCCTTTTCTGTTGTATAAGTATGTGCAAATATGTTCCTCTGCAGAGCATTAATTAAATGTTTTAGCGCCCAAGGGTGTTACTCTGAGCACCGGGTGCTTGCTGGAAGGTGGCTGCTCCCAGCCGGGGATGTGCCATGCTGCTGGAGGGAGGAAGGTGAGTGCTGGAGGGAGGAAGGTGAGTGCTGCTGGGAGCCCAGGAGCCTTCCCCTTGCCAAGAGGTCTGCCCTGGCATGGCATTTTGCTGGCCAAGGCCATGGTGAGGTGATTGGGCTGCGGTGAGGTGGCTGAGCTCTGACCTCCTCATGAGGAGTGGTCTTTTGGAAAGGTTTTTTTCTTTGGTGGGCAACAGGAGGCGGAACTGTCGGCGCTGAACATGTTGTAAGGGTCTTGCTTACTCAGAGATGAAGGTAAAGGATTTGGCAGCTGGTGTAAGTTGTCTTCAAGAGCGGGGTAGGAGTGGGTTTTGTTGTAGGCTTTATTTTAAACATAAAAGTGAACCCCCATATGGCACTGCATATTTAGCAAAGAACTTTCTGGTCTTTATTTACCCAGCATACTAATCTTGCCTTCCCATGGAAACCTGGGTCCCAGCTGCAAGCAGACACACAACCCCAGGCAGAAGATGGGGCCAGCGGCTGCAGCCTGTCTGCACAGGGTTGTGCAGCATCTCCCATGCCCCCAGGTATGGGGCAGGGTGGGCTGTGCCCGTTGGAACCACCCCAGAGGTGGGGAGCAGACCTGAAGCTGGGCTGCCTTCCCCAGGGAGCTGCTGATGGAGCACCAGCCCCCTTCGCTCGATGTGGAGCTGGTTTTACCCCGGGTGAAACACAGTCCTGGGAGCAGAGAGTCAGAAACCACCCTCTCATGCCTACTGCCTCGCTGGCCAGCAGCGGAGCTCAGCAGGACCGTGCCATGCAGCAGGGGGACTTGCAGGGAAGTGGTCTCTGGCAGGCGCTTTCCTGGTGGAGACCTGCAGGAGCCTCCCCGTTGCTGGGAGGGGGATGTGATGCACCCGGACACTGCATCGCTCCCTGGGCCTGTGGCACGTGGCAGCTCCGGAGCTGCCTGGCCCACTTTTCCAGGGTACAGCTCTTGTTGGGGCTGGATGGAAGGGTCTTGCATTACTCTTGCAGCCTCTGTGAGCTTCTGACCATGACCTCTGTGGCCAGAAGAAGCTGCCTGGGAAGGCTGTCTTCCCTCCTGCTCTGGGCGTTTGTTGTAGTGGTATTTCTCCCCATGTTTCCGCTGGAAATGTGGGTGTCTGAAATAAGTGTGTCTTCCCAAGCCTGTTTCTGCAGTTACGGCTGGCTGAGTAATTAAAAGACGTCTGAATAATTTATTTGGAAACCATTGCAAATTTTGCAGGATAAATTATTCAGATATCATTCCACCAGCTCTACCTGCCCTGGCCCTACAAGGCGGAATGGGTGACATCTCATTCCCATGGCAATGCAGCAGCGTCCCCAGCACGCCCTGTCGTGTTCCCCAGGCGGGGGGGCTCTTCCTTGCAGAACCCCCCCGAGCATCACCGCTGCCAAGCCTTGGCCAAGCAGCCGGCACTGCGGGGCTGTGGCTGCTGCTTGTGGTCTGCCAAGGCTTCGCCAGGGCTGGGTGACAGGCATGTGCTGCAGGTGCACCCGGAGGGGAGACGGGAAGGTATTGGTGTAAAATCAGGGTTATTTCTCCAGGGTGTGTGGGCCAGCCCCAGTGTGTGGCAGTGAGGGCACATGTGACTGTGTGGAGGATGTGGGCACTGCCCCAACCCCAATCCCCCCGATCCAGTGACATCCAGGACTTACCAGTGCCTCTTCCTGGCCGTAGCCTGAAACCAAGGCGGCATCTCAGCTGTGGCTGAGCTCAGTACCCAGACGGATTTAAGACTGGCTGCTTTAAATGGGATCGTAATATTTTTACTCATCACTATTAATAATGATGTTACTACTTCTTAATGATGCACAAAACTGTCAGAATATGACAGATGTAAAACTATTTTACATCAAATTTAACTGTCAAAGAAGCACTGTAAATGTTTGGAGAGGAGCACGTTCCTCCTGCTGCGAGGTATCACTACTACGCTTCTTGAGGCTTTTATTTTTCTTTCACTTAATTGTTGATTTCTGCTTGAAAAGTCAGAAAGTTACTTAAGGTCAAACAGAAGCATTTTGGTTTTTTTAAATTAATAGATAAAATTATTCCCATTAATGAAATTTTTAGGTCTGCATGCTGAGATAATAACATGAGGTAATCAAATCTCATGCTTCAGGGCATAAACTGATTAACTATGAGGGTCAGGAATTACTTTTCCTCCTTAAAGAAGTGAACAATGGGCTGATAAATGACGAAGGCTTATTCATTTGTCTCCGGGGGATGTTGTGCTGGCCATTCGGATGGCGAAATGGGAAGCAAAATCAGAGCACTGATTCAGCGTGATATAATTCTGCATCTTCTCTCTGCAAGGGGACCCGGTCCAGTTTGAGTCCCAAGAGCGAGGGGCTTCTCCCAGCTCTTGGGTTAGTGCTGTTGCTCGCACAGCGCCTGTTGCTGCCTGTCCTGGGAGGGTGAGAAGTCCCTGGGGGTTTCTGCTGACCCCCAGGGCAGATGAAGAGCAACGGCCACCACTGTGGACCGTGCCCTCCCTCCTGCCCCAGACGCTTGGTGCGGGACCTGTGCTGGGGCTGGGGCAGGTGCCGTTCAGTGCCCAGTACCGCTCCCCTGCCCAGTTCGGGTGGTCCTGTGGGACAGCGAGTGGCAAGGGCTGTCGGCTTGTGGCATGGAGATGAGATCTTCCCCAAGGCTCTGACATCTCCCTCTGCTGCAGGTGGTCAGGGTCACTGAAAATACGTTTTCATAATAATTTTAAAGCCAGGAAGGTAACAAAATGTAGTAAAAGCTCAGCAGAGTTGCAGGAGGAGGGCTGGACCCATGGTTGGATGGAGCGAGGAGTTAAGAATGGAGCTGTGCAAAGGGCATGGGATGCGGGGGTGCCTGACAGGGCTCTGGGCTGGGGTACAGAAGTGCCAAGCTCCTCTTTACAAGGCTCCTCCAACCTCTGCAAACAGTAAAAGCAATTCCTGCTGTTAATTGACAAATGCTGTGGAGACTGCCTCCCCTGCAGGGCTCCTTGCTGGTCAGGTAGTACCTCGGCAGGACCCATTGTGGGATTTCTCTCTAATACACTTTTGTGTTTTGTAATTCAAGAATGTGGTTATAGAGATTGCCTTTTTTCCTATTAAAAAGGCATAGATAAAAGCTTATAACGATGAGGAGAAAATGTGTATTCTTCTCCTCTGATAAGGGGTGAGGGAGAGGAAGGCATCTCGGCTGTATCGGTGCAGAGCCTTGCGCAGGCTGTGCCTTGGTGTATCGGGGCCCTTGGAAATTATACTCATTACTTAGAGATTTCACACAGCAGATTGCACAGCCTTTCCGCTTGGACGGTACAGAGCTTTCCGCAGAAGATTTTGGCTGGGAGTCCAAATTAAGGCACAGGCTATTGCCCAGCATCTGAAGTGCAGAGCCGGTACTTATGTCCGAACTTTGGAAAAAAAACGAACCAGATTCTGTTACCAAATGGCACATGAAAATAATTGTCAGGACATGATGGAAATGAAGTCATGCTGCTGGTGTCAGTGCAAGCAGTTACCAGCGGGAGAAGGTGCGGCTGTTGGGCTGCTGGCATGGGGCGCGGGGCTGTGGGGCTGGCTGCGTGGTGAGCCAGTTGCAGGGCAGGTGCTGCATGTCGGGAGCCTGGCTCGGGGAGCAGCCTGTGCAACACCTGACGAGTATAACCTGAGCCAGTGCAGTAACCGGAGAAGCTTGGAAGCTGCTCGGGTGTGATATTGTACTGTCCTCCAGAGATACCTCTTGTCTTCATAAAGAAATTCTGAACCTCGGTCCTCTCTGGTACGGGAAGGGTGGATCCTCCTACTTTGGTATCATCTCATGAGTGCTTTAGGATGCTCCAGTGTTCCCAACCCTCCTCAGCACCCTCCCGGGGGATGGTGGCTTCCGGAATGGTGCACAGGGTCTCCAGGTCCTGGCAGGGCATTCATTCCTGCTGGGAAAACAGCAGGGGGAGGGGACTGCCCCCTGGAACCAGAGCCTCACCACGTGTCCATCCCCTTTTGCACACAAGCACAGAAAGCTGCTTGTAAGCGCTGCTGCTGAGCATCTGCATCCCTGACCCCACCGCCCGCTGGCAGGGCTCAGTCTCCCGGCAAAGAGACCCATCTTGGGCATGATGGCATCATGGCAAGGTCACTGTATCGCCGCTCCTGGGGCTGGCAGTGGTGAAGTCATTCCTTCCCCTTCTGCCAGAGGGGCACGAGGTGGCTCTGGCTCCCGCAGCTGCCTCGTCTCAGCAGTCTGAAGAGCATCGTGTGCTGCAGGGTCACAGGGCTGCCCGGGCACCTGTAGGTGGGCAAGCTGCTCTGTGCCTTGCAAGCTGCTGTCAAAGGCATGGTGTTTGATAAATGGGCTAGTTTATAAATGCAGATTTGATTTTTGGCTACAAGTTTTATTCTATGGAGCTGAAAGTTGGGCGATGCTTCAGGAGAACAGCAGTAGATTGCAGATTTTGCTTTTCAAAACTATCTGGCTTCCAGCCTCACTTCTGATGCCTTACTGGTGGCTTGGGGACTGAACAATTGTTTTTAGTCTTGCCGACTCTCCGAAAAGTGTCTTCCAACATCCAGCAGCACTGCATGCGCAGCTGGAGCCCTCTTCTTGGGGTTATGGGGTGTGTGGGGTGAAGCTGTGCCCTAGGTGAACTTTGCAGCAGAACTGTGTGTGGATTTGTGTGTGGATCACTGGTGTGATCCAGCAGGATTTCAGGCACCACCGAGTTCCCTGTTCCCAACATGGCACGACCTGCCATGCCTGATCCCTGGGGTGCAGAGCCTGTGACAGCACCCACTGGAGCTGTGCCTGCTGGTTGTAGGGGAGGGCAGTTTCTGCTCTGGACTTTCTTGCAAGCATCTTTTCCCCTGGTTTCAGCTGTGCTCCATCATGTCCCATCAGACTTTCCATCTCTGGTATTTTTGCTGGGGCTGGAGGGAAGATAAGACCCTTCTCCCAGCAGAAAGATGCTTTTTGACATAATCTGGGGAAAGAGACTTAGGTCAGCCTGATAGTGTTTAATTTGTCGAAGCTGCAATCCAGTTACAAGTGGTCAAGGTCACCCACAGGTTTGCTTTCCCACCTTCTGCTCCTTGCTTTGCTCCTGCTCCCCAGAGGAGACGCTCCGGCTCCCAGAGCCGGGATGATGCTGCCAAGCCCAGCGCCCGCACGGCTCCCTGTGGGCATCCCCCCAGCCCCTTGGGGCCATGGTAGTGGCACCCCAGGGGACCCAGAAGGAGAGCTCAGTGCTGGATCCTTTCTGGTGCTTTCTGGTGCCTGCTCTCCCTTGTTCATGGCTGCTTTGTTGCTATTTCCACTATCCATGGAAAGCACCATCCCCATGCTCTCACCTCTCCTAAAAGAAAGGTGCGAATTAGTGCGATTCTGCTTACCAAGGTGCAAGAGGAAACAGAACAGCTTTAAACTGTTTAAAGCTGTGAGAGCAAACAACAAATCATCCTATTGGAAAGTGAAAATAATCTCTTGAGTTGATCCTTCAGCCTCCCTTGTCCATTGGAGCTGTATTTGCTTTGCATTGATAACTGTGTGTCATTTCTCATGTAATGTTGTCTGTGTCTGCACGTATTCTGTTTTAATTCTGGTTTTAATCACTATTTTCACACTTACTCTTGGCACACAGGGAAGTTGTCAATTGTTGGGTGTTTTTATAGTTTGAATACTGAATTTAATCCTTTTTCTCTTCCCCAGTAAGAGATGCTAAAAACCTAGTTCCTATGGACCCTAATGGCTTGTCAGATCCCTATGTGAAGCTTAAACTAATCCCTGACCCCAAAAACGAAAGCAAACAGAAGACCAAAACCATCAAGTGTTCCCTGAATCCTGAGTGGAATGAGACATTTAAATTGTAAGTACAAGAAAAATGTTTAAACTTGTAAACTAATTTTTATCACCCCTAAGAATTAATGTGATTGTATTTGCTCTGATTGAATTATTTGGAGACATTAAAGGTGATTCAACTGAGAAATAATTCTTTGCGCTCCTGTAAGTGTGACTCAGAAATGCTCAAACCCCTGCCCTGACCCCTGATCAAAGCTGAGCGTTTTGGGGCAGGACCTCTACATTCTCCCTTTGAAATGGATGTGGTCAGGAAATTAAATTTTAGAGAGCTGAATGGTCATTGAAGCCCATCCCTTTGTTTTGCATCCATGTTCTTATGGAGCGTGGAGGGGCATGATGGTGTAGCAGTGGCTTCCAGAATAAAACCATCCTTTTCTTTCCTCTCTTCCAGCCAACTGAAAGAGGCAGACAAAGACAGGCGGTTGTCTGTGGAGATTTGGGACTGGGATCTGACCAGCAGGAATGATTTCATGGGCTCCTTGTCCTTCGGGATTTCTGAGCTGCAGAAGTCAGGAGTCGATGGATGGTAAGAGTTGCAGTTGTTTTAAAAGTACTATGGGGCAAAATGCAGCTTTCATCTTTTTGTATGCGACAGAGGATGTGGCAGCCTATCAGACTTTCACCAGCATCCTTCTGTTCAGGGACCACTGGCCATTCTGGCTTCCTGGTAAGGTGCTGCTTTGCTTCTCAGACTGGTGGCAGTCACTGGGGCTGTGGTGGGCAGTGGGATGTCTCCTGGGGCACCCAGAAGTGCCAGGACAGCATCTGAGCACCCTGCAGGGGCTGGCTTTGTGTCACCTCTGTGTCCTCCTGCCCCTTGCAGGGTTGCTGGGGGGGCTTTTCCCTTTCTCCCTCCCACAGGCATGCACAGATACGGGGCTGCTCTGCCTGGCATTGGCAGCCCACAGGGCTGGTGCTCCCCGTGGACTCTTCCTACACAGGCTTCAGGAGCAGACAGCATCGCCTGCCAAGCATTTGCCGAACAAGCATTTTCCAGCATTTTCTGGTTGGATTCCCTTACTGGGGAGGCAACGTAGCTTCCTCAGGCGTGCAGGAGAGCGAGTCGGTGCAGGGATAGGGGACACGCACTGAATTGTGATTTGTGGCAAAGGCAGCAGTTTTCTCCGCAGACTAGCAGAACCGGTGCGGTGCTGAGGGGCACTGTTCAATAAAAGGAGGAATGCTACCAAACTGTGTAATTACCATTGCTCGTTACCATACGAAAGATGAACACAGTGGATCTGTAACACCCGAACTGAATGGGTTCTCTCCATTTCCATTTTATCTCCCCCAGCAGGACACATGCTGTCTTATTTCCCCGCCCCCCCCCCCTTTTTTTTTTTCCCCAGCCACTGATGCCTGAGAGCTGTGTTACCTTTCCATGTCAAGTGTAATAATTGAAAATAGATATTATATGTCTTTTGGAAAGCAAAACCTGCATGCTATTAATTTGCATTCCGCAAGTGGAGCAAACACCCTGGACTCTGTCTTTTCCACCGTGGCAGCTGTATGTGTCTCGCTTGGAGCAGAGAACAGAGAGGAGGAGGAATTAGCAGGCGGGGTGGCCTGCCCGCACAGCACTGGGTCCTGCGGTGGGCTGGGGGCTGGCAGCGTGCAGGCACCCCCTGCCCACCCTGGCACAGCCGGGGCATGGGGGCATGGCTGGGGGTGCTCCCGCAGTGAGGCAGGCGGCCAGTGCTGTTCCCCAGGGAAAAGCCACCCGTGGTGGCAGGCTGCGGGCAGTCTGGCCATGTCACCGCGCCTGCCAGCCCTGGTTGCCACAGACCAGACCCTGGCTGAGACCTGGCTCCTCTTCTGCAAAAGACACGGAAACTGCCATTCCCCCCCCCACCCCCTACATTTCCAGTCATCTGTAAAGATGCATGTGTCGGCTGGCACTGGTGCGCTGCCGCCTTCTGATGCAGCCCCAAGTCTGATCCTTTTCCCAGCCTTTTAAAAATCATATAAGTGGAGATCTAAGTAATTTTCCTTGTCACAGCATTTGGCTGGAATAAACTCTGGAAGGAGCTCTGATGTATATTTCATATCTAAACAACTGCAGTTAATGGAGAAAACGAGCTCAAAGGAAGAGCCTGTCCCTGTATTATGCAAACAGCGCTTTGTTCCTCCAGTGCAGCCTCTGTAGGTAACACCCAGTTGATAACTGGCCTCCAGCTGCCAGGAGGATTTGCCGATGGAGCCAAGGCTTTGCCCGCGGCTGTGAGAAACACCTCAGATCTGAATGACATTTCCCTGATTTCTGATAATTGCCGTTTAAACTTTTTTTGGTGAGCATCTTGGCTTTGTGCTCGAGGTTGCCAGCACCAGTCCAGCACCGGCAGGCTCAGCGTGCTGTCCCGGTGGAGCCTGGCTTGCCTTGGCAGCTGATGGGGAAGGAGCTTGCCCACACGTGTGCCCGTGGCTGTCATGGGAAAGATGTGCTTTGTCTGTGGGGTTTTGGGTCAGGCTTATGTTTTGGAAGAGCCATCAGTGCTTTGTGGTGTCCGCTGCAGCAGGTAGTGGGTGTGCATCTTCCAGGGTCCCCAGTACAGCGAGGGACCCCAGAAACAACCCTCCCCTTGGGTGTGTGTGAGCTTGCTGAGCAGGATAGTTTGGGGGTGTGAGGTTTGGGGAGGGTGTCTTCTAACGTTGGGGAAGGGCTACCAGGGTGCTGGTACAGCGGAGGCAGAGTTGTGCTTGAGTGGGCGGCGCGGTCCTGCCTGCCCGTGGTCCTGCCTGCCATCCTGACCACACATTCTTGCTGTGTCCCTCCAGGTTTAAGCTGCTGAGCCAGGAGGAGGGGGAGTATTTCAACGTCCCAGTGCCTCCTGAGGGAGAAGAAGGAAATGAGGAACTGAGGCAGAAATTTGAGGTGAATTGATTTTTCTTGGGAACTCCGGGGTTTTCCTGGCTGCCTGCCTGCTATGCTGTCGGCAAGGGGCTTTCCCTGCCAGCTCTTTCCCTGGCAGCACGGGGAGCACAGAGCAAGGTACAGCCCATCCCTGCTCCCTTTGCCTGCTTTGCACCCACTCCTGGGGGCCCTTGGCCGGTCCTTCCCGAGGCTCTCCATGGCACTGAGCTCTGGGGCACGAGCTTCCGATGGTGTTTCCAGAAGGTAAGTTGTTCAGTTACATTTAACAAAAAAGAAGTCACTTTGAACATCTGAACCTTTCCAGCAATGGTTTACCTATGTTAAATAATGAACAAGGACCTTGCTGGATCCATGTGGGAATGGCAAGTCCCGAGTTAAGGGCTGGACTTGATGATCTTAAAGGTCTTTTCCAACCTAAATAATTCTATTCTATGATGCATCTACAAGTGGTTCTGCCTTGCTGGTGCAATGCTGAGTCATGTCACCACACCACACTGGTGCTTCCAGGGCAGGGGAGACCTGAGAGACCGCAGGGTGCTTTGAGCAGGGACCGGATCGCTCCTTGGATCAATACAGCTGCACAGATTCTCCAGTACAAGGCACACGGAGGGCCAGGAGCAACTGCTTAGTGGTCCAAGGAACGATGGGTTGCTGGGAGAGACGAGCCAGAGGGCATCAGTTTGTAGAGGTCTGCAGAAGAGCAAGTTAAGGCAAAAGGATTCGGATATACTAGAAGCTGGAAGCACGGGGCTCATTCGCATGTGGTTTTCTGATGCGGTTGACAGGATTTTTTTTAATTGTAGCGCACAGAATGAGCCATCCATCTCACCCTTCTGGAGTACTCGCTTCTAATTTGAAAGTACAGTGACCTCCCTGCACACGCGTGTGTCTGACTGTGCATGTGGTAGAAGCCGGCGGTGGATTAGCTGGGAAAGGAAACGGTTGTTTCTGGTGGATGAGGAGATGAGAGATACGCAAATGATTCTTTGGCTTATGTCAGGTTGAAAATACAGCAGAGAATACTGCACAGTGCAGAGTTCTGTGTAAAGCTTGCTTGGCACCTTGTGCTTCGCTAAAAGCGTGTTTGATCCTGTGTCTCTGCTACCTTTGGGTAGGAAGGAGTCTGAAATCCCATCCTTCCTAAGAAGTCGTTTCTTCTTATGAAAAAGAAAAAGGAAAGCAGCGCAGCAAACGTCCCCCTGCCATTTGCGCTGTTTCAGTCGATGTCTGTCTTGCTGCTGGGGTTACGTAACTCGCAATTTGTGTTTTGTGCTTGCCAAAATGAGTATAGCGTAGCTAGAAGAGGAGATGCTTCAGTTAATGTGTTTACAACGCTACATTCCAATTGAGGAGGGATGAAGATCCTGGATGTCCTGGGATGACCTGACGTAACCGTGCTCCTGGTGTCAGCATGTGCATGTGGGGTTGGTACAGCAGTTCTACCCTTGTTCTGAGGTGCCATTTAATAGGATTTGTTTGTCTGTTTTTTCTGTCATGCTGCTGATTATGAATTAATATAATTAAGGTAAATTAAGATATTAATATAATTGGATTGGGAGCTAATCTCAGAAAGAAAACCTTGCTTAGGCATTAAATGCCATGGCAGCCTCTGCACCCTACCTGGTGCACCGAGGCCAGGCTGGGTGTTTGAGAGGGCGATGGCTGGGTGAGCTGGCACGTGGTAGCAGCGATCCCTGAGCTGCTTTGCACCCAGGTGCTACCGACAGAAACGCTGCTGGATGCTGGTGTGAGCCTGGAATGCTAAGGCAACACGTACAAGCCCGTGATTTAGCGTTCAGTAACTTAAGTAATCCATCCTTCCCGTGGTGCGCAGCGCTGCGTCCTCAGCCCGGATAGTGGCATAACCTGATGAACTGAGAGTGCAGTCTGTGCTAATGGAACTACCGGCTAATTGATATGGGCAAATGACAGTGAAGGTCTGATGAGTGACAGTGCCTTGCCCGAAGCTAGCCCATCACCTTGAGGGGAAAAACAGTGGCACCAATACTCACTCGGGGCAAGTGCTGTTGCTGCCTGTGAAAAGCAAAGGATGTAAAAGCTTTTGGGCTTCTCTGAGTGAGCGTGGATGTGGGATTCCAGCGAGCCAGAAAGGCTCTGCAGAGCCTTATCACACCTAGGCTTCCCTGAGGAGCTGGCCCAGCTAAGCTGCTGTCAGCTTCGGAGAGCATCAGGGCTTTGCGCTGGCAGCGCTGGGATCTGCACGGAGGTGTGCTGGAGCTAGGGCGAGTTCCGTGCCAGTCTCAGAAAAATTTCAGTGGTGCTTGGGTTCAACTCCCCAAAGAGGCTTCAAGGAGAAATGTCTATTTACTACTTAATAAGCCATGGAAGGTCCTGTGGAATGATTGATCCAGACATTACTGAATTAATAGGTCTTTGCTATTTTTCAGTATAGCTTGAAGTCTTCCCAGGAACCTAAGAATGAATGTGGTGCAGCTGGAGACTTGCGTGAAATGAGCCATACACAAGGAAAGGAGTTGCCCTTATGGCTGTCAGCGTGAACTCCGTAATTGTAGCACAAGATTGGAGAGTTAGTTCGGTTTTTTCCTTTCTTTTTTTTAATCTCATGTGTATCTCAGTTATATATAACTTTCCTGAATATCCAAGAAAACAAGACAGTTCTAATACAACAGTTGGCATGCAGCCAGTGGCTGCCAGCTCTGTAAAGCGCTAACTACCTGCTTTTGTTGCATTTCTTGATGTTCCAGTGGTGTTAAAACAGTACATATGTTGGAAGTCAGATGATGAGTTGTCTGCAGATCAGAAAGTACATTGTCCAGAGGTGTCATTTCACTCTGCCAGAGTACCTCTGTACCCTCACCTTGCTTGTCTTCCCCTATCACATCCTTCTTTGCGAGCAAGTCAGTGTTACAAGGAGAGAAATCCCTGGCCAGCTGAGCGGTGGTTTGCTCTGGCATCCCGAGGGACGAGGAATGCCCTGGAGCCTGGTTGCGATGCAGCAGACAGGGTGCCGCCATGGCATTTCAGACAGTAAGGGCTAAAAAGAATCCCTCGATCGATCTCCATTAGTGCTGCTTGATCCTGCCTGTTCCTGGGCAGCGCAAATCAATAGGACAGAGTTGAGACTTGTATGACAGGTTTATATTTTGGGTGGACTTAGCACTGCAAAAGCACCCAGCTGAAAGGACTGTGGTGTCAGCCTGGGTGATGCAGAAGATAGACGGATGCTCTCAGAGCAATGCGCCTTTCTGGCAGCCTGCGGTGCTGTTCCTGGCCGGGGTCTTCCTGCAACCTGCAGTCTGCAGCGGGCACGTCCTGGGCTTGACAAGGGAGCATCCTGAGACAAAAGCACAGCCCGAAGCCTTGCACTGTGTCCCCTGCCAATTCTCTTTGGTCTTTATCAGCCGCTTGCTGGGACAGCTTGATAGATGTGAACGTCAGCTGCTATTGCATAAATTCAGATGTAGTAAATTAACTATGACAAATGGAGTTGGATAACGAAGGTCAAGTGCTTTTTTTCTTTTTTTTTTTTTTTTTTAAATGTGAGCAATATTTGGCACGCTTCAGTTGAAATCCTTGAAGAGGTCTTGAGATTGTGTGAGCGTTAGGAGTGCATTAAAAACAGGTTAAAGGGCTCTTGTACTCACTTAGAGGTGGATATTAGAGACACTCGCTAGCAAAAGCAAGACACTTCACGTGGGGGTGACGATCTTTACATCTCCCCAACTCTTTATTTTGGGCTCTTTCTGGAAAGACCTTTCCCCCTCCTGACCAAGCTACATGCTGAGCCAGTTTTATCAGGGAAGCCATGTTGTGTTTGTACCCTCATCTTGTCTCCTATAAACATGCTGCCGTGCCGCAAATTCAGGTCAAGTGCAAGACTAACTGTGACTGCAGCAGCCCCTCTTCAAACGGGCTCGGGGGCAGCTGTAGGCAACAGGAGGGACCTGGAGTCACTCTCATGCTTGAGTGCCCGGTGCTCGCCCGGGTGGCTGCCAGTGCTGCTGGTAACACTGTGCCTGAAGCCAGCCAGTTTGCTGGGATGAAGCAAATAAAAATCCTCTTCTTTTCCCTGCTCTTCACGTTACTCTTTTCCGCTCTGCTCAGGACTGGCAGCCTGCTCCTGCTTTGGTCAGTGTTTCACCAAGCCCTTGGCCAGCTGTGGTGCTGCCGGTGTGCAGGAGGATGCGGGCTCGTCGGGAGCAGAGCTGTGCTGTTGGGTGTCATTCAATGGGAACGTAACATTGCCCTTCGGCTTTATTACAGCTTGTTTTCACAGAGGTTAATTTAGTGTCAAATCTGATATGACAGGATTGGTTTTCGGCCGTGGTAGAGTATTTAGGAAGCTTTCACAGAATATGACTATTTTGCCTGCTGATAAGCACACCTTTCTTTTGGAGATAGCTTTGAGGTACAACAGGGTGTGGACTGCTGAAAGCAGAGTTACACAGCACGGGGCTGGCTTCGTGGAGATGCAGATGCTGCTCTTGTTCGGTTGCCCACATTTGGATCCCTCCTTGGCTGGGTTCAACAAGCAGCTTTCGGTCGGTGCCAGAGCCATTTTCAGTCACCTCAGCTGATGTGAAGGAAGATGCTCTGGTTGGGTATCCCCTTCTTCTGGGCATGTTGCAAAAGCCTAAAGACTACCACGAGGAAAATCCTTGTCCTTCAGGAGAGGTGACTTCAGTTCCTTTTCGGTGTACACTTTTCCCCGGCGGAGAGCAGGCGTGCGGCTCCACTGGCAGCCGCAGCAGGTACCGGTGGCTGTTGGATAACTCCAGCCTCCTCCCTCAGGCAGAGCTGCATTAGCAGTGACAATGTTTGCAAATCTGGGAGACCATTCCTTTAGTTCTCAGTGCAGGAGTTTTTCAGACATTTAGGTGCTGCAGGTGACCTTGAATGGAGAATTTTACAGCATGGAGAGCCTTGCAAGAACCAATTAGCAGCAGCAAAGGCTTGGAGATTACTTGCGAGGCTCCTATCTGGAGGAGCTGCGAGCAGCAGCCAAATTGAACTGCTGGAATCGGGTTAATGGAATTTCATGCTAGACTGAGCTCAGTGCAAGCCTTACACTGTCGCATATTTCTAAAAATTAAAACCGAATAAATTGTGAGATAGCTTTTACAAACTGTGGTTCAGCAAATTAGATAGCCCCTG
Organism: Falco biarmicus; assembly: GCF_023638135.1. NCBI lineage: Eukaryota > Metazoa > Chordata > Aves > Falconiformes > Falconidae > Falco > Falco biarmicus. The sequence goes on from NC_079291.1 coordinate 87,254,733, forward strand.
CACCAATGAGGAGGTGCCAAGCCACCGGTGAGATTTTGTGTTTAAAAATGTGGGGGTTTTGTGAGGCTCCTTAATAAGCAATTGTGATTGCAGCAGCTCGTGCAATTGCTTGGGGATGCGGGAGGAGTGCTTTCTATTCTGGTTTGTTCCAAATGGATTTGTAGCTTCCTACGTTCAGCCTGAGCTGGCACGGGAGTGCGGTTCTCTTCAATGTCAGATAGTAACGGAAGTGGAGCTGGATAAAAAGTCCTGTGTTTTACCTTAATATATTTATATTTACCTGTCATTTCTCTGGTGAGATGAGAAGCTGAAGCCAGCTTTGAGGGGAATATAAAGGCTTATTTGAGCCTCTGTTCTACGCTTTGGATGACCTAGAGCATAATGTGGGGGAGCCCCCTGGGTGTGTGGGCAGGGAGAGTGGGGTAGCAGGGTAGTGGGTTGATGCAGTTCCCAGTTGCTCTCACAGAGGTTAACTGGGAACCAGCCAAACAGCGCAATGCGTTGGGGCTCATAACTTCTCCAGCGTCCTTCCTGATGCTGTCCCTGTCACACTTAGAGAAAAAGTTCCTGTGGCTCAGGGTAGTGTTTGACCTGGAGAAGAGCTAGTTAACGTGGGATTTGAGGAGCACTCACTGGTTTTATAATGACCTTTCTCCACACTGTTTTCAGTAATTTTTTTTCTCTTTTCTCCCCGTTCCATCTCCATCTTTGCAGAGAGCCAAGATTGGAACAGGGTCCAAGGCTGCAGATGAGAAGACAAGAAATGCCATTTCTAAATTCGACAACAATGGGAGCAGAGATCGGATGAAACTTTCGGATTTCAATTTCCTGATGGTGCTGGGAAAAGGAAGCTTTGGGAAGGTGTGGTACAACACATGCCTTTGCACTTTCTGTATGTAACGCCTGTGTTTTTAGCACTTCTGAGCTGCGGTCCGATGGCTACTCTGGTGTGATCTGTCCTTGCTGTGCCTGGGAGCACTGGTGTCACGGTAATGGGAGCCCAATTTGCTGGCTTCCTTCTGGACTGTGTGACTGCTGTGTCACGGTGATGATGATGTGAGATGTCTTATCAGACCATCAGAAAAATCAAATGGTCTCTTTTTGGGAAGCTGCGTCTTTAAAGCTCTTTTTTTATTTGGCCATTTTTTTTTTCTAATAATTACAAATATATGTGAACATTTTAATTAACTTTCCAGACTGGTTATGAGTGGTAACAGAATTTCATTCTTCTAGTAATTATGTGACTTGGAGCCTTCATTTTTCTTGGGGTCTTGCCAACTTTGTCATGATTTCCATTAGAAATTCCAGTGCTTGAGCAGCTGCTTGGGCTTCGCAGCTGGGAGCAGGCAGGAAGGTGGGCTGCTTCTGCTGTGCACCAGCACAGCGTTTGCTGGTGCGATGGACGGCCTTACACCTCTCTGATTAGTGAACGGCTTAATTGCAGGGAATAGTGCTCTGCCTTCAGGCATGTCTCTTGGGTGGGCAGTGGAGGGAAGGAGGGAATGCCAGGGCAGCGATGCTCATCCATCGCCTGCTGAGCCCAAGGATGTGAACCCCCCTTCACAGCTGGTACCTGTTCCCTCCCTGAGCCTTTTCCTGCTGGTGTTTGAGCTCGGGGAGGTCCCAGCCTCTCCAGACGGGTGTTTGCTCCCTCTCTGAAGGTGGACAGCTTAGAGATCCTCTGAAGCATCTGTGACAAGAGAAGAGGGGGGAGTTCCTGGTGGTTCCCAGCACCCAGAGCCATCAGCCCGAGGTTCCCCTGCCAGTGATGCTGCCGTTACTCTGCGGTTTAACACCTTTGCGGCAGGTTAGAAACCTTGGCGAGCAGGAAAGCGCTGGGTGTTGCGCCCATGCTGCTCTCACTAACATATACAGATCTCCATTTCTGCAGTGCTTTTGCCCCCTCTTCTCTCCCTCCCAACACCTAATTCCTTTTAAAGTCTGTGCCTGGCATCTGGAAACTCTGTAGTTGTGTTTTTTTCCGGCCGCTTCCCCCCCCACCCCCCCCCCACCCCCCCTTCTTTCTTTTAATTTGAGAAACATTAGCAAACTCTTCAGTCGGCATCGTGGCTTATATAAGGGAATGTGTGACAGAAACTGTTCCCTGGAACAGAATGTTATAAATATGCTAATTAGTGCTTATTAAAACAGCACGTTGGTTTCTACGGGTAGATGCAGCCTCACCCTCACGTGTGCCTGCGCCTGGCTGGGGAGCGCTCCCCCGCTGCTCCCCTCCTGCCTCCCCGCATCCTGCATCCTGCATCCTAGCCCCGGCATGGGGACACCGCAGGGGCACAGCTGCGGGGCCTTGCTGAAGAGAATGCTTTGCATGTTGTACGTGAATGCGGAGGTGCCAAGGTGTTTCAGAAGGAGCCGGACAGAGGTGCACAGATCCGCACCATGCCAGCGCTTGGCTGGCAAGGAGAGGAGCCCAGCTCCCTGGTCCCGGCTCCCGGCAGGCTCCCAGCCCTTGGCAGCAGCCGGTGGTGTCCGTGGCAGTGATGTTCTTCTCCAGGGCTGGCACTGCTTGCTGCTTGCTGCTGGTCTCCCTCCTCCTGGCCCCTGACCTTTCGGTTCAAGCAGGCTGTGAGAGCTCTGTGAGTGTCATTGCTATTTCAGTGAGTCTTTGTCTCAGGCATAACCCTTTGGCATCGGTACCTCAGATTTACTGCTTAGTATTACCACTACAGCTGTCTGGGGTCAGGAGTACCTATTTGTTGGCCTCAGTGGAGTTTAATAAACTTGCTTTCTCTACATTCAGCATCAGAATAGCTCCAGTTATTATGCTGGAGCATTCCCAAACAAATACTCTATATTACAGGAATAAATCAAGTTAAATATCGGGTTTTTCTGCACCAAAAAAAATATGCAGTGTACTTTCCAGAGAGCGAGCTGGCAGATGGAGGTCCCCACAGAGCCAGGCATCAAGGTTTAGGGGGTGGAAAATTGCGTTGGTTTGGGAAATAGCTGAGGGGCAAGGGCTGGAGTGCGTGTGGTCTTAGCTCGGCGTGTTCAGGCGCGGTACACAGAGTGAACGTGGATGCTCCTTGGTGGTCTTGGGTCTTCTTGGGCTTGCCCCTGCTGCTGCCTGCCCCAGCCACGGGGTCCATGGGACCCTTAGGAGCTGTAACTGGTGCTAGTCCTGCTGGGCTGGCAAGGGGAAGGGAGATGGTCCTGACTGGAGAAGGCAGCACTTGGCACAGCCCACCCTGGGTTTGCTTTGCTGTAATATAAATAGAGGAAAGTTAAATTATGTGGCTTGCTCATATTTTTGCAGCTAATCAATCTGTCATACTATCATGCTGTCAATCTTTTCTGGGGGTTTTCTGGTGTTATTCTGAGTAGGGCTGATTCTTTTGCCTCTGCAGTTATAGATTACAGCGCAATAGGAGACAATTTTCATGTCCTATGATAATTTGCAGGCTGTGAAATGCTTTCCTCTCCTCTCTTGGTACGAAACGTGGCAGAAGGGCTGGCAGCTGGCACTCTTGCGCAGAGACTGGGTCTCTGACTCGCAGAGTTGGGCTTTGGCCCCTGGGCACGCGGTGAGGTTTGGATGCATGCTCCTCCTTCACCAGTGTGCATCTTGTGCACAGCTCTGTTCAGGGTGTGACCAAACTGCGCTGGCTGCAGCGTTTGCTTGTTTGAATCTTTTTTTACTTACAGTGCAATGGGTCCCAATCTTTTTCTTCGTCATTTCCAGCCGTTGCTGAAGCCGCCTTATTGGTGGCTGTCCTTCTCTTGACATCTTAGCTGTACCCCTGCTGCAGTCACCATAGGAACGGCGATGCCAGCGTGCTGGAGCCAGCCCCTGGCACACCAAGAGCCCCGGGCTCGGAGCAGGCTCCTCCGTGCAGCTGGATGGGTTGTGGCTTGGCACTGCAAGCTGTCGCGCTGGCACCGTGCTGCCGAGCCACCGCGGGCAGGGTCGGAGCAAGGCGGCATCAGATAGATGGTCACTTCAGCCCCACGGGCTGTGAGCAGCCCTGTTTTCTGCATGGAGAACAGGCCAAGCCTGCTGATGCCTGTGCAGACTCCGTGCCTGTCACTCAGGGTGTAGATGGTATTTTCTCAATTGGCCATGGACCAGAGCCTGCAAGCTCTTCTGCATATGCAAATTCACAGTGATTACAACATCCTGAACAGCATTAGTCTCGACGTGCGCTTCTGGAGCTGCTCGCTCTGCCAGCCTAGATGTGAGAGAGAAGTACAGTATCGTGCGGTGTTCAGTGTGCTCTGCACTCACCCCGACGTGTGCTCTCACGCTCAGCCTCTTTGCTGTGGGTGGAGGGCAGCTGGGTTTTAGGTGGCTGCAAAGTCCTTTCGCCTTTTACGTTTCAGCAAAGCAGGGCTGGTTGGCTCACCTGTGGCTCGGGACTGCCGTGTCATTGGGAAGCTGTACGCTCATACATAGAGCGTATATGCTCTAGTCCATACGGGCCTTAGAGCAGTTTTTTGCGTTTGTTGTGGTTGCTGTCACTGCAGAGCCCGCACGTGCGCTGGGGGGGTGGTGGCCACATCCCCGGCTGGGTGGGAATCGCACACTGACATCTTGGTGGCACCCACTGCTCTCCCTGGGGTTCCTTCCCATGGGGGACAGGCTCCAGGCACCCCGGCAGAGCCCACCTCCCCTTTGGTTTACAGCCAAACCCTACTCTCCAGCAGCTGGTTTTACCTTTGCATCTGATCTGTGCGTACCCCTGAGACTTCCCCGAGCACGCGCCGTTACCACCAGCAGCACTCTGCCTGGGAGCTCCAAGCAAAGTGCCTGGCCAAGCAGCAGGGTGCTATCCGAGCCCTGCTGCCACTGCAATCTCTGCTTCCAAGGGGGAGGCTGGTGCCAGCCCCCTCCCCGGCATGCACCCTTGGGCCAGAAGCGGATGCCAGGCTCAGAGATTTACTTTTTCTCAGAAAGGGTTATGGATGGCAGGGTAGGTCTGTATATAATCGATTGCGCCTGTAATGCACTTAGTCCCCGATCACAGGTTTCATCTTTGCACAAACTGTGTTCTGGGAGAGGTCGCTTCTCTTTTTCCACCAACTTTAAATGGCCGGAGCCCAACTGCTTTTATCACTTAAAAATCACCTGTATTTTTTAGCACCTGCGCATAGTGACTTGTGAATCTTGACTTGCCTAAAAATGGTGAAGGTAAATGGAGGCAATGAACTGAGATGGTTCAGCTTGTGGAGAGTCGCAGGGCAGGCAGCAGGGTGGACTCCGCTTGAAGCAGCTGTGCCTGCTGCCCTTGCACCCTGACCTGTGGCTGCAGGCAGGGCACCCCCTGCCCGTGCCGGGGGGTGATCCTGCTGGGAGAGCCCGTCCCCTCCAAAGAGCTGTGCAGGGCGCCTCAGGGAGCTGGGAAGGGTGAAGCACGGATCTGGTCCCAGTGCCTGTGCCGTGCTGGGCTGTATCACAGCAGCATGCCAAGCTGCTCCAGGTGCTCAACTTCCTCCAAACATCAGGGAGTAAATCGATTTGTTTCTGAAGTCTCGGACACGCTGTCGGGCTGCTTTTTAGCCCTGCCAGTGGAGGAGTGCGGCCTGTGGCCGCTGCGATCCCAGCCCCGCTGATGAAAACATAAATGTCAGTGGCTTCTCAAAGCACTTGGCGCTGAGGAGCCCTGGTGCCTTTCCTGGCTAATCCTGACGAGCAGTGTGTCCAGGCCAGCCAGCCTCTCGGGCCCGCAGCCAGGCGCCTGGGCCGAGCCAGAGCCACGTGCTTTCGGTGCGCTCTCCCCACGGCGCTCTCGTTTTCACCCGACCAGCTGGGTGGGCACCGAAGTCCTTGGGCTGTGTCCTCTGCCATGTCCCCTGCATGTCCCCAGCCCTCAGGCTGTGTCCCCTGCCTCGCCACCCCAGGGCTGGCACACCGCTGCCCCCTCCCCAGCCCCAAAGGGACCCGCTGCGCCCCAGCTCTGGGGGCTCAGGGCTCTCCCCCTGTGGCTCCAGCCCCGTGTCCTCCACCCGGGGCCAACGAGAGGGTCCGTTCTGCTGCCCTTAGCGTCTCAGAAGTGGCGATGAGACCTGCTCGCATTGCCTCGGCCAGTCTGCTGCAGTCTGAAACGCATTTCAATTCCACCCTATTGATGTTGACTTCTCATAATTTATTTTCAGAACATCCGAACTCCTGCTCCTGATGTGACTAGAGGATTTCTGCAGACTCTTTCAAATGGAAAGCAATTCATTTCCACTGAGTGCTTGAATCTAACATGATGAGAGAGTGCGAGGAGGGAAAATGGGAAGCAGAGTGTGGCTTCAGAGGCTGTTTATTTTGCCAGCAGCCCAAGGAGCAGCTTACACTGGTGGAGCATGGTGGATCAGTCTGAGGATCCTCACTGGGGCTGATAGGATTAATGAGGGGAATTTGCACCAGCAGAAGCAGTGCATCCCATTTATTGTAATAAATAGACCTGCAAATGGGTGAAACTCATTTAAAGCAGGAGATTGGATGGTTTCTTCTGGATGAGAGGGGCTGTGGCTGGGTGGTGGACCAGCACATAATTGGGTTTTGATCACTGTGCGTGTTGTGGAGGTGGTCGGTGAGGCAGAGAAAATCTTAAAACCTTGCTGTTGTTTTTTTCTTTTTTTTTTTTTACTGTTGGCTGTATACTGACTCTTCTCCACTTTAAGTTTTTAGCATGTCATAATTTGAATTTTGACTCTGTGTTTAAACTCGTGACGCCCTTTCCTGATGCTGCTTGCACCCTGAGGGTGCTGAACCAGGGCACAACGTGGGGCTGAAAGGTGCTGCAGGGTGAATGTGGCTCAGACGCCAGCAGACCCCTTGGGCTGGTTTCCTCGAGGCGGTTAGGTGGCGACGAAGTAGATGTGTTACTTGTTACTTAGGGTTCCTAAATACTTCTGGAAATAGCACTGGTAGCTTTCTGCATCATTTGGCACCTGAATCTCTTTTCAGGGTTATAACGGGAGCCACAGGATAATAAGCGAGCCACTATTTTTAATTATTGGCTGTAGCAAGCTAGGAGTATTGCAGCTCCACATTTTCCTTTATCCTGTGTGCCTTCTCGTGCAGGTGATGCTGGCAGAGAGGAAGGGCACAGATGAGCTCTATGCCGTTAAGATCTTGAAGAAGGACGTTGTTATCCAGGATGATGATGTTGAGTGCACGATGGTTGAAAAGCGTGTCCTGGCTCTCTCTGGGAAGCCGCCGTTCCTGACCCAGCTCCACTCCTGCTTTCAGACGATGGTAAGTGCCGGTGCCACAGCTGCCCTGGGCAAAGGGCAGAGTGGAGCGGGACCCTGCTGGGCCCTGGGCAGTGAGCAGGGGGAGGTCTGACACTTTACAAAATGGATTTTAGTCACCTGGCTTCGCTGGTGAGTTTGTGGGCAGAAACCCTCTTTTAGAGACCCAGTATCACCAGTTATCTGGGACTAGTGCCTTGCTAGGTGGGTGCAGGGTGCCCAGGAACAGAGTTGTAGGGACTTCTGCTGTGGTGACGTATTTTAGCTTCTTTAAAACATACCTTTGCCTTTATTCATGTTCTTTTTCCGGATGTACATCGCTACACTTGTAAAAGCAGCCATGTGTTTTCTGCCTTGGCAACCTCACAACTTGTCCAATTTGCTTGCAAAAGTGCCTCTGTGAACAAACTGTGTGTGTGTTAAACCGGAGGCGGTAACGTACAGTCTCTGCACCCCTGAGATTTTTTCATCAGGGAGCTGTTGATGGTGTTAGACACGATTTCCCAGCCCCTCAGGTGGCCCACCAGCCCGTGAGGTCCGTTATGATTCGATAGCAAAGTGCTGCGCTTTTTCTCGGGATTCATTCTTGTGATCAAACACCTGCGCAGAGAGCGAAACCGCAGGAAATCCAGTTTGAAACGGGCGTGCGACTGTGCTTGTACAAAGCAGAAGCGGGGAGGGGGAGTGGGGAAGGGGACAGGGGACCCTTAAAGCAATCTCTGCCCCACCGTCAAGCAACTTGTGAATGAAAACATCCAGGTACGCGTCGGCAGGAGCAGGGAGAGGGAATCGGCGGAGTCCTTTAGAACGATGACAATGCTTTCCAGGAGGATTACATTTTAATATTATCCCAGAAATTTCATTTACCAAACACATTCAGTGTATTTAAAGCCTGTGGACCAGCTTTGCACCACAGTAATCAAAATGTGGCAGGAGAAGCTATTTCACACAGCATCTCTCTGGCATCTGAAGTGAGTCAGCTCAGGATTAGTCCTGGCAGACCTATAGTAGCTTAATAGTAATCGTATTTGTAATGTAATCAAAATGTATAGCAGGGTGTATTATCAAATGCTGGCACAAAGCACTTCGATTTCTGGGAGCACAGTCCAGAGCACAGTTCTCAGCCGGGGCTGTTAGTTCAGAGACTGGTGGGAGAGAGAAAAGCCCTAAATCTGCATTTTAAAGAAAAACTGAAGGTGAGCAATGAAAGAGCTCCTGCCTGGGTCTGAAGGTGGAGAGAAGCCCCGTGCTGGTCCTGCTGAGGGATGCTGGGGTGCTCTGCCCTGAAAAGGTCCTGGGCTCCTGGGAGGGGAGTGGGCTGGGGGTCCCCCTGTGAGCCATGCCTCGGCTGACTCAGTGGCTCAACACCAAAGGGCACAGCAGCAGCAGTGACACTGAGAAATGATAAATAGCGGGTGGATGGGGAACTCGGCTGTTGCCCTGGCTCCAGCTCTTGTTCACAGTGTGGAGTCAGGCAGGAAATGGACCAAATGAGTGGTTAATTAGAAGGAGGAGGGCACTGGAGGGACCTGGGGGTTGTGTCTTGGCTGCCCCAGGAAGGGGGTGTGTGTGTTTTACCGGCTCCATGCAAGTCTCTGCAGGGGTATTTACATATCCGCGAGTTTGGATGCTCCAGGCTTGGACAGACCCCGTCCTTTTCTGCCATAGACAAGAGCCAGGACAGCTTTCCATATCCATCCCTCTCTTCCAGCCTGTAGGCTGGCCAGCCATCTGGCTGCTTTATTCCTGACATTTTTTTCTCTGAAGCACCAGCATTCTCTTCTCCACCCAAATGAGGAAAGCTCAAATCCTGCTTTTAGAGCTCAGCTGGCTGTTTCAAGAGACCATCTTTTTAATATTCTTCCTTCTTGAAGTTGATCGATATATTTAGGAAACAGCTGCAAATGAGCACAATATCGCTTTGCTTTCCAGTTGCTGTCACAGGATGAGCAGCATGGCAGTGGCTGCTGAAGGTGACTTTGCCTGCCCCGTGCTTTCCTGCTGAACTGGATCCACACCTTGGCAGAGGCAGTCGTGTACAGACGGGTGTGCTCTGAAATTCCCAGTCATCTGACGAGCCAAAATCTCTTCCCCATCCCATCAGTGCCACATGTTTTACACAGCCTGATTGCCCCTTTGGTACCATATTTAATTACCGTTGAGCCTGCTGTGCTGTCAGGGTGGGCTGTGCATCACCTGGCTTCCCTGTGCTGGGATGGAGGAGCTGATTACCCGAGTTACTCTGTAGCCCTTATTATGGTAATACTCACATTTGCATATCTTCCGGGCTCCCTGTCTTTACTGTCTTAAAAGCAGGATGAGGTTTATTTAAGGAAGCAAGGAGGAATGGGAAATACTATGACCTCCTATGTAATACTGCCAGCCTGAACCTCTGGAAGTGCTCCAGCCTTTGTGCCGTTCCACCCCTGGGCTGGGGCAAGCCTGGAGATGGCTCTGGGCTCCTGTGCCTCGAGGCCCCACGACTGGCTTCTGAGGGCTGTAGAAAGTTGCTTGTTGTAAGAAGGGTGACTCAGGTGTGATGTTATGCAGCGCTTTGCAGTTCTCATCCATAACTGACACGCACGCGGGTTGGAGCACAGATGTCTGCTGGCAGGGAAGACCCACTCGGATGGCAGCCTGTGTCCCACTCCTGCATGCGCTCCCGTGGTCCAGAGCCATTGCTGCTCCCTCCCCGAGAAATGTCCTGCAGTGGTTGAGGTTGGTGCTTTTGGCAGTCTTGCACGATTTGTTTCACAGCCATTTCCCATTTGAAAAAAGAAAAAAAAAAGGGCTGTAGAACATCAGAGGGAAACAGTGTTTCAAGGGCACAGATTCCCCAGGGTAAAGGTGGTGGTGGTGTGGAGCTCCTGCTTTCCCAAATTCCCTCTTCCTCTCAGAATTTGCAGGGCTTGTGCTAGAGCTCTCATTGGGATGTGGCATGATGAGGTCCAGCTGTTTTTTTTATTAATCTGAGCTTTGTGGGAATGCTCGGATCTTGTTTCTTGCCTTGTGGCTCACCTCAGCATTGATCATGGCCCACACTTCCAAATCTCTATCAAACATTGCAGCACTGGGCTAGCAGGACTAATGCTAGCAATTAATGCAGGAGCCACGCTGTGCATTCAACACCCTCGCCAGCTGACCGCGGTCCCCGCGGCTCCGGGGCAGTACACCCTGCAAGTGGCTTGGCTTCCCCTGGGAACAGCGCGGTGCAGAGGAAAAGATGCTGCTTCAGAAGCTTACCTGGGAATTTCCTAGGTCTGCACCTACGTGGCTGCCACACTGTGGAAGAGGAGAGGTGCTTTAATCTGGAGAGTCTTAATGAAAGCAAAATGGGTTTTACACATTAGAGGCAAAGTCAGTGTGTGCTTACAGATGGCTGCGATTGCACCTGCTAGCAAGTGTTTTAACTGGTTCAAAGTCACTGATTGACCTGTTTGTTCTACTCTTAACACTTACTTAATTAACCATGTGTAACATTAAGTGCACCCTTAGACCAGGCTGCGAGGAGCAAGGAGAGAGCATGCAGCCTGCTCCTGCCCCCCGGCTTGACGGGGCTGCTGGGTCCCCAGCAAGCATGTGCATCCCTGGCATTGCTGCAGGCTGCTCCTGGGGGGACGGTGAGACTGGTGAGCTGGGAATGTCGCCCACCCCTCCTGGTGTTGGGCCAAGTTGTACTGGTCGCTGCTGGTGCACAGGGGCTGGTCCCCGCAGGAACCGCTCACGTCTTTTGTGCATCTCCTAACTGAAGCTGTGCAGTGCCTGGGGATGTACCAGCGAGGGGCTGCGGGGTCGGACACCTGCAGAATGGCTTCATTGAAGGATCAGACACATCTACTAATGGGAAGTGAAACACTTCTGGTTTAGGAATTCCTCCACCTGTGTTCTCCATTGGATCTATCTGCAAAGGTGCAGAGCTTAAACCCAGAGCGTTGCCAAGGAGTTAGTACATCATGGAACGGTCAGGGTTCGAGGGGACCTCTGGGGGTCATCTGGTCCTACAGACTCTGTGTGAACACGAGCTCCACCAGCTCCCCTTGGGGAGGGCAGTGATGATGGTATTGGCATGAAAAACACCGACTGGAGCTGTCCAGTGCCTTGGTCTTTATTTCTGAGCCCTGCAGATTCCCTGCTCTAATAATTTGTAGAGGAATTATGGAGGAATGAAGCTGGGTTAATTAACATTGATAATGTACAGCTGTGGGCTGGCTTCAGGGGGGTGTGTTGGCTGATGTGGATCAGATGGAGCTGTGGCTGGTTCCTGCTAAGCGGTTAAATAGCTCTAAGGGGTGTATGGAAGAGGAGTGGGCAATGAAGAGAGACTTGGAAGAAGCAGAGGGAGGAGAGAGAGTGCCCCGGATGGAGGAGAGACAAGGAGAGGCCCTGGGAGAAGAAGAGGACCAGGATGAGGAGAGGCTGGCTGGAAGAGCCCAGAAAAGAAAGAATCCAGATGCAGCAGAGGCAAGAAGAAGGGTGGGCTGGCCTGAAGAAGATGACAAAACAGCACGGACAGTAGATGAACGGTTGAACCCTTGTGGGGGATGGGTGGCCATGCCGGGGCAAGGCGCAGGGACTACTTACTGAAGTTAACCTGGTGTGGGATGGTAAAAGCCTTGTTGCAGCTGGCTAGTTTTGATAGTGCTGTGACAATAATTCTGCTGCTAATTGTTTGCTTTTTTTTTTTTTTCCTTTAGGATCGCTTGTATTTTGTGATGGAATACGTGAATGGTGGGGACTTAATGTACCAGATCCAGCAGGTTGGGAGGTTTAAAGAGCCACATGCTGTGTAAGTTTAGTAGCCCTAGCTGGCACCTTCAGGGTAGGTATTTGGTGGACCTTCGTGATACAGCTGGAAATGTGGTCCAAGCCACAGGCTTTTGTGGTGCAAATCCTGGGCAAAAAGGGAGGGGGGAAAGGATGAACAACAGGAATCAGGAGATGATTCTCTGCCTGGTGCCAAGGATGCTGGTGCCTCCAGCTCACCTTTGGGATACACTGCGCTTGTTGATCAGTAAATAATCGAGCTTCATAAAAGCAGCAGGCAGGGAGGCTTCCTGGGAGACACCGGGAGCAGCGGGTGAGCTCCCAGCTGCTGTGCTGCCAGCTGCCCTGTGCCCTTCCCCAGGATATAAGAGGGATGTTGGGTCTTTAGCTCCTCTGCTGAGGTTGCCAGCCTGAGTGTTAACTGGTGGCTTTTGGCTGCTGCTCCCTGTAATCTGGACAGAGCAGAATGTGTTTGTGAAAGCCTTCATATGCTTAAATAAAAAACACAAACGGTGGGCAGAGCCCAGGTGCATTTGAACTGGTGCTTTGCACTCTGGCAGAGTCCTTGGAGACCCAGAATATTCTTTAAAAAAAACGGTGGCAGTGCATGTTATTTCCGTGGCCTCCCTGAGATGACAGATAACTTTTAAAGCCGCATTGCCAGCACACAGTAATGAACAGCCATAGATTCCAGCTCTTGCTTAATGAGAATCTGTGTAACAAGAAGTGACAGCCCCCTGCTAGCCCACAGCAACCTGATCGCATCTCTGCCCGATGTGAGCCAAGGGTGGGTTGTGTCGTTCTCATGTGATACTTGTCTGGTATTTTTATGTTATAGCTGTCTTTATCCTTTGGTCATGTATGCCCAATGCATTTCATTTTTTGCAATTGGGTTAGACAGGTTTTGATTTTGATTTATCTCCTTTAATTATCAATCTTCCTTTTAAATGTTGCATTTCAGATTCTATGCAGCAGAAATAGCCATTGGCCTCTTCTTCCTGCAGAGCAAAGGCATCATTTATCGGTAGGTGAGCAAGTTCCTCCTTCCTCTCTTCCCCCGAGAACTCGGCACAGCCAGAGCAATGTAAGACGGCAGTGCTCTGCAGGGCTGCTGCAGCCCTGCTCTACATACAGCACTGGGGCTCCCCTCCCTGCTCCTGCTGCAGGTGGGGTGTGGTGGGTGCACACACCCAGAATGGAGCTGGGAGCCTCACAGTGTCACTGGTTTTTGCGTAGGTTCTTGTCTTTGTCCCCATTTTATAGGAAGGCAGCTTTGGTTCCTCTCTTGCCTCTGTTTCATGCATTTCTTTCCATATGACACAAATGCTCGCTGGCAGCATGGACCAGTTCTGAGCCACGTATTTTGCTGCAGGGCGCGATTTTCTTACCGTAAACACTAGAGTCAGTACTTACGAGTGGCTTTTTCTGAGATCTACAGCGCAAGTCTGTCACTTCTGGTTCAGACACTAAAACTTCTTTTCACAATGCCAAGTGCCAGACCAGTTAAGCACTGAAACTAGCGTGCCGCTGCTCGGAAGTATTCCCAGAGCCCAAGGTAGAGCAGAGCATCTTAATGAGTGTCAGATACCATTAACTGCTTTGCAATAAGAAATGCCAGCCATGCTACTGAAGTTATGAGATGCTGAAGACTGCTCCAAAGATGAAAGAAGTGGAGCAAACCTGATGTGAGGGATGTTTTTTTTTGCCATCAGCCACTACAGAGAGAGATTCTAGGTCTGTCAGTCCCCAGTGCCCCTTCTTCCTTCCTTCCTCCGAATCCAGGCTTGTGTTGAATCCTTTGGCCTGTCAGCATCCTAAGCGCTGACACAATTACTGGAAAAAACAGGCTTAAAAAACAGCAAGTTGTAAATTACACTATTCCTTTTATTAGGCTCTTAAAATTAAGCCCCACACACCTTATGGCCCCACAGCTGTTCCCACCGGGGTATTTCAGCCAGGCCCCCAAAAAGGAAGACACAAGAGCGATGTGCGCTTGCTTTTCACCTGTGGGTGAGGTGTGGAGCTGGGCACAGCTTGTGCCTGCCACACTGTGCTGCTCTGTCACCTGCCTTGCGACTTAATGTCACCTTTGGGCAGGGGAAGCCTTGCCAATGTGCTCCGATACTGCAATGGAGACTTTGAGCAGTGCTTTACTGTACAGAACACAAGCCCGGAACAGCAGCGAGCACAGAACTGCATGGTAATTACATGGCTGGTAATGTAGAAATTGCACCTGAAATACTGAGTGTTTGCTATAAAACTGCCCTTCAGACTGGAGCACCCACCTCTGGAGAGGCTGGTCAGGGCTGGGAGTTGGATTGGGAGCTCTAGAGCTGCAGCTGTCTGCAATTTGTGCTGAAGAGCAAAGCTCTTGTGGGGTTAGGTGTGACTAACAGATACTCTGCGGATGAGGATCACCAAGAAAGACAGTTGATGTGTATTTCAGTGGGGCAGTATAGCATTGGTGATGCAGGGACTTCTGCTGAGTAGGTACTTCTTTGTGGCTGGTGAGCTTTAAGTACACTTTGATTTTCATAGGTGCAAAAAAAAAAATCTGTCCTCCTGCTAGATGAGAGTGTTTTCCATCATACACTTGAAAGTGATTTGCCCAGCATGGTGTTCCTGTGGGTTAAAAGTAAAATAAACACTTCATTCTGACAGATCTCTGACTTATTTCTGCTCATTTCCCCAGACGTTATCCTACAAAGAGTCTGGGTGTGAGACAAAGCCAGAGCTCACTTGCAGGAGAGCAACTGGAGTCAGGAAATTTGTCTTTGCTGGGTGGCTTCGCTGTCGTCTCTTGTGTCATTCTTCTTCTTTTGCTTTGTAGAGACCTTAAGCTGGACAACGTGATGCTGGATAGCGAGGGGCACATAAAGATCGCAGACTTTGGCATGTGCAAGGAGAACATCTGGGATGGGGTGACCACCAAGACCTTCTGCGGCACTCCAGACTACATTGCGCCTGAGGTAGGGGATGCAGAAAGGCAGTAAATGCTCCGTGCACATTTCGGCAGTGTGCCTGATGCTCTTTTCCATGGGATGACCTTGCTTTGGGCGGCTTTCTGATTGAAACAGGGACGTTAGTGAATTCATCGTCAACCTGGAAAGTTCATCCCTCAGTACTCTCTGCCCCACCCCACCCCGAGGCTGCCTCTAAGGAAGCAGCGATGCTGGCTCTGTCTCTGTGGCGTGTGTGCCCTGCTTCTGCCTCAAAGGACAGCAAATCCTCCATGCTGCTCTCCCTGCACTGTGTTTTCCCTCTCTGGGTGTTTTTCTCATGACTGTGCCACTGGTGTCACCATGCCTGTCCGATCCTTGGCATGCTCAAACCCACCAAGGGCTGCTCCTCGCATTCTTCCTTGCTCCTGGAAGAGATGAGCCCCGGAGGAGCTTGCTCCTTGCCCTGTGTGACAGCCCCTTCCAGCACAACGTGACCAGTGGGAAAAATTACCAGTGGATAGCGTTTCCGTGTGAAGTGGAAATCTTGAGATCTCTCCAGCTTGTTGCTTGCAGCGAAGGGCTGTGTAGCTGATGAGGAGAGGCTCCCTATCCACAGCTGTAGATCACACCGAAGTTACTGTGCCTTTGGTTATTGCTTACATGATGGAGTCACATATGACACTTACATGAAGTGCTATATGGGTGCAATTTAATGTCAGACTTGTGAAATTCAGATAGGTAATTATTTTCAAACGCCTGTTCCCTTAACATAAAAATACCCCTCTCAAACCTTTTCACTCTGCTGAATTTTCAGTGACGAGATTAATATTTATTCATTTAAATATTTTAGAGGAGACTCTGTTTGCTAGGACGTAGTTAGACGTGCTTGTATGCTAAACTACGTTGTGTTTTGCTGCAGCCAGAGAGGTTTTTAATTACTTTTTCAGATGTATATTACATATCCTCATCCTACCAAGATTAATATTGGTGTTCTGTTGGTACATAGCTCAGTCGCTGTCTGTGATTAATACTCTTTCAAAGCAGGACAAATGACCAGTTCTCTTGGTATTTGCCTGAGCCTTATCACTTAAGCTCTTTATTTTCTTCTCCCTTGCTCTAATACTGGGTTGGGGTTTTTTTCCCAAAAGGAAAAAAAAAATGGGAAATTAGGATGCAAGTAACTACGGTACCCAGGAATGATGTTAAAGCATGCTACCAGTGGGTCTCAGAGTGAACGTGTGCATTGTGTGGATGGAGATGGGGGGTTGCAGTTCTGGCGTGGCCTCCAGCTGGGTGGCTGAGCCCAGGTCCCTGCATGTCGCTCCACTCCAGGGTCCTTCTGCCGTGCCATGCTTCCTCCCATCAGGAAGCTGCAGTGCTCTCAAGCCAACATGTCTACAGGGTAAAAATGTCCTGTGATTTGCTTGACCCATTTTCAGGACTTTTTCTATTCTAAGGCAGAGCCCTGTGTGCCAAGGTGACGGGTACCAAGTGCGAACGACCTGTGCGTGTAACCTCCTCTAACAAAGCCTGTTCTTCAGCTGCTGGGCTGTGACCTTCCCCAGCCTGCAGCCCCTGACTTCAATTTGCAGAAGCTGCTTTTCTGCAAGGATTTCTTCTAAGTACTGTTTTCTTTTGAAGGCCTTAATGGTGCAAACAGTTCACACCTAAATGTCCCAGAGCACTCCTAAATTGTCTGAAGGACAAGTAGGAGGGACTTGAGGTAGGTGCAGCTGAGGAATTTCGGAGGTGGGACTCGGTGTCTGGCCTCGGTGGGAAGGGTCTGGCCCAGCGTGTGGAGGTGGGCAGGGTCACATCACCCCATTTGGCCGTGTGGCTGGACCAGGACCAGGACAGGAGATTGGCATCGGTCTTGTTCTCTAATCGTCCCTCGGTGCTGATGCTTTTGCAGGATGAAACTTACCTCTGCTTAGGTAGGGTGACAGCCCCCAACCTGCATCTCGGGGTACCTCCTGGCTGGATCCTGCTGGACACTGCAGGGGTCTTTTGCCAGGGCAGGGGTGGCTGAACATGAGGACCCTTGAGGCTGCGACATCTGCCCACAGCCACGGAGCTGTGGGGCCGGAGCCTTGCGTGGGGACAGACCTTTGGGGCTGAATTCTTGTGTACGTTCTCCCATGATTAGCATACGATTTGCATTTGTGCTTGAGTATAGGAATCTTTGCAGAATAGGATTCTGTAATTAGGTTGAATAAATCGTGTAATTGTTTGGCGTTAAGTAACAGATGGCAAAGCCCAAGGCCTGTCAAACCCCGAACGCTGAAGTGACGCCTGTCAGCAGCAACCAAGCAGATAAACTGGAGCTTGAGCAACACTGGGAAGCAGAAAGGTGCCCCCGGGACCCGGCTCCTTCTGCGGTCCCTGCGCTGGACCTGTCACCGCTCCCTTTCAGGCATGACGGCAGCCTGGGTGCCGGAGGGCTGGGGGACCCCCCAGCTGGAGGGGGGGAAGGAGAGGGGCTGGCTCCTGTCAACAGCCCATGGCTGAGGGCACAGACCCAGCATCTTGCTGCACGCCTGAGCCGGGGGTCGCAGGGAGCTGGGGGGCGTAGGGAGCTGAGCAGCGGAGGCGCTGGGGGAAGGTACCACAGGGCTCTCCCAGGACTGGGTCCGTTTCTCCACCAGCCGCTTGTCTTGTTTGTACATGGGGTCTGGCTAGTGAGGGACGGACCCCCTTGTTGGGTGCTGCTCTAGGTACCCCAAAACACTGGTGTACGCAGGTGAGGGCAGCTGCTCCACGGAGGCGGATTAGTTGGGTGGCTTTGCTGCAGTGTCGGATCGTTATGAAATCTAGGGTATTTCAGATTTTGCAGAGTAAGTTATGGGAAAATAGAAAAATTCATGTTTTGGTGCCTTATCCAAAATAAATGTTGACATTTTAAAATTAAAGCAAACAAAGCAACCAACCCTGAAGTTATGTCTGAACTCCAAAGCAGCCATATTCCTCAGGTGAGGCTAGGGCTGTCGGTTATTAGGTTATTTTGTGAAGGATGTTCTGCAATAAATAATAGAAAGCAAACTGGCAGCCTGGAATGCTGAGGGTTTTGACTACCCATATGCTGCAAGTCTGTTTTAAAGGGCCACATACCATCCGCAGAGGGACAGACTCTGTTGTTATTTCAAAGCAACTGCACTGAAGTCAGTGGAAAAAAAAAAAAATCCCAAAGTGCATCAGGGAAAACAAGAACGGCTGCTGCTCCAGCTCCAACGTGCCTGGCTGTGACAAGTCTGCAAGAGCACAACAAATCTGCTAAAGTTTCATCTGAATCAGAATGAATCTGTCTCAGATCACAGTGAATATTCTGGGTTTTTTCTAATATTTAGTGCACGTTTGAGGACTGAAGATTTTTTTTTTTAAGTTACTGAACTCTTTGCCTATCGTGCGCTCTGTTCATAATTGTAATTTCCCACCATTCGGGGACTGGTGTCTCAGTAAATAACCTTGTCCTTTTGACCTGGACTACAACTCGAAATGAGTTTGCATTGTGCCAACAGGTTAAAAATAGGAGTGTAATCCGGCTGTTTGTGTTGTTTTCAGATAATTGCTTATCAGCCTTATGGGAAGTCTGTGGATTGGTGGGCATTTGGAGTCCTGCTCTACGAAATGTTAGCTGGCCAGGTAATTGAATTTTAATTGATTCCTATGGGATTGTGTTAAATTCCACTGTGAGCATATGCTGATGTGTAATTTGTTTTGTTGCTGGCACGTGGTAGGGCACTGTCTCATCTGTGCTGGAGATGAAGCCATGGATGCAGCTCCGGGGACCGCGATGCTGAGATGCATGGTGCAGCCGGGGCTGGTTTTGTGGCTGATGGTCACACTAGCAAAGGGAAACTTGAAGATCGAGAAATGCACTGAACCTCTGTTTGTTTTGCTCTAGGCTCCCTTTGAGGGTGAAGATGAAGACGAGCTCTTCCAGTCCATCATGGAGCACAATGTGGCCTACCCCAAGTCCATGTCCAAGGAGGCAGTGGCAATCTGCAAAGGGGTAAGGGCTGGCCTGCATCCTCTGCCAGGAGGACAGTGCAGCCGGTGGGCGCAGGGCTGTCCGTGCAGCTCCGCACTGTGCAGCCCTGCGTGCCCGGGGGTCCCACCTTCTCCTCGTCCCCCTCACCCTGGTCCCAACTGCAGGCTCCCAGCGCCAGGGTAATCTGACAGAACTCGGTTGTGTTCTGGTGCTCTTTGCCCCTAGAGCTACACCATGTGCTAATTCGTGTGTATGTACAAAACCTAATTAAAAATAATGCCTAGATTCTCTCTGTGCTGTTACACTACACTGAGCAGAAATCCAGGTAGGGCTTGAGAGCTGGGCTGTCTTTGCTCAAGGTGAAGGTCAGGAGAAAACTGGAATGTTGGCTGGGATGTGGGTGCTGAGGGCATCTCCCCAGGGACCCTGCTGCCCAGTAGGTGACAACAAGGGAGCTTTATGCATCTTTGCCTGAAAAGAAAAACGACGCTCAGAGTAAATGAATGTGATTTCTAAATAGTTCTTCTAAGATCAGACACAAAGCCTTCTCCCTGCAGAGGGTTCCATTTAGCGACGGCGAGTCGCCCTTTAGGGGCACCTGAAGTTCCCTGCTGGTGTGCATCTCTGTTGGGTCGGGGCAGTATTTTCATTACCGTATCTCTTAATTCCCAGCGAAGCTCTGTGTTGCCCAGTGTCCTGAGCTCTCTGTGGAATGGGCTGAGGCAAGACTTAAATGCAGTCTGAATTAATTTGGGTTGTGATGAGTAAAGGCTGGCTAGGTCCTGATGTTGTTATGCGTATGGTTATTGCTTGGGACTGAGCCTCATCTCAGCCAGCCAGTGTTAAACAGTGCTATAAATATGTTTGTGTAGGAATTTTAAAAATGTTTGCTTTTAATAGTTAGTATTTACAATATCCAAACATTCTATATTTCAAAATAACGTTTCTGTCTGCAAATGACACATCTTGTGCTTAATGCTCCCACTGTGGCATTTCAAAGCTTCTTCCCAGTGTTGCCAGGATTCAGAGCTTGTGGGAAGGAGGAGTATTCACTTGGCCCGTGGGGAAAGTCTGCTGCAGGTGTTCCTGCCTGGAACGGGCACAGGGAGGGGATGCTGTCCGGGCCACCTGGCACTCACCTTCAGCACAACATAGTAGAATCACATCCTTAATTCAGAAACAACGCTGGTGATCGAAGGGGGAATTTCCACAAACTTTCTCACTGTCCCTCATTCCTCTTGCTGTCATTGGTTGGGATGTAACGGAAAGTCCACTGTGTTCCTGGCTGGGCAGGAGGAAGGGAAGATGCTGGGTGATGCTGAACATCATTTTCCTCGCAGTGCCCAAGAGAGCAGAGGCTGGAACAGGGACCAGTCTCACTGTCGGCTTTATTTACTGTTGCATCAGTCAAAATGTGAATGCTGTAAACAGACAAGAAGAGACTGTGGATGAAACATTTGCTGGGTGTACTGCAATGGCTTCTTTCACTTTCAAAATGTGAGGCTGCATGGGAGGATATTTATCCATGTATGGAGGGCTCGGTACTTTATAAATTGTGTATTTTTTGGCAGCAAGGTGGTGGTTCCCTTTGTACAACTGTTGTTTCAGGGGAGTACCCAAAAAACTCATGACATTCTTTGCTGCCACCAAACTGCTACACCAGAAAGTTTAATTAGAATATGCGTGGTATTTAAGAACCATTAGTAAGCAAAATATTCATATGTTCCTCTGGAATACAGTGAAATATGTCTCAACTAACTGCAGGGGCATCCAGGCCATGCTGTTTGTGTTGGTATGTGGTGGGTCTTCCAGGAGGGCACAAACCCAGCCTTGGGTCAGCCCAGAGAACAAGCAGTTGGAGAAGCTGCTGCTCTTAAACCTGGAGCTGCTCTTGAACCTGAACAGTTTGGTATTTCACTGCCATACCCTCCAAAACAATTTTGTTGTTCCCACCCAGTTTCGCTCCAGCGTGCTGGTGCCAGTCGTCACTTACTGTTGCACAGCTCAGAGATGAAAAGCATTTGATCCTGAAAGCCTTGTATTGGCCTGAGCCAAGAAACAAGTGTTAATCAGTTGTTGGCTGGGAAGCAAAACAGAGAGTTAACCAGAACACAGCTCCTTGACTCAACAGTCAGTATCAATTAGCAGATCAAATGGAGCATTTCCCTCCTCTGCTATCAACTCAGATTTTTTTTTCTGAAGGCTGATGCTGGAGCTGCGGTGTCTGTGGTGCAGGTAGCTTGGCGTTGGGCTCTCAAGCTCTGGCTCGGTTGTCAGGAGCCAGGCTCCCGGCTCAGACCCGTGGAGCAGCATGCATGTGTGTGTGGGCACTGGCACAAGCCATCAGCCGTTTTCCGTCCCATATGGAGGGGTCTGACTGCGCCTGAGCAAAGCAGCCCTTTCCAGGTGAACAGATTGCCTGCGAGTATAAGCTCCCTCTTTAATCTCTGCCTGGTAGCAAAGACATAAAATGGCATGTTTTCTGCGGTAAAGTTTACAGGTATTTTGAGTCGTATTTCTGCTGATGGCACTGCCTGAGAGAAGCACATGAGCTGCTTAGCACCGTGCCGCAGCCCTCGCAGGAGCGGCAGTGCCCATGCCTGGGTGGCTGTGGGTAGGAAAAAGGCGGCTGGAAGGTGGGAGCGTTTGGGGGCCATGCATGGTGAGCACGGCTGGGTGCCAAGGGCTTTCCTGGCTCTGGCAGAAATGCCAGGCTGTGGTTGGGCTGGGGCTGGGATGTGCTGCCGCGGTGGCACGGCTGAGCCTCACAGAAGTGTCCTCAGGCTGTGTGCTGGGTCAGCAGAGGGGCTGGTGCCCTGATGGGGACAGGCCTGGCGGGGGCTGCCGCCGTGAGCTGTGGGGTCTTATCAAATGTGGACACAGATCATGTGGATCCGCTGTGCCTTGTGGTGCAGAATGGGCTGCTGTTAGGTGAAGCCCATGAACATGCAGCACCCGCTTGCCTTCCCGAGACAAAAAATAAAGTGGTGGTTTAGCAAAGCCGTTGAGTCCAGACTTGGACTTCCCTGTATCTGAGCTGCAAACATCAAGCGTGATTTGGTCTAAAGCACCCTTCCTTATCTGCAGAAGCCCAAAGGGTTTTCACTGTGTTAGTATGGGGATTAAATCAACTTGTTTCTGTTTAATACAAACAAAGCTAAATGATTATCCTATGTAAGCCAGGAGAATCAGTCTGCATGTTTATGGGGTCCTATATATCAATAACAGATGGTGCCTTCATGCTCACATGCATAAAAGCACAATAGGAAAACAAGAAAATTTAATTTCTGGATGCATATATTGAAAATACTGAATAACTGCACTGTAGTACAGCTCTGTTCAGCTTTACAGGCAGGTACATGAAGTAGAAAATCTTTTACGATTCATTAGTTGGCTGAGCTGCTCTGAATTTGGTGTGTGTTTGTGTTATGCTGAGGAAGCAAGGGTTTAACCACAGTACTGCACGGGTGTGTGTAAAACAGTTTCCAGCACAAGGCAGCAGGTAGGAAGCTAGGCTCTGGCTGGAAAAGGTAATTAGTAAGAGGAGAGACTGGATTTAGTGGGGGAATGTGTGTGTAGAAGCATGTGCACAGTCAGCAGATGCAAGCAGAGCTGTAGCCATTCTCACTTGGGTGCGTGTGGGGGGATCAGGCTCTCCTGGGGGTGCCCCCAGTGTGGCACAGCCTCGGCAGCTTTGCTGGGCCCCGGGAGGCAGCTAGAGCCGGGAGTTGGACTGGGAGGCGTGAGGACCGAGCAGCCAGCTGCTGGCCGGCACCATCACCCTGCCAGACCTGCAGGCACAGAGCTGCTTTCCTGCCTTGCCCCGTGTGATCTCCAGCAGCAAAAGCTGACAGTGTGTCGGCGCGTTCAGCATCAGCAGTTAACAGCAGGGACCCACGCACAGATTTCTTCCCATGTTTGCTGAATGCAAACTAAGCTGTTTAGATGGGATATTAGAAAACCTTCCTTCCCTGCAAGGGTCGTGCAGCCCTGGAACAGGCTGCCCAGGGGGTGCTGCAGTCACCGCCCCTGGGGTGTTCAAACAACACACAGGTGTGGCGCTTAGGGACATGGTTAGTGGTGGCCTTGGCAGCGCTGGGTTAAGGGTTGGACTTGATGATCTTAAAAGTCCTTTTCAACCTAAATGATTCTACAATTCTATTTGGTGCGACAAATCACTAAATCAGTTTATTAGCAAGTTTCAGGCTCTTGCGTTGTTACTGGAGACTTGCTTTAGGAAAACCCGACTGAGTCACAGGACGCTGCTTATTCTCCTGCTTCAGCACAGCTGAGTGGGACCAGACTGATTGTCGGGGGGCTGTCCAGAGCCCGCCAAGGAGACACAAAGATCCTCTTGTTCAGCTGAACCTGACTCAGCTGGGGTGGATGTGAGAGCCAAGAGGCGGCGAGGTTCACCGGGGCAGCCGGACCACAGGCAGACGCCTGTCCGTGTGCCGAGAGTGATGTGGAAGCAGCACTGAGGGGCTGGCGTGTCACCTGCCTCACTGTGCTGCCTCGGCAGCAGGGGGACTGTAAGCTGGCAGTGGGCTCCCTGCCTGCCAGGGCCACCCACCCGTGCTGCCAGCAGCACCTGGTGACACCGCTCTCCGCTCCTGGCAGGGGACAGTGCGCTAGATCCAGCCCCACCTGCTCACCCATGATGCTGCCACGCTTGTTTGAGGCCAAGATACTTAACATCTTCCACCTGGCCACGCTTCTTACACTGGGATTTATTTTTTGGGGTTTTTTTTATGTAAAGGGCTGCATGCCGCAATACCAAGGGAAACTGTATATTTAAAAAAAAAAAAAAAGGTAAAACAAGTTAGAAAAAAATTAATTAGTTAAAAAATAAAAGCAAGTTCAAGTCTTGCTTTTGTTTTTGCTGGCACCCTGTGGCCCTCCCTCTCCAGCAGTGGCTCCAGCATGTCTCATCAAATGGGGACAGGCTCTGGAGACCGGTGCTGATGCCAGTCACGTCCTTGCCCTGAGCAGAGGCAGTTCTCACCATCTGGAAAACCACTTGTCCAGCTTGCGAAGCCTGATGTGTCCGTGCTGTTTGCAGGGGGTGATGTGGGTTTCGGGAAGCCTCGCTCCGTCGGTCTTTCAGCCGCAAGTTGCCTTCGTCGCTGGCTTGCCATGGAGAAGGTGCGGTTTGCTAGCAGGGTGCTTAGTGGCTCCGCTCCCGCTTCACGTTTGTTGGGGTTTGGATTATTAGTTAGTGGGGGTTTTGTAGTTTTTTGCAGGCTTTTCCTGGCTTTCAGCTCCCTGTTGTAGCGTAACTTTTAAAGATCAGCTTCCCCGAGCAAGCGTTTTGCACAGTGGTGGATGGCCGGGCTGGTGGGTGTCACAGCATTTACCCCTTGGGGCAGGGGGGCTCTGCCCAGGGGACCTGGCAGGGGCTCGTTCACTCCCTGCGGCACGACGGGCTGCCTGGCTGCTTGGGCTGATGTGTTTCTGTCAGAAAATGCTTGCTTAGAAAAATCTTTTCTTTCAGGGGCGGGCCAGCCTCAGCAGGGGGCTGGGGGGGTTCTGTGCTCTGCTGCTGGAGCATTGGCACCTTCCCCAGAGCTGCAGGTGTGCCCTGTCCCTGCTGGGGGCTCACGGGGGGACGGTGGGGTCCCTCGCAGACCCATGGCCCTGGGGACGTGGTCAGGCTCGCTGCAACCTCTGCACAGCTCCGGGATCAGTTTTAAGTGCCCTGCTTTTAATAAAGTAGCCCTTTTGTTGCAGGTGTACGGCTCATATTCTCCATGCTTATCAACATCTTAGCAATCTTTGGAATCTCCATCAGATCTCTGAACACAGCTCAGACAATACCCCCAGGATATTAATGTTTGTACAGCTGCCCTTAATTCCTGCGGCCCGTTTCACTTTTCTTATTGAGCCAGAGAAGAGAAGTTTAGATGATAAACAACATTAATGGCCTGTTTGTGCTTTTTTTCCTCCAAATTGACTCTTTCATTAGAAATTCGCCTCTTGTCTCTGCTGCCATGGCTCCAGAGAAGTGGGGGTTCTGCTTCTAGGGCTAATGAAAGATTTTGAGGGCAGATTGTTCATCTCAAATGGGCACTGGCCTCTAAAATTAGTTATGCAGATGCTGAGAAGTTTGCTACCAAGCAAAGGGACCACTAAGCACACTTGCATGCATCCTGCTCCCCCGTTGTAGCAGGCTGGTGAGACTGCAGCGATGCAGGGAGCTCTGCTGGCACCCTGACAGTATTTCGTGGTGAAGCAATTTTATTCCCAGAGGAAAAGGGGATGTGCTTATCCCACCCAGTGCTCATGTACCGGTGACCTGCTTTAGTCTGCTGTTGTAAGCCAGGCAGCCTTCCCTGTCCCTGGAGCCACTCTGGCTCCTCCCTCTGTTCTCTGCTCCGAGTGCCAAAAGCCGGTGGAGGAGATGGGAGCCCCTCTTGGGGTGCAGACCCTGATGCGGGGTGTCCTGGGGCAGCGGCTGTGTGGCGCAGGCTGCCCAGTCGGGCATCACAGCATCCTGGGAACTTCTCAAAATGGGCATTTTGGGAAGCAGCTGGACACCCTCTGAGTGACTGTTTCTTCTCTTCCTCTCCCCAAGCTGATGACCAAGCACCCTGCCAAGAGACTGGGATGCGGCCCAGAAGGGGAGCGGGACATCAAGGAGCACGCATTCTTCCGCTACATCGACTGGGATAAGCTGGAGCGCAAGGAGATCCAGCCTCCCTTCAAGCCAAAGGCTGTAAGTGTGGCTGCGTTAAGCGTGTTTCTTCCCTGCTGCTCTCCCACGCGCCGGTTCTCTCGTGCTCGTGGGTGCACGCACACAGATGTATGTGCGGGCGCTGCTTGTCCTACCCACAGCATGGAGGTACTGCCTCTCTGTCTGCTTAGAAGATCGTGTCTCCCCAGATCTGGCACGTGTCAGACCGCTGCCATGAGAGGATAACTCTGGGATGCCTTGTCTCGCTCTGGCTTGCAGGGGTAGAAACACCACGTGTTTAGCTCACGGATTTAATTGCATTGCAATACTGTCTGTTCGTTTTCCCGGGGTCAGTGTTTCTGTTGGTGTCTTTCTCCCTTCTTCTTAAGCTGAACAGCTCTCTTTTTTTTAATCTAAACTTTGTTTCAACATCTAGCTCAGCACCGTAGTCTATTTGCATTGGCAGTGGAGCTGTATTTCACCCAACAGTTTCTCTCCAAGGTAAAGCAGTGGAAGACTGGAGCCTGGCTCACGTGTGGGCGCTGACGTGGGTGGAGAGGAGCTCTGCAGCGAGGAGAACCTGGCTGCTCTTTGTCATCCCTGCCTTGCTTTGGGCTCTGCTAGCGAGAGATGCCGTGTGCGCTGGGCGTGTGAGGCTGTAGGGGGAGATAAGCTGCCAGCAGCCAAGCTGAGGTGGAGGCATGAGTAATCTGAAAGCTTTGTCAGAAAGATGAGACTTCTTGACTGCGCCTTGGTCCAGCCGTCTTTGCAGTGACAGCTGGCCATGCAGTGCCCGTGCCAGCGCAGGGGTGCACCGGAGCCGCAGAGTGTCCTGCGTGCTGCGACAGGATTCCTGCGGAGCAGTGTGAGGGCACGAGCCTGCAAGCTGCCGTGCTCAAGCCTCTTGGTGTGACCCCAAGCATGTCGGTTTGCCGCATCCCCCTGCCTGTGGTGTCTCTGCCCTTCCCAGGAGAGGGTGCACAGGCAGCAGTGACCACAGACTCGGGGACAGGGACATCTCTCCCTGGATTTCTCTTTTTCTCTTTGCCACTGTTGGGCTGGCAGGGTCACAGCTATGTCTGAGTCCAGCTCCTTAAGGCGTGGGCTTATTCACATGTCTCCACCTCCTGTTAGCTGCTGCGCCCTAGCTGGGCACTGGTGTTCTACAGAAAACGGTGAATCCAAAGTTAAATCTGATTTACACGGCTGATACGGACTGATATTTATGCCCAGTGACCAAGGTGGGGACATTGCATGTTCTCTTAATCCATCAGTCTGTCCAGAGATGCTCCATGGATTTAACTGAGCCTTTCTGCCCCACTGCCCTTAACAACCTTGGACATGTCTGCTTTTCCTCTGCTTTACAGTAAACCTGTTCTTTTTAAGGGCCCCTTTCAGTGTTTGGAAAATTTCTGCTTTCAGGGAAGACATGGAGTGGGAGTCCACTTGGCATAGGGTGCTCGGCTCCTTTAGCTCTCCTGCCTTTAAGTGCCTTTCTGCTCTAGCAGCCTTTTCCCTTCTACAGCTCCTTGCTTGACTGATCCAGTATGAACAAACCACCCGTTAGGTGGGCCTGACAGGAGACCCTGCAACCGGCTCTGCCTCCCGGCACGCAGTACAGATGGGGCAGCAGTGCCGACCCCGGGGTCTGCTCCTTGCTCCAGGTCTGCCAGCGGTGCCCTCTGTGCGTTCTGCACTGCGTACTTTAACTTCAGCAAGTATTTGTACAAAGGTAGCTGCTGCGCAGTGACACCTTTGCAGGGAACCATATGGGGCACTGTCCTCAGAGCCTTTCGCTTCCACGGCTGAGAGCCGCTTCTGTGCGGTGCAGTCTTGGGCTGCCCTCTGCACCAGCAAAGAGAAAAATGTCCCGTTCTCCTTCCTGCCTCAGACATGTGGAGATCCAGGTTGCCGGTAAGCAGCTGGGATGGCAGCGCAGAGGTCTCAGTTGCTGCCTGCCTCCCTTTCCCTGGGAAGGAACGGAATCTTCAAGCCATTAGACCTTGTGGGAAAGGCGTCGCTGGGAAGGCATTAGCTGTGATACCAAAGCAGAACAGTGTGCAAGTATTTGGGGTTATTTGTGCGCACCATGACCTGTTGGCTCAGGGTGGGACCCAGCTGTTGTCCGAGGGGTGCTGAGGCAGGCGGCAGGGTAGGCTGTGAGCCCCAGCGAGGGTGCTGCTCCGCAGCCGGGTCCGTCAGGAAGCCTGAGCAGGCACCGGGGCTTCGGGGGACTTGTTCTGCAGGAGCCCACATCTCTCCCGAATCCATGACACGGGCTGGTTCCCACCGCGGTGTTTGCCGAGGAAGCGGTGCCCGCAGCCCCTGCCTGCACCCCTGCCCGCAGCCCTGCCTGCACCCCTGCCCGCAGCCCTGCCTGCACCCCTGCCCGCAGCCCTGCCTGCACCCCTGCCCGCAGCCCCTGCCCATAGCCCTGCCCATAGCCCTGCCTGCCCTTCCCTCCCAAGCAGCTCCCCAGTGATGCCGTTCACCTTGTGCTGTGGCGTGGCGTTACTGTTCAGTGTTCTACAGCTAAAAACAACTGAATTCTGTCACAAGTGCTTTATTACTGGGTTTATGTTGTAAACTGTGCAAATTTTGTCCTGCTTTAAATGTCTTTATTCTTTAAAAATCCTTTTGACGCCGGACCGTGGAAGGGGGGACGGTAAGCTGCCGTCTGTCGCTTCTCACCTCATGGCTGGTGCTGGGGAAAACTCTCCATGGGATAGGACAGGAAGTTTAACAGCAAGGTAGGCGCAGCTGATTTAGGATTTAGGTAGGATTAAGACAACTCAGGTACCTGCTGATAGCTGGTATTTCAACAGCAATGCATCTGTGCTGGAAAATGCTGCTCCTTTCATGCCAGCTGTGAGCGCAGATCAGAGCAGCACAGAAATGAAAATCTGGGTTTGGGAACTTCACAGCGTGTTCAGTGGCTCACGGGGAAGGACGTTATTTACTGGGTTTGACCTTCAGCTGTTTATGCAGGGGTTGAGTGCCAGCCGGAGAGGGGGATTTGTGCTAGCCCAGCTCTTCGCCTTGGCTTAAGTCTTTTTTTTTTTTTCTTTTTTTCTTTTTTTCTAATTGGCTTCTATAAAGGTAAGGTTGCAGAGATTGCCTGTAAGCCAGAGTTTCAAAATACGGAATAATACATAAATGTGGGTTCTACCTGCCCACAAGCGCCCGCAGCCTTCCAGTGCTCCAGCACCGTGTTGTGCCGGGCGCTTCAGTCCTGTCAGCGCAAGGCAGGGGCGAGCAGAGCCCAGTCCAGTGTCTTTAGCCTCACGTCAACAAATTCTGCAATCAGCAGGTATCGTTAATTCGGGTTTGCTCATGGCTCAAGTAGCGCTAAGCCTCATCTTGCGTCTGTGAGCCCTGTGGCCAGGCGGGTGGGTGCAGGAGGTGAAACGGAGGCACTGGGGAAGGTCCCGTCCCAGAGCAGCTGGGTGGGCAGCTCGCACCTCCCCCTGTTGTGTAGCACCCACCATTTTTTGGCCACTTTTCTATGATTTTGTAACATCCCTGCAGGTAGTGAGTGTGGATGTGAGTGAGGACCCTCCGTGCCTTCCCAGCAGCTACGTGCCGGGAAGGGCTTCACATCACTTCCTAGAAACCTGCATCATTTTACACCAAAGGAAAGATAGACACTTCAGCCGTCTCCCTGGCTTGGGTGTTACATACCCAGAGCTGAAAATAAATTCCCAAGAGCTCATGTGTCGCTTCCTGCTTTGTGCTTGATTAACCTTTATCACAGAGATGGTAACGAGACAGATCAGGGTCTGGGTTGTCTCCAGTGTGCAGAAACTCGGCGGTTTTGACATGGGGCTGTGCTTGGCTGCTCCGTGGTTTGGCTTGTGCATAACAATTCCTTTCGTGGGTCTGCATTTACCCTGGGGAGTGTATTTACACTTGCCTGCTTTCCCTGTCTGCTTTTTCTGTCGTTGAGATAATTATTGGTTTTGGTATCTAATTACTCCTTTTACTTTACATAAAGCCTAGTGATTTGAAAAGTCTCCTCATTTTGAAAGCGTTGAAATCACATGGCACAGGATTACTCACAACAGGACAGTGGTTTAAAAAAAAATGCTTTTAATCTAATAATTTTTAATTGCATAAATTAATTTTATTTTATCTGCTTTGAATTAATTAATATTGAAATGCCATTTGTAGACTTGGATGTGTGAGAACTCTGGTTCCCCTGCCTGTGCATTTTTATAGCTTTAGTTTCAGTCTTTGCGAGGTGAGTTCAGATGTTTGCATTGGTGATTTCCTAATCAGGTGAGATTTAAGGATTGAGGGGGCAGCAGCATGCTGTGAGGAGGCGGTCAGATGTGTTAAGGTTAAACATCTGCTCTCATAATCAAGTCAAGATTTGCTCTGGTAGCCTCAGGGTTCCATCAAGGCGTTCTGAGATTCCCTTCTGATTGTTCAGCCGGTATTTTCAGTGTTTTGGGAAGAAATTTGGCTTTGTTTGTAGGGGGAGATAGATATAGGGGAGAGTCCTACATCAGAAAACCTTCACTGTGAAAGCTCCCAGCCTTTGTCTGGAGCAAGGATGAAGTGGAATGCATTGGAGCATCCTGAGCTGGGTCCTGGGTGGTTAGCTGGACACTTACAAACGAAAAGCACCATCATTCCTCCTGCCCATGGCTCAGCCCCAGGCTCATGCTGTGACCCAAACTCCCCTAAACACAACACATCTATTGCCACAAGTGTCTGAGCCCTGATCCTCCCCCGGGCAGCAAGCACCCAGGTTGCTAACCCAGAGCAGCACCAGGAAGGTTGGGCTCGCCCAAGAGATGCCTCCAAGGCCGGTGGGACTCTGTCTGTACCGCTGGTTTGGGACAAAAAACTGGGAAATCAAGGGTGTCTCCAGCCCACTGCTTCTCCGCAGCGCTGGGAGCAAGGGCTTAGTCTCAGCAGGAGAACAGCCGTCCTCAGCTTTTTATGATCTTTGATTGCATCTCGGGGATCAATGGAAAATATTTTATTATGCCTTTTGTCTCTATTTGAAATCAAGCTAGAAACCGATAAAATAAAAAGGCTATCTTCTAAGCTGACAGTTTTATTTCTGCAGCTTGAAAAAAATGTCATTCTATGCTGGCTATAAATATTAGACAGGACACGTTGGGGATTTATGTAAGATAAATTGCCAGCCTCCCCCTTTCTCCATTCAGGATGGAGTGATGCCTGTACATTAATATAGTACTAAAATGAGGCAGATTTTTCACAATGTGGCTTTAGCAAAAATGTAAAAATTCATACAGCATGTCTCCCATCTCTTAATGAGGAACTTAATTTTGGAAGCTTTAAAGGTGGTGCTCCTGCAGATAGCGACTGTTTGCCGTCTGGAGCGGTGCGGATCCTTCTTGCTGTCTCATCCCAGGCGTGTGGGCCAGACCCCGTGTCCAGAACTCCAGCGGTGCTGGGCCTTGGCTGCTGGGATAAAACCTGCCGCATTCCCCAGAGCCTGCGGCCGTCTGCGGCACTGCGGGATGTGGCGTGCAGGACAGCACAAGCGCGTGGTCACAGCCTGTAGACCTTGGGCTTGCATGTGGCTTCTATAAACCCCAGGCCAATTCCCAGCCTTAAGGTATTTTATCCATGTGAAAGCTCCCAAAGAGGAGTATATGCTCTTTGGCTTGCTGACCAGGTCAAGTTCTTAGGCATCTGAACAGAAAGTCTCCGAACGTCACAAAGCTGGGAATTAAATACTGTGGCTAGATGGAACTTTTAAAATTTAACATTCTTGCCTTGTTGCGTTATAGTGAGAATTATTGCTTGCCAGTATGCCTATTAAAAATATGTTTGTGCTTTCTATTTCAATAACTGGAAGCATTTCATAAGGATTAGTTTGAAAATCTTTATGGGGTTGCTAGTTTGATTTTTTTTTTTTTTTAAGACAGCACATTTCTTTGCAGCAAGAAGGTGGCTAGTGCTGTCAGACATCTCACCCAAACTGCCTTGCATGTCTCCTCCAAGGTCTCATGAAGCTAATAGGCAATGACAGCTATATTTTCAAAGCACTGTAAGGCTTTTGCTGAATGTTGGGAGTTGATAGAATCTGCAGGTGAGCAGCTTATTAGCCAGTAAACCCTGCTACGGTCTGTGTGACTGTGCGGCTCACCCTAAGCGCTGCAGATTTCCCCAGTAGTCTTGCTCGTAGTTTGTTTTATCCCGGCACCGAGGGGGAAAACTAGGGACAACGTGGCTTTGGAAAGCCCCTGTCTCTTTGTTTCATGACTTCAACTTCCAGGCTTTGTGAAACTGGTAACTGCAATTTGGGGAAGCTCTCATCTTCGGCAACCTCCTGGTGAATGGTTTGCCTTGTGTTTGCGTGTTTGGTTGGGGGGTAGTGGTGGTGTGTGTTTGTCTTTGGATTTATGGGGGGGTTTTTTGCCTAACTGCTCCCATGGGTGGCACCAAATCATTTTTGCATCAAAATACTTGAAAAAAGAGCAAATCATTTTGTAACCTACCACACCAGGAGCTGTTGCCTGGGCTCAGTGGT
The DNA here is from genome assembly GCF_023638135.1 of Falco biarmicus. Taxonomy (NCBI): domain Eukaryota; kingdom Metazoa; phylum Chordata; class Aves; order Falconiformes; family Falconidae; genus Falco; species Falco biarmicus. The sequence goes on from NC_079291.1 coordinate 87,286,814, forward strand.
GGGCTGAGCTGTGGCCAGGGGCAGGAGCTGTGTTTGCGGAGCTGATGCTGCAGCACGTGTGACCAGGGAGCCTGGAAGAGGTGCAGGAGGGGAAAAGCGCCTCCAAGATCGCTGGGTTGGAAACCCTGCTGAGCTCACAGTCATGGACAGGAGATGCCTTTGGGAGCAGAAGCTGAACAAATCCAGACTAGAAATGTGCTGCAGGCAAAGGCATGGCCTGACAAAATATGAGAGGTACAACGGTGTGGAAGGATGGGCTCAGGGGCTGGAGGAGCAGGCATTCAGTGTGGCTGTAGCTAGGGTTAAATCGACTCAGACGTTACCCGTTGAACTTTTTTTAGAGGCTTGGGGATAAGAAGTGTCTCACTTGGCACTGTAAGAATGTACAAGAGCTGCCAAAGAAACATCCCATTGGAGGGTGATGGATGTTCACGTTGTCTTCCCTGAAACCTCTGTGGCAGAGGAATGAACTGGGAAATGTGGAAGTTTATGTGTATTTGTCTTTAATATTTTATTATATTTAGTCTGATGTTTATTAAAAATGTAAATCTGTTTCCTTAGCAAATGAAAGTTAAATGCCAGGAAGTGTCCCAGCACTTGACACCTATGTTCTCCGTGGGGAAATGGAAGGGGAGAACTGAGGGACCAAGAGGTGCTGGCTTCTGCATCTCTTTGGATAAAACAGGGCCAGGAGAGCATCGGCTGTGTGACGGCTGAACAGAGGGGAGAGTTCGCCAGCCGTTCAAGTGAAGTCATTACATGCAGTTCATAGGGATGTGACATGCACGTGATGGGTAGTAATTGAGTGCAATTTGTAGCTGCTGCAGTGACTCGGTATCCACCTGTTATTAGCTATTGCTATTATTATTATATTAAATCATGACTTGCTGCATGGGAAGTTACAGGACCCTTGTTTTGATTGCTAAGAAAATTAAATAAGGCATTTGGCATGTATTCCTGCTCCTGACCTCCCCCTTTCGCTGCAGAGACTGCAGCGGAGCCAGCCAGATCCTCAGCTGCTGCCCACGGCTCCTGCTCCACAGCAGCCCAGCAGCAATGGATGGGTGCTGGCCAACGCCGTGAGGGTCTGGCGGTCTCGGGTGCTTTCCAGGCCCCACAGTGCCACGCCAGCCGGGACAGTGGTCACCAGATGCCAGAGCTTTTGGTTTCCTCTCTTGCCTGGCTTTGGTGGCTGCAGAGAGCTCACCGGTGCTCCTGGAATCCTGCCCTGCCTGAAGTAGGAGCTGTCGTTGGCTGCCTGCAGAGGGGTCAGAGAGAAAACGGTGGCTGTGGGCAGGGTCTGTAGGGGCAGCCAGCCTTGCCCAGTCGCAGTGCAGAGTGCCGGGGTGCCGAGTGGAGAGCCCGGCTGGCGGGCAGGAGTACCCCACTTCCCCAGCTCCCGCCTGCCTCAGCCGAGCAGCACCCCGGGCACCAGCACGGACCGTCAGGGTCTGATGGGCATGTGGGGAAGGGATGGAGCAGCCCTGGAAATTCCCATACACAAGTGCCTGCACTAAGATTTCAGCCAGCAGCAGTTTACAAGAGCTGTGCGGAAGGTGAGAAGCCCTGTCCTTGGGCAGGAGCAAGGAGAAGCCTCTAAGCGGTCCAGGCATGACGAAAACTTCCCCCTCGCGGGGAAAGCGAGATGACCGAGCGGGTGAAGCCGCAGGGGTCTTTCAGAAGCAGCTGCCCTGTGCGTGGCGTAGCCCAAGAGAAGGTACAGTCCTGCGTGTAGGCAGGGAACGACAGCAAGTAATTGCACTCCCATCTCATTGCTCTCCTGCAATTACTTGCCATGGCACAGCCGGAGGGTTTTGCAGGTCTCTGGCTGTGCCATGAGATAACATCGCTTTGCAACTAACAAAGCTCATACGTATTTTGCACCTTTTTCTTTTCTGCCACTGCTGCACCAAGATAAGGGGCGGCGGCGTGTGGCGAGGATGGGCGGGTGGCTGCAGCCGCATCCCATGCGCTTCTTTCTCCACCCACCATACGTTCTTTTCTTCCCCTCTCATAGTGTGGACGCAATGCTGAAAACTTCGACCGGTTTTTCACTCGCCATCCACCCGTCCTAACACCTCCTGACCAGGAAGTCATCAGGAACATTGACCAGTCAGAATTCGAAGGATTTTCCTTTGTTAACTCTGAGTTTTTTAAACCTGAAGCCAAGAGCTAAGTAGCTGTTTAGATGTCATTCCTGCATCTCTATCATCCAGTCCCAACTGCTGTTGTGGTGACATTTTCCATTGCAAAACTTGCATTCATGGTTTTCCTTTAGCACTACTACTAGAGTGACCATATTTCAAAGCCAGAAGTGTCTTCACGTGACTTGGGGCATGCCTGAAGGGCGGGTGATGCACGGTAAGCGCTACAGATGTGCTTTTATGACATTTTATTTGTAGAAAACGAAACCAGTTCATTGGCTAATGGAGGTAAAACGGAGAGGTGTAAGCTGTGGCAATTAGGAGAAATCTCAGCATGTGCTTTGCTTCCTGCTCTTCCCTTTTTGTAGTCTTTTAATATAATCATGAAAATGTAATGTTTAGCCTTAGTGGCAAGTAAGTGTTTTTAATGAACCTTACCCCAGTGTGAACGTGTACCCCACAGTGCGGGTGCTGCCGGCCGAGCCTCTCTGCCAGGACGGAGCAGTTGCTCCCGATGCCGCCTCCCTTGGCAGCACTGTCCTGCCGTGCTGGGACCCCCTGCAGCACCCCTGGCCGCCGCAGCTCCGGGCCGGTGGGGCTCTCTGCGCTGGGCCTGCAGCAGCAGCAATGAGTGATCGGGGAAGCCAGGTCTGCTGTCTGCAAACATTTCTCCTGATGGTGCAGTTGCTCAGGAGTGTTTTTTTAAATCAAAAGAGGCATATCCAGTTTTAAAGGGATATGAAAGAGCTGTTGCAGATGCTTTTGAATCCATGGTCACCCTAGTAAATACCATGCAGCACCGGTTCTCATAGCAAAACTTTTTCTTTTTTTCAAATGCCAAAGCAATTGATTGAGTTTGTTACCTGCGCTTTAAATGTGTCAAAAGTGGTATTAACACAAATGGGATGCTATTTAACTTTGAACAGTGTTGTGAATTCTGATATGAATCTTGTAAAGAAACTTGTTTCAACTAATAGTCCTACTTTAAAAAAAAAAAAGCAGCTAGGTATTTAAATGGCCTAAGTTTTGTTTCAGGCATCAAAGAAAACATTTCAGGAAGGGTGAATTTCTCTTGAAACAATAACTATTATGCAGCTTCCTTTTATACTCTCCTGCAGATGTTTGTGGGCTGTCACTGTACCAATCTGCTTTAAGTTGTACTGTGCCAATTTTTTTTTTCCCAATACTGATCATAAAATAAAAAGTGAGAAATAATGTCAAAGAAACCTGCATGTGTTTGGCAATAATGAGTTTCTGCAGTTCTGGGCTATCAGAGACGCCAGGAGCGCCAAGAGTCAGGGCTGCACTGCGCCGAGGGCTGGAGGCTGCCCTGGCTGCTCGGGGGTGCCGGTGCAGGGGCACAGGGGGTCCCCAGAGCTCCCGGCAGAGCAGCGCAGGCAGCAGCCCATACCACCGCGCAGCCTCCTGCACCACCGGTGGAGCCATGGCCCGTTCGTCCTCTGCAGCGTTTGTCCCCAAACCAAGGCGCGACGTACTGGAAGCACCTTCCAAGTGGAGAGCAAATGCCTGCGTGTCCTCTGCACCAGCTCATGCAGCACAGCCAGCGACCCTGCTCACTCGTGCTGCTCAAATACGGACAGGGAAAGGAGTTTCTCTCCGATGTCCCTTGGATGAAGGATGATTTGAGGTATCGGGATGGTGCTGCCGAGGCGAGCAGAGCTCTGCCACTTGGGGATCTCTAAATGCCTTGAACAGAGACAACTGCGGTATGCGCTTCAGTGTTCTGGAGCCTGCAGAGGCGAGGCTCTCGGCGAGGCAGCGCCGTGTCGGTGACTCAGCGCCGTGCCTGTGCGCTCTCAGAGGAGCAGTTGTTAAAAGCAATTGGCAGTTTCAGCTAAAGAGGGATTACAGGTTCCTGTGAACCTCCCTTCTCCTGAGCACATGCAGAATTTCCCTTCTGTCTTTGGAAATCCGCTTCTGCTGAGTTGCTGTGGTTCTGAACGCTGTAGGATTGCTCTGAAAGGCACCAAACAGCAGCACCGGCAGCAGCTGTTCCCTGGCATCCGCTGCCCATGCAGCCCCAGAGCTTGACCATGGGGAAGGGGCTCAGAGGCAGCGGCACTGGTTGGGGAGGATTCCCATCCTCTATGGTCCAGGCACAAATGCTGTTCCAGGCCAGACATTCCCAGTCACGCTGCCCTGGGCATGCGGGAGCCTGGAGTGCCTCTGCCACGCTGTCCCTCCTGGGCTCTTCGCCACCTCCCAGAATCAGTTAGCCCTTTGCTGGAGGCATTTTCAGCCTTGAATTTCCCCTGCCTTCCCCTCTCTCTGTTTACCAGATCCACGTAGCCGTTCCCTGCCTGCTCCCAGGCTATTCATCATCTTTGACAGAGGCCAAATTGCCACCAATTTCAGACAAAATTCAAGGTAAGAGATGATCAAACTCTACTTTGCTGCACTCGCAGCTGGGCCCTCCTGGTGCTGTGCTTTCCTGCCGAGCCCCTGGAGGGAGGAGCTGGGGTAGGGGGAGCTGAGCTGCTGTGAGCCCCCTCCCAGGCACGTCGCAGCCTTTGCCAGAGCTTTCTGCTGCTGAAAAGCAGCAGGAGGTTTTGCTCACCCGGGGGCTCCCAGGCTGAGCGCTCACCCTCTCTGGTGCCACTCTGACGGGCTGAGGACTGCGGTGGCAATTTGCACCAGTGGCACATGTGGACATCTCATTCCCCTTTGCAGCATCCCACAGCATTCCCACTTAGGAGAAGCTCCTGGCTTGGTGGGATGGTGTTGTCTTGGCTGATGTTGGTTCAGGTGGATGTAGTCTTCAGGCACCATCTGGTCTGCTCAGTATCCCTCCAGGAGCGGGGCAGGAGCCTGCTGCCACCATCACCTCCTTCCTTCGGCACGTGCTGGGGCCACAAGAGAGAGTCCCTGTGCAACCACTTCAAAACAGCCTCTTCGCAGCGAAGGGCACTGCCTCTGCTTTTCCATGGCCCCACGGCAGCCCCTCTCGTCCTAGGGGGGACACTGCTATCCACCGAGGAGGGCTTACACCTGCATTTCAGCTCCTTCACCCTTTGCCTGGCAGGACGCTGCACCTGGAGTCAGCTCCTTCACTCTGTCTGCCCATCCCCATTCCTGCTCTGTGCCCCTGGATCTGCATCATCTTCCTTCTCTGTGCTGTGGAGAAGAGCCCTGCGGGGACTGCTGCTCCCGCGTGTCCCTCACCGAAAGGAAGGCAGAGACCCAGCCCCTGCTCGGGGACAGGCTGGGGCCGGCAGGTCACGATGCTGCTGCCCTGAGCACCACTGCATGTTCACAGCTTGCTGGCTTGATGGCACAGCCACATCCTGGCTCTTCTCCTGGCTTTTCCCTCCTTGTCCCTTGAGCTCCAGCCCTGTTTTTCTTCACCTCATCTCCTCTCAGCTGTCCTTGGCTCTCATTGTTCTCTGGCCTTCCCCCTGCAAGGCTGATGCCATCCTGATGGGATGCCTTCTGCAACAAACGGAGTCTCTGAGCAGCCATGGAGGTCCTGCCCCACTGCCGGCCATGGGGCTTGTCTCCAGAGGTGTGGTGTGGTGCTCCTGGCTGTGCCCAGCTGGCAGGAGGGCAGGGAGGACCTGGCTCTTTGCTATATTCTGGCCAGGCTCCTTGAGGCATGAAGGTGCTAATGGCCCTGCCCCCAGCATCCCCGGAAAGCAGCAGCTGGTGGGATGAGAGATGCTGCAGTGAGGACACAACATATCACCCGGCAGGTGCTTCATCGGTGCAGAGCAGCGGGGGAGGATGGCCATGATGGGAGGGAGCGGGCTGGGGGCACAAACTGGTTCCACTGGCAGCTGGACACTGCGTGTCCAGTGGTGGAGCAGCAGGTGCAAGCACGGCGGAGCCCCCGCAGATACCCCTCGGGGCCCTCTGGCATGACCTGGCAAAATGAGCCAGAGCTGGAAATCTCTTGTAGCAGAGTGCAGGCCAGCTCCTGGCCCTGCTCGAAGGCAGAGTTGGGGACAAAAAGAAAAAAAGACTGTTTTGCAGGTTTCTGCAAGGCACCAAATCTGTGGCAGGGTCATGCCAGCGTCACATCAGAGCAAGGTCACCTCCAGCATGGAGTCAGGGGGTGGCTGCAATTGCCAGTGAAAATGAAGCCACGGTGGAAGGTGCAGTGCTCCCCGGTGAGGCTGGTCCAGCCATGGGGTGATGCTGCAAGGTGATGCTGTGGGTCTCCCACCCGTCACCCCCCAGCAGCATCCCAGCACCATGCGCAGCCTTTAGAGGTAGTTAGACACGCGGGGAGGGTGTTTCTGTGCTCCTTTCTTGTTTAAGCTCCTACACAGAGACAGGGAAAAGAGATGAGGAAGGTCTTTTGTCCCCATTGCACGTTCCCAGCCCACGGGCAGCCTGGCTGCTCACACCGCTCAGCATCGCAGGGAGTGGGACGTCCCTCCACTGCCTTTCTTTACTGATGAAGGATCCTGGGTGCCGATATTGTATCTTCAGCGCTTTGGTTTCCCATTCAGCCACGGCACATAACCTCCCACAGCCAGAACATGCCTTAATTGGGCATCCCTGATACACACACACACACAAAAACGGCCCAAGCATTCCCAGCTGACGGGCTCTGCAGTGCTAATAGGAGGTCGCCAGCGCTAACCAAGACAATAACTTTCCTTTTTTTACCTTTTTTTTTTTTTTTATTACTAGTTTTTTTGGCTTGGATGTAGCTGCGAAGCTGTTCTTACGAAATCAAAATGCTGAAAGGTTGCATATGTGGAATTTTCATTCTTCAAGGTTTTGAACTACTGTATGTTCTATATATAACCCTGGAGCAAATCACATCCTCAAATCAATAAAACACTTTTGGTTAATACCATATCATAGCAGAAATTTTTAAAAAGTCAAGCTTAACGCAAAAGGAGCTCTTACAGCTGATCATTTTGTGAAAGTTTTGAAATGGTGTTGAATGTTTGCTTCCATTTTGAGGCATGTTGCTTCCTCCAGGCTCCTTCCTCCTGTGCATTGTGAGTCTCCGTTTGCAGTGGTGGTTGTGCATGCTGAGAAACCGCAATGTTGCTCTCTCTCGCAGTGGCCAGGAGAGGAGGGACGCTCGCCCAGGAGCGACGTGGCCCTCCCCAGCACCCCGCGTTCTCATTGTGTCCCTTTACTTTCTGGTTGTGTGTTTCAAGCGCGTTGAGCGGGTACTGTTCTGTTCTTACCCGCCAAGGGGGGATGCTTCTGTCGTACAGGGGCTGCACTGCCTGCCTGGGTGGCTGTTCCTCGTCGGCAGCAGCTTGAGAAACCATGCAGAGGTCGGGGGTGCCGGCACGACACCAAAGGACAGCACCCTTGGGTGCTGCCACCGCTCGCTCGCTCACTCGCTCACGCTCCCCCTTCCCGCCTTTAACTCTGTCCTTTCCGTTTAACAGAAAGACAAACGAGACACTTCCAACTTCGACAAAGAGTTCACCCGGCAGCCGGTGGAGCTCACGCCCACGGACAAACTCTTCATCATGAACTTGGACCAGAACGAGTTTGCTGGATTCTCCTACACTAACCCCGAGTTTGTCATTAACGTGTAGCTGCGGCACTGCGGCCGCCCGCCCTCCGCCTCGCAGCCCGAAACTCCGATCGCCTTGTACATACCGACACTAGTCTTCCGGGATTAGCAGTGCAGACATACATACCCTCATGCAAAACACGCTGACCGCTTGTTTTAGGAGGCCTTTCTATGTCTGTGTCACTTGCTAGCTTGGTTTCCCTAGCTGGGGATGTTTGGGGTCCGAGTTAGCAGTCAGTAACACTTCTAGGAACTATAGTTGGTGGTGACTCATAGAGTTTTTAAACAGAAATAGACCAAACTGCTACAGTCTTTGTAACTTTTGAAATCGGATGCTGAGATTCCGGTGACCCTAGCTACTCACAAACCGTTTCTGTTGAATGCTAAGCATGGTTGATATCTTAAACCGTTGTGCTGAAGCTTGCGATGACTGTGAGCTTGTCTTAGAGGAGCCTTTTGTTCAAGACATGGATACATTTGATCAGTGTGGAAAAGTCTGCTTATAGACATATATTTTTAAATGCATTGTATATACCATCAGCCTGGCTCACCGAAGCCGTCCTCCTCCCTCGCCTCCCGCAAGCCCGCGCCTCGCCATACGGCCTTTCCTACACTCAGGCATTGACTCCAAACGAATTCCATGCCAGTTCTTGTAAATCAGAGCAAATCTTTTTCTAAGTGAAAGGTGGGATTTTGTTTTTTAACATCTGGAACAGTTTGCAGTTTTGATACGCTCTGTCAGCACTCTCATAAATCTTTCTCCTGTTTTTTCACAGACACTGTCGAAATTTAACAGCTCTGTAAAGGATATTAATATTCTACCAAAACAAAACACATTTATATTCTCGGTTTACAATTTACCAACTGAAAATATGCCCGCTGCAAAAGGGCTGTACTGAGGGCTATTTATAAAGGTAACTTTTCTACTTTACACCCTCTGCTATTCTCTTAAAGGCTCAAACCCCATGAATTTTACAGGCATCTTGATTTAACTGATTTCAGCCAAAATTCCTGGGGGTTTTATTCAGCACTCCAGGACCTTCTGCATCATTTAAAAAATTCTGGATCAGAAGAGACAATTCCAGCAGCTGTTTGTAAGGCAGAGCCGTGTCGGGCGTGCAGCAGCAGTGCCAGGCGGGTGGGCAGGCAGGGGCAGGCAGGGATAAGGGGCAAGCAGAGGCAGGCAGGAGCAGGCAGAGGCAGGCAGGGGAAGGCAGGAGCAGGCAGAGGCAGGCAGGGGAAGGCGAAGGCAGGAGCAGACAGGGGAAGGCAGGAGCAGGCAGGGGCAAGCAGAGGCAGGCACGGGAAGGCAGAGGCAGGAGCAGGCAGGGGCAGGAGCAGGCAGGGGTGGGCTGGAGCTGGCCGGCAGGGGCTGGGTGGTGACTCCTGCTGCTGTTGGGTTCGCAGCAGGATGAGCCCCAGGTGTGAGCGTCCTTCGAGTCACTGGCTGTTATCCCTCTTACTGCACACCAGTTCAGTTGTTTTGCAAAAAAAACCCAACCCGTGTGTGTGTTTTCTGAACCACTACCAGTTCTAATGTAAATACACGTTACTCTGTGCCTATAGGGGAAATGGGGGTGGAATTTTATGAATCACAAAGAATCCTATAAGGGAAATTCTGGTTTATAGATCTTTTGTAAACACCAAACTCTACCTTTTGAAATTATTTTCTTCTTTTATTGATTCATTGAGGAAAAAAAGGCTGCAAGAACCTAAAGCTGCCATCCTGCCTGCCGGGAGCCGCCGGCCAGGTGTCTTTGCCCTGCTACTGAAGCGCAGGCAGGCAGTGCCCTGCACCTGCTGGGGTGTGAGCTGTGAGCCCCTGGCCTTGGGTACTGACCTGGGCTGGAGGGAACAAACCAAAACCCAGAAAAACTGCAAATTGTGCCAGATTGCCAAGAGGGTTTACGAGACACTCTGCATCAGACGAAGCCTCATGCATGGGCTAGTGTCTGGTGAGGGCTCCCGTAACCCCAGCACATGTTTTGGAAGACGTCTCGCCATCCTCTGCAGACCACAGTTAATGTTCAGAGCATGTATGTTGCCATAACTTTCGAACCTGTTGCTGCAGAATTAGTATTACTTCAGTGGTGAATGTTTTTAATTTCCGTATCTTCAGCGCTGAAGCCGCTCCCGGGGTCTGTCCAGGATGCCGCTGTAAGTTCTCCCGTGCTGAGGGGCACCCCGGGGCTGTGGTCACATGCAGGGGCTGCTGCGGGGGGAGTTACGTCATTTCTGTCTGGGACTTTTGTGTGTGTGTGTGTTGGGGTGACACTTCTGCATGGAGCAGGCATTGCTGAGCCGCGGGGCGAGCCGGGCAGCCTGGACGGGGCCATGCTCAGCTGTGCTGCAGGGCAGCTTCAGGGGCAGTTTTGGGATCTGCAGGGTTAGGATCTGTGCTCCAGGGAGAGCTCAGCAAAGGCTAGGTCCTGCCTACAGAATTCCTATCTGGAGTATTTCTGACATTGTCCATTCTGCTACTTGCCAGACTCTTATTTCAAGGTTTATTTCCGCATGACCCGTTTCTTCTGTGGAGAAACATGTGATGGGATCTGCTCAGCCCTGCACAGATGCTGGGGTTTGTACAAATTCTTCCAAGGAAGGGCAGAGTGGCAGTGGTTGACTCACTGCTGTAATCTAATGACTTAATCTTCCCTATTGGATGGGGAAAGCAGTGCTTGAGGAAGATGCTTAGAGCTGAGAGGCTTCAGCGGAGTCCCGTCAGGCAGTCCCTGCATGGTCGGTGCATGGACGAAGCCCAGCAGAATGAGACCTGAGCGCTGCCAGCACGCAGTGCCCGCCGCCGTGTGCAGCAGTGCCATGCTGGGGGGCAAGAAGGCAAGGAGAGCAGTGGGTGAGAAGGAGAAGGATGCTCACAGGGTAGGACAGGGGAGGCATCTCAGCCTGCAGCTGCAGAGAAGGCTTGCAGGGGGCACCGACTGCTCACTGCATGCTGGGGGGGAGGTTGGCTGCAAGGCTGGTGTCCCTCACGCTGAGCAGCCTGGCTGCAGGACTGGCAGCAGGGTCAGAGTGGGACCCAGAACTTTCCGTCTCCCCTAGTGGGGGCAATGGAGGAGGCAAGACATGCAGTCACTCCACCTGCGAAGGACGGTAAGTCCTGACTCTCCTGGGCTGGATTACACCTGAGCACTGCAGGTAAGTGGGGTTCAGGCTGCCCAGGTGGTTCCCCCGAGGGTGGGATGGATCAGGGCAGCCCCCCAGCCCCGGGGCTGTGTTGGCCCCTGCGCTGCTGGTCGGGGGCTGGCAGGCAGCACGGGCTCTGCAGAGGGGACCAGACCGCGGGGTGATGAGCACATGGGGTGGAGGCCTGAGGCTCCTGGAGGCGAAGAAATAACCACTTGACATTTACCCACCGGCATTGCCAGCGCTTGCATTCAGACATACGCCAGGATCCCTTGGTGTGGGAGCAGACTCCCGTTCCTGTCTGTGGGCCTGCTGGGCTGCACATGCCGGAGCTCCCTGGACCTGCCCTAGTCCAAGACACTTGGACTTTGTGCCAAAGCTAAGGAGGGAGGACTGTGGCCATTTGTCCGTGTTCCTGGTCTAAAGCACAGCCCGGCTTGAGCTGGGGGGCGGTGGGGAGGCTGTCGGGCACCTGCAGCAGCGGAGCGCTGCCGGAGAGCTTGTGTGGCACACGGGGACACGGAGGAGCGAAGGGAGCGGAGGAAAGCCTGAGCAGAGACCCACCCGAGGTCAGGGGCAGAGCTGGGCTGGCTGTTGGGCTCAGCCTGGGAGATGTCTGGCACGGGCAGCCCGCAGGGCTCTGCTGAGGGCTGTGGGGCTCCGGGCAGGCGAGGTGGGTTGGGAACTCTGATCTGCTCCAGCTCCGCTGCCCGGCAGCTGCACATGGATGTGTGGGACACAGCCGGTGCCGACCCAGGCGTCACAAGCCGCTCGGGGCGAGCCTGTGCCGGGGCTGTCGCCGCTGCTGCTCCCCAGCCAGCATGTGCTGCCCTGGGGCCATGCCACATGCACATGGCTGGGGGGATCTGCTGTGCTGCTCTTGTCTCCCCTGGCTGGACATCTGAACAGCTTCTCTTGATAAGAGAGCATCACCAAAGGAGTTACTGATCCATTAATCCATTTAATAAAGAAATGCAAGTTTGCATAGTGGCCAACCATATAGATAGTCGCAAGGCCGGCAAGATGAGTGAGCGCTCTGGGCAGTAGATCTGTTCTGTTGATGGTGAATCCCAGGAGCTCTAATCCAAATGAAGAACTAGGGTGGTTTCTATCGCAGAGTGTGAGGATCTAGCTGTTCAAGACGTAGAGCTTACATCTGGAGGGTGGAACTAACTCATACTAACAAGTGCTGCAGCTTCTTTGCTTTTGCAGAAGCAGGTGAGCCACTGAGCCTGCAACAGCAGCAGAAGCAACAAGCATCTTGCTCCATGCATGGAAGTGTCATCCAAGCTGTTTATTTCTGATTACGTTCAAAGTGGCAATTAAGAAAAAAAAAAAAAAAGAAAATGTTTATTGTTGAACAGTTTGTGTTTGTGAATTTGATTTCACCTGCAAGTATTTGATGACTTTTCTACATCCTAGACTACCTGCTGTGTGTTGTCAAAAGATTCTCATAAAGACCTCCTTTTAGATGGGCATATACTCTTTATTCTATTTGCTGCATGTATGAAAAAATAAAAAATATAATTTTAAAGAAATCCTGAGAGCTTGACTTCCTTTGCCTGTGAGACGCCGGTGGCGCGCAGGGGGAGAGTCGGCAGCTGGGTCTGGCTGTTGGCTGCTGGTGTGGTCACCCAGCTGGGCCCTGCCGAGCCCCCTGACAGCAGCAAACACTGAGATGTTGCTGCTTTTCTGTAAAAAAGATGTGTATCTGTATGGCTGGAGAGTATTAGCAGGTGGAGCCTGCCTGAGTGCAGGTCCCGGACTAGAGACCCGCAGCTGTGGCTGTGCTTAGAGACATACAGACCACTGGGGAGTGAGTGGGGAGGTGTAAGCTGTATCTTCAGTTAATCACTATTTAAGTCAATTAACGCTGCTGCAGATGCTCTTCCCACCACGCCGTGAGCACTGGTTCCTAGTCCCTGTAGGGCAGGCGGGGCGGTGGGGGCGAGCTGGCAGGCGCGGGGGGGCCGGGCACCAGGCAGACCCTCAGCAGCACCTTGCCCATCCCTGCCCGCAGCAGCGAGGGTGGAGGAGCGGGAGCAGACTGAGGGTTGGGGCTCAGCAGACCCCCCAGTGTCTACAGGTGCTCCTGAGGCTGTGGGAGGGTCTCCTGGCCAAGTGCACCATCCAGCAGTGTTCTGCCCGCTTGCACAGGGAGCTGCACGGTGTACACCCGCTTTTCTCCATCAAGGGAATTTGTTTTCTTTGGAAGTGCCCTTGTGAGAGCTGGTGAACATGTTAGGAAGGGCATTTCCTTCTCCCCTTGGGGACTTCAGCTAAGCCCTCAGCAAGAAGATGTCCTCCTCTGTCCCAGGGGACGGGGCGATCTGCTGGGCCGTGCCAGGAAGGTGTCCCATGGCCCCAGCACAGGGTTTTGGGGTGGCTGGTCAAGCCCCTCCCCGATTCGCTGCTGTGCCCATCCCCAGCACGTCAGAAATGCTTCTGAGTGTCAGTTATCCTGGCTTGTGTAAGTGAAACATTTGGTTTTGTGACACCTTCCTTAATTATGGGAGCTAATGACAAAACCATTGTGACAAATGACTCAGCTTTTGATAGTGAAGTTAATTAATTCTGAAGTTAGAGCCTCCATCGGAGTATCTGGAAAAACAGGATTCAGAGGTCTGCTTACCCAGTGTAACACAGGCAGCAGAGACCCAAGTGCCTACGACACGCCAGGTAGAATCCTCCCCACTGCTGCAAGGGGGTGATCCGCTTGGAGTGAGGAGAGTGGAGGCCAGGCATCAGCACAGCATTTGCCTCCCAAGCCATCCCTCCATCCATCAAAGGCACCAGGAGGAACACAGCCTCATTAATGTTTGAATGAGTGACCAGAAGCAGCTTTGCATTAGGCTCTGACCTTCAAGAGCCGTCTCCCTGAAGCCATCTTTCATCTCTTTCATTTGCATTACAATCCTGTTTGCCTCATTATTCGTTATCCACTTCCTCTTCAAAGAATTTAAATCAAATCAATTAAATTGCCATGGGTCGGAGCAGCAGCAAACCTTTTATGGTGGCTCAGCACGGTCCGGCTGGATTGAGACTACAAAATATCTTTTAATCTACTGCTGTTTGTTCTTTTATTACTTCTGTGGTACCACGGCCTCGCAGAATCCCTTTGGTGAGCTTCCTCCATTCCCACCCATCCCATGCAGGCAGGCGCCATGTAGAGGCTGGTCTTTGTATGACCTTGGGGAAGGGATTCCCTCGGCTTCCCTCCGGCAGCCTGGGATTGGGATGTCCCCAGCAGGGCTGCTGGGATGGGGAGCTGCTGAACTGCACGGAGCAGCTGGGGGCACCCTGTGGCACCTGCATGACGTTTGCTGTCCTGTGTCATCCCTTTCCCTCTCCTGGACTAGTTTTGTCTACCCAGGGTATCCCTACAGAGAAGAAAACAAAAAGCAGATGCAATGGTGGGGCACGGCAGTGTGTGCGAAAGCAGGAGCATGGGCAAAGTAACATGGGCTTCAGGCTGCCGCTGCACCGCTGCTGTGAGCGCATCCACCTGGGCATCCCGGGAGGCTGCGTGCTGCTCGCTGGCCCACGCATGGCCACTCCTGCCCCGCTCTGCATCTTCCCAGAGTAGAAAGCCTTAATAAGAATGGATTTCTGTTTCTCTCCCCTGCTATTTTTATTGCTACTAGACTGTCAGAAGGCCAGCAGGGAGCTGCAGAGCCAGTAGGCAACTGCACAAGCTCGCACCGAGTGAGCCCGCTTGTGCCACAGGCACTTGGGCTGGTGGCACGTACGGCACTGCTGGCTCATGTCACACCTGGGAGAACGTCCCCGAACTCAGCAGCACATCAGGCACCAGCCTCACCACTGGAGTCCTGGTAAAGCCAGTAGATTGCAGCCAGCATTTCCAAAGCATGTGCAGATATAAATAATCCCCTCGTGGGAGTGGGGAAGGATGAACACATGTGCCAAAGGCTCTGGAGTCCTTATCCCCTTGCAGCCCCCGGGAGCAGGGAAATGAAGACCAGGCAAGGCTGGAGCTCAGCACCTCACTGCATTGCTAATGACCTAAACTCGCCTTGTATCAGAGCCTCTCTTCCTTCAAGGAAAAAACCTAATCCAGCTAGGGATTATTTCTGACTACTTACTTTCTGTCACTTTGCCAATTTAAATGCAGCAGAGCTTTCATCGCTGGATTTGGAAGGACAAAGCCTAACAGATCTTGGTTTAGGACATTTTTGCCTGCAAGGACAGCTTTTTTTTTTTTTTTTTTTTTTTTTTTCACAAATTGTACAATCTTTGCAGCATAGGCTGGATTTTGTTATTTGTTTTTACTTTGCCCAACTCAGAAGGGTCCAGGTCCCTGAGCAGGTAGGCGATGGTGGATAAGACAGTGAGGAGCAAGGGGTGACCAGGGCTGGGGCCAGAGGAGCCCAGGCCCACAGGGCAGGGTGCCAGGCTGAGCCTGCCGGAGCACGCTGCCTCCCAGAGCCTGAGCGGCAAAGCGGGATGGCAAACTCCTGTGAGCTGCAAATCTTGGCAACCCCCCTGCGTGTCCCCTGGGGTGGCTGCTCTGGCCAGAGCTCCGGGCTCAATCCTGGGACCGGCTACCCCATGCAAGGAGCGGTAAGAGGGGTGCAGGGCTTGGCGAGGGGTGCCCCTGCCACCAACCTGTACAAGGCCCGGCATGATCTGACATGGACTTTGATTCTGTTTGAGCTCACTTTGTTAAAAGCCTAGGAAACGGTACATGTGCACTCTGCGCACACCTACACACACTATGTTAAAATAACACAATTAAGGCTGCAAAATCCCCCACTCGGAATGCAATTTGCAGCCCCTTCGCTGTAGGTGTGAGATATCTTTGCTGCCTCCTCCCCAGGATGCCTGCCTCTGCGCAGGATGGGGGCCGGGTGGGGTGCTGGTGTCAGGCTGTGCCCCACGCTTGGTGGGAGCCGGCTGACAGGCGGTGGGAGCGGCGGAGGTGGCAGGACGAGGGAGTGTAATGCCACTGCTGAGGCAGCTGTCCTGGAGGAGCACCGTCTCTCCCGGCACCTTGCCCCGAGCTACCTTGGTGGTACCAGATCACTCAGGAGCAGCGTCCTGGTGCGGCCACATGGCAGGGCTCATCTTGGTGTCCAGCCTGTGACACCAAGGGGTGCCCTGTGACCATCGTGTGCCGATGCCACTACCAGTCACAGAAACTGGGCAACTATAACTTCTCCTCAAAAAATACACAGAAAAAAAAAGTCCTGTGGTTCAGCTCAGGTGGATGCTTCTGACCATGACTCCTGAGCCTCCATCCTCACTGTCACCAGCCAGTGCTGAGCCCGGCAGCTCTCTGGGAGGAGGTGCTGGAAAAGCTGGATCTGATGCTGTGCACCCGGGAGAGCGTGGCAGATGTGCCCCTGCCTTCACCCTGGCTCTGAGCAGAGGTGGCAGGGGCAAAGGGCTGGCAGCGAGGCCAGGGAGCACATCGGTGGTCCACAGCTGAGGAGCACATCAGTCCGTGGCCGAAGAGCACATCGGTGGGCTGGGCTGGGAGCACATGGGTGGTCAGTGGCTGGGCAGCCAGGGCAGTGCACACTGTGGGGGCAGGAGCACTGGGGCCTTGCAGTGCCCGTGCCCTGCCTGATGACCCTGCACAGAGGGTGACCTGAGGGTGACGAGGCTGCTTAATTCCATACTCGCTCATTTCTCAGTGCCTGAGGTTTTTGTAACCTCCATGACTCCTGTTTCGGGGGGGGGTGGCTGGTACTTACAGCTGAGCGGTACCGGTGAGGAGGGGGCAGCTGGTGCCGCAGCGCATCGCAGCCGCCCCCTCACCAGCGGCCCGAGGGCGCGTTATGGCAGCGGCGGGTGCGTTTCAGGGCCGGTTTGTGCGGCCGTGGGTCACGGTCACCCAGCCGCCGGCGAGTGCCTGGGATGCGGCGGGCGCAGCGAGGCGCGGGGAGCGCGGGTTCGCACTGGTGGCAGGCGGCCGAGGAGCGGGACGTGGACCACCCCCCAGGTACAACGGCCGTTTGCCGGCTCCACGCGGGTTGGGGTCTCCCGCGGCACCGGGCAGGGGAGAGCGCTGCTGGCGGGGGGAGCCGTGCCCCCTCCGGGCGGCGCGGGCCGGTGCGTGCCCCCCCGCCCCGGGGTCTGCGGGCGCACCGGGGCTGTGTCGCTGCGCGGCTCCGACCCCCGCCGGCGGCCGCGGCTCGGCGCCCGGTGGCGGGGCAGTGGCTGCGGTGCCGGGGCGGAGCGCGGCGTATGGGGGGGGGGGGGCGCGTCTGGCGGGGTGGGGTCCCCGGGGGCACTCCCGGTGCCGGCACCCCGAGGTGGGTCCCGCGTCCATCCCGCCCCCGGGCCGGGCCGGGCCGGGCCGGGCGGGGGGCGGTGTCCCGGCGGCGCGGCCCCCCCGCGGCCCGCCCTCCGCTGCCCCCCGCCCCCGCCGCCCCCCGCCGATGCCTTGGCCGGGCGGCGCGGGGGAGGCGCCGGGAGAGGCGCCGCGCTCCCGCCGCGGGCGCACGGCGGAGCCGCTCCGCGCCCCGCCGCCGCTGGGGCCATGCCGGCCGGGCGCCCGGGGGCTCGGCGGCCCCGCTCCGCGCCGCCGCGGGGGCCCGGCTCGCCGCGGGCCGCGGGGGCATGAGGCGCCGAGCGCGGAGCGCGGCGGCGGGCGGCGGCGCCGGCCCTTCCCCTGCGAGCCGCCGCCGTAGGATGAAGCAGCATGAGGATGTGTGACAGAGGCGTCCAGATGCTCATCACCACGGTGGGAGCCTTCGCAGCCTTCAGCCTGATGACCATCGCCGTGGGCACCGACTACTGGCTCTACTCGCGCGGCGTGTGCAGGACTAAGTCCACGAGCGACAACGACACGAGCCGCAAGAACGAGGAGGTGATGACCCACTCGGGGCTCTGGAGGACGTGCTGCCTGGAAGGTACCGGCCGCCCCCCCTCCCCTCCCCGGCCCCGTGGGGGGCCCTGCCCGAAAGTTCGGGGGAGGGCAGGGGCTTCCCGGCCCCCCCACCCCGGAGCCGGAGACCCGGGCCCCGCGTTGGAGCGGAGCGTCCCTCCCGGCCGGTCTGCCCCGCCGCCCCCCCCCCCTCCCCGGGCACCGCGAAACGTGCCTGCCGGGTGCGGGGTCCGGGTAGAGCTGGGCCGCGGGGTGCTGGGTACCCCCGGAGCGCGGGCACCAGCGCTGTCGGTGGGCATCCTCCCCCCCGGGCATCCCTCCCGCCCCCGGGCACCCCCCCCCGGGCAGCCTCCCGGCGGCGCGGTGCCTGTGCCGGCGCCCGGGGAGCTCGGGGCTGAGAGGCCACAGGTCCCTCTCCCGGCCCCGGGGGCTGTGGGAACGCGGAGCGCTTGGCGAGCGAAGCCCCTCAGCCTCTGCCCCTCTCCGGGTCTCTGCACGCACCGTGTCCCTGCCGCGGGGGGACCCGTCGCACCCGGTGTTTTTCGCTCCGAGCCCCACGGCCACTGCCAGCCCTTCCCCTGAGCAGCAGAGCGGGGCAAGGTGTGCTGCTGCTGCTGCTGCTGCCCCACCGCAGCTGGTCTCCCCCTCCCCCGGGGCCTGCACCCCACGGTTGCCCCACGGGCATGTTCCTCCTGCCCGGCCTCGGCGCTTCGCCCCGCGGCTTCACGCCTGCATCAGTGCCCGGCGGGGGGACCCGGCAGCCGCTGCCCCCCGGCAGCGCTGGCCACTCGGGGGGCGATCCTCACCCACAGCTGCTGGCTGAGATTCAGATGAGCAACAACAGGCTGTGCTGAAAGCATGAGCTCGAACGGAGCCAGGTGCTGGTACCTGCGCAGCAAAAAATGGCTGGTGGAATCACGCTGGGCCTTAACTTTTAAAATTAGCGGCAGCAGTTGGTGTCCTGTGTACTGGGGGGTGGGGGGACCACCTGCCCTATTGTCCCGCGGGGCCTCGGGGGCATTGGGCTCCCCCAGCTCAGGAACGATGCCTCTGACGGTGGGGGCAAGCAAGCCGCAGCGGCCGAGCTGCTCCCTCCACATTGGAAAGTTCTCGGTGAGTCACAGCCATGGATGCAGAAATACCCTGTCTGTTCCTGGTGCTCGGTCCTAAACCCAGTGGAGTCAGTCGGAGCTTTCTTATTGATTCAAGGAGGGTTTGGATCATGCTCTAATTCCATAATAAATAATTTGAGATAATCTGTCTCCCCTCTTGGGCTGAGGGAGCCAAGGAGGCAGCAGCCAGGGCTGTGAAAGATGGGATCGCTGGAGGCATGAGTAATTTCCAAAATTCTTGGGTTTGCTGGCTGTATTTTTTTTTTTCAGCTAGTGTTTTATGTTTCCCTCACTGCGATAAATCACTGCTTTGGAAGGAGCTGGTGAGGCCCCGGTCTCCTGGGCACGGTACACTCAGGAAAGGGCTTAACAGTGCCACACCAGAGCTCAGAGCTGAATCACAGTCCCTCGCCAGAGCCCAGGCGCGGGGCTGGCGGCAGTAGGGCACGTGCCTGCCATGGGGCTCATCGCTCCCCGCTGCATGTTCTACCCCTGGGCCAGTGCTCCAACAGCTGCCGGGACGGCTCGGCACAGTGCCGTGCTGGTGGTGCTTGGCCGTGCCTGTGGCACAGTCGAGGCCTGGCGCTGGGCACCGGCTCTGTCACCCTTTGCGTGTGCATGAGAGCGTGGGTGGGCAATGGGGGCAGTGGGGGGGCATGCAGCACCCCCTCGGTGGCTGGTGGGGAGGGTCCCAGCCAGTGCTGAGGGTGAGCACCTGGTGCTGTGACAGTGCTGGGGGGACGCGGTGGGGCTGCTCATTGCCCTCCTGAATTTTGCTGGAGAAATGTGCTGGTGTCTTGTGGGCTGTTAACTGATGCGATGCTGGGAAGGGAAAATTTCCCTCATCCAAGCTGTGCAGAGCTCACGCATGTTGCGGGTGGAGGAAGGACAGTGCTGCAGTGGGGGCTGAGGTTTCCCCCGCAGCCCAGGATCGCTGCCGCAGCCCCCGGCCACTCTCTCTGCCAGCGTACCCTGTGCCGGGGCGGGGTGTGTGTGTGCTGGGTGCCGAGCCCCCACACCCCATACTGTTACATGCAGCAGGTCCTGTCTCATTCCTGCTGGCAGGGCCTCATTGCGTCTCTTAATTTCTGTACACTCATATCTGGCTTGAAAAACGGACAAAGGTTGCACTTCATCATCCTGCGCCAGGGGTGAACGTGGTCAGTCGAAAGAGCCAGTTCTCCTGTGGTGCAGAAGATGCTTTTAGCACTGAGGAGCGCTCTCTGCCCCTCGGGAAGTACCTCGGCCTTGAACTTTCTGCCCTTAACGGGTGTTTAAATGTGTGCAACGACAGAGGAATGAAGTGGCGAACTCCAGTCGCTCCTCTGGCTGAGTGTGAGTGGCAGATGATTAAAATGACCGACGTGAGCGCTGGGTGCACGCTCCGTCGCAGATGCTCTTTAAATCCATGTCAGTCACTCACGCGCAGCGCCTGCGTGGGAGCCGCTCACACCACGTGAGCGTCAAAAGCCCATAGGCGAGAGCGGATAAATCTTGAATGAAGCCACCGCAGACCTATGTAGAGACACCCACGCTGGAAAACACAAATTAGTGGTTGACTCAATATCTGGAGCCCAGGCAGGCGTTCCCAGACTGCTGGGCTAGGATAGCCTCTGTTTTAAATTGCGGCGTTTGAATTCTAATTATCACTTTTACAATATGCGAATACTTAGTAGGTGTCTTCTTGTACTTCCCGCTCAAATGTGACCAGCGTTTGTTGGTGCGTGTCCCGCGTGGCTCTTTGTCGCCCGTTGTTTTCTGCTGTGACTTCCTCGTTAATGCAAAAGGTAGGGAAATGCACGGCACTTCAGGGGGAAAGCTGAAGCTGAGAAATAGCTGCTTGGGCTTGTGTTGTTTTTTGGAAAGTAAAAGAACTTTGGTTTTCATCAAAGTTAATTAAATTCAGCATCGTTAAATGCAGGGAGCCTTCTTGTCCTCCCCGCTGCGTGGTATAGATTGGGACTGGCTCCATGGCATCATGCGGCTCTGAAGCAGGCAGAAGTAGCAGGAGGAGTTGGCCAAGGCTGCTTGAAATAACATATTTTAAGGTGATGTGGTACTTTTCCTTTCCTCCTTCGTTTCACTCATCAGAATAAACTGCTCTGGCATTTCTGGAGGATGGCAAGCGTTACTCTGCCTGCCTCCCTCCCCGAGGAGGCACAGCATCCTGCCGTCCCTCCGGGCTGTCCAGCTGGGGGGCAGGCAGGGCGGTTGGCAGAGGACACATCTGCCTGTGGTTCTGTGAGGACATGGGGACCCAGAGCTGCTCCTCAGCTGAGCTGTCCCACTCGGACATGTCCCAGCACCCCAGCGCTGTGACCCCTGCCGCAGCAGCAGCGCAGCCTTTGCCAAGCCGGTGACCTTTCCCTGCCGAACCTGCAGAGCTTTGCCTGCGGTTTGGGCATTTGGGGGGGATCTGGCTTCAAACAACATTGTGGGTGTTGTCAGCTGGCCCCTGCAGCCCACGGGACTTTGCTGAGCCATTTCTACACCTGACCCGCAACTCCTGCTGGGCTCCCGGTGCATTGTAGGTAGATGGTCTGCCCTGGAGACTTCAGCTGAGGGTGGCTGTGCCATGTCCCCAGGCTGGCTGTTGCGTTGGGAAAAGAAATGAGCTGCTCAAACTTCCTTTGAACATAAGAAATAATAGCTGCTAGTTGGTCTTGCAACTGTTTTCCCTTCTTTCTGCATACTAGTCTGGTTGTACGGCTGTGGGTCGCTTCAGCCCCCTTAGCTGCAGCATCTGCAGGGAACCTCTTCGCGTGGTGCTCCGCCACCGCCCCAAGCCCCTTCTGTGCTGCTGAGCGTCAGGGTATCATCTCCTACACCCAAACTGTAACTTGCTCTCCTCATTCCTAACTGCAAAACCTTAGACTTGGCTGTATAAAAATGGCCGTTGCCAAACGAGTCCGTGGTACCAAGCTGCCCAAATTCGCCTGACCTACCTCCATCGTTCATTAATATTGCAGTCAGTCTTTTTTCTGCCGTTTGCCTCTTCTACACACAATTATTTCATGTTTTTTTTAAGACTCTTGATAAAGACATTGTTATAGCTCAGCACTCTTGTGTTAACAGGTGATCTTCTGAAGAAATATCCCATCGGATGACAATGTACAATCTCTGCAATCTGCCTCCCGGTCCCTTTAATAAAGCGCTGTTGATTCTGCATAATACTGGTCTTTTACTTTTTCAGGAGAGCTAAATCAAATACCCTGTGGAACTCTAAATGTATTATGTTACTGACTTCCTTTATCAACTGAATTTGTAACCATATCAAGAAAAATTTATGAAGTTTGATAAATCTATTTTCCGCAAGGCTGTTTGACATTTATCTCATCCCCCGGTTCCTCCTTGCCGCTGCCCACCTCAGCTAACCCACAGGCAATGCTGGGGAGGCAGCTCCTACCACTGCACATCGCCATCACTCGTGGCATTAAACCAGCTTTTCCCATCTTTGAGAAATTCAACAGAATGCCAAGGTTTATTAAAATCCATTTATATCTTCAAAAAACTCCTCAGCCTATTCTCTGAACACTCTTGGGGGAAAGTTCTCTAGTCCTACCAGTTTCATGTTTACACTTCATAGCCGCTGTTTAGCATCCTGCCTAACTCCTGGCGGAATACAGGAACCTGTTTGTCTCCAAGTACAGAACAGAAGTATCTGATGAATAAATAATTGTGTGTCACTTCTGCTTCGTGACTGACAGTTGCACCGTCATGATCTGATAGTGATTTACATCAGCAGTAAAGCTCCTTTCTTCTAATGAAAGAATTCCTCCTTGTTTTGCTTAAACCTTTGGGTTGCAGGTTTATTTTAACTGATCCCATCAGCTTCTTTATCAGCCGCGTGCGTGTCCTAACTGCTACTTCCAGTCTCAAAAGCCCTAATTTTTTATTTTTTAATGGGAATCTTCAGTTCCCCTTTCAGCAGGCTCATCGGGATGCCAGGGAAGTGCTCTGCCCTTGCCCCCGAGTAGCAGTTGTGCCTCTGCGTTCATGCTTTTCCCCCAGCTGTTTTTGTCCATGGTTGCTTTTAGCTCTGCTGAGCTGAGCTGGTTCGCACCGAAGGCGTTAAATTGGGCTGGAAGCAGCTGCCTCTGGACAGCCACCAGCTCTTCCCCTGCTTTCAGCTCCTCTCAGTCCTTCTGAGTGAGGCCAAGCAGAGAATTTCCCCAAGGTGACAGCAATATTGTTTCTGTTAGAAAGTTATTATCTTTAATTTTTAAAAGCGCCAAGCAAATGTCCCTGAGATTGCAATCATCCATGATAGAGCACTTTTTCTCGCTACTCATTATAGGTAGGTATTTAAGGAGCTGCTCATCCAGTTCCTCTGTCTGGTTGGTGTCTGTAATAGATTCTCATCAACAACCCATCTTGCAATTGAACACTTCTCCACGGTGCTCTTGGTCCAGCTTCACGGTGCTGCCAGCGGTGCCGGTGCCATGGCTGCCAGGCTCTCCGTGTGCAGCTGCGCCGACCTCCCTGGCAGGCGGCTGCTCCAGCCCGCTGCCCCGACAGCCCTGGCACAGCCCCCCCCGCTGATGCCACCGCTCGCAGTGCTGTCCCAGGGATGCCCACCACCTCTGGCGAGGAGAGCCCAGGAGTAACGGCTGTGCAGAGAGGGACTGCATGATGTGGGCTGTAAGCATGGGCTGGAGGTGATGGAGGGGGAGACGGGACCCGTCTGTAACAGCATGGGAGGCTGGGGGAGGTGAGTGGGGAGGGGTTACGTGCTCTGCTTTATATGAAAGCTAGGAGCTGTCGAGTTAACTTCGGTGGAAAGTAGACGATGGAGGCATCCAAGATGATAGCGGTGAGTGAGGGTGAAGAGGGACCAGTTCCCCATTTGAGAACAGCTAGTGAAATCACCACGCTGAGGTCTGACCCCTCCACCCCAACAAGCCTTTCCACCAGGACAGCACCGAGGAGGGGCTGGCCAGGCGCCTGGCACCATGGTCAGCTGTGCCACCAGGGTCAAAATGGGATGGAGCCAATGCCATGAGCATGGGGCTCTGCGAGGTGTCACGCACGATGCCCCAGGCATAACCTCTGACCTGGGAAATCCCTGAACCTCGCCTTGGTGGAGGATGTACTGAGTAAACCCTCATTACTGTTCTCCAATAGAGAGGGAAATCGGGCTAGCTTGATGCTCAGTCTGCTCCAGACCCGTCATCATCTTGTGGCACGTGGCCAAATGCCAGAAGCCATAAAAATCCTTCTGGGCAGAGAGGGGTCCTAGGCCGCTGCCAGCCGGCAGCGAGCCTCCAGGCAGCCGTGCCTTCACATCTCGCTGCTCTGCGGAAGGTGCCGGCAGAGGAGCCGTGCTTCAGCTCGCTGCCACCCGCTCTGCTCTGAGAAACTGCCACTTTGGGCAGGAGGTGCAGAGTGTACCCTTCTGGGATGCTGCAGTATTTAGCTGGACAAAAATCCCATTTTCTGGGGTGGAGTAGAGAGCTGGTTCCCACATTGCCTGTGAGCAGCACGTGATGAGTAAAATGTATGCTGTGAACAGCTCAGAAACAGGCATTTTATTGCTGCATAGGCGTGGTGCAGAGTCTGTCATCTCAAGAGCTGTTACTGCTTAATAGGGGTGGAAGTCTGAATTTGAATGAGGCTCAAGTGGTGGGGTTTTTTCCCATGCAAGGTCACTATCTCCATTACGGCTGTAAATAATTGGGGATGGCTAATGAAGACTGCAAGCCCCAGTGCTGGGGCTGGCAGCTGGGAGCGTAGCTGTGGTTTGGGGGAGGATGCCCCTCGGACCGGGCCGGATCCTCCACAGGGAGGTGGGGCGCTGGCACAGGCTGGCCGGGAGGTGCCAGCGGATGACGTTTGCTGAGAGCAGACAGGGAAGAGGGAAAGATGCTTGGCTCCGCTGCATGGCCTTTGGTAAATCACTTCCCTTCTCTCTGCATCCCTTTTGCCTTTTGTAATTTGAGGCCAGGTGGATTCCTTAGTGTTTGTCTTTTATAGGGGTCCTGGAGAGGCACACAGCACTGCTGTGGCTGGGCCATGGGGTGAAGACCCTTCCCTGTGCACCAGCACAGCCGGCCTGGACCGTGCGGGGCTCTTTGGCACAGTGGCTCAGGGTAAAGGTCCAGGTGTGGCCACCTGCAATGCTCTTCAATTGCCCATGCTGTTTGGGATGAGATGAGGTGAGAGAGCCGTGGTATTAAATTTGCTCAATGCTCCTCGCATCTCAGTGGTTACTTTTCACATGGATTTCACCATGGAATTTTAATGAACACAATGTGCACTTCATAAAGAGACATTAACCTGTTTTCTCAGGAAAATCAAAATTGCTCCTAAACTTATATAAATGCACTAACCCGTAAGTACGGAGGGGGGTTGCTCAGCCGCTGCCCGCGGGGTCCCGCTTGGCAGGGAAGGTTAATCCCTGGCTCACCTTGCTGTTGAGTGTCTCTGGCTGACTCATGACCATGCACTGGCAGGATGCAGATGCGACGGATCCACTGTCATTAATGCACATCAGCGCTGGTAGGTGCTGAGGGTGAGTTAGTCAAAGACATTGGAGGGAAAAGGTGCCCACCCCATTCACTGAGTCACTCCGAAGCGCCATGGGGAGATGGGGGGCGAGCAGGGCCATGCCCTTGGCGAGGTTTTTCTCCATGCGCTGGTGACACTGGAGGAACTGGGGAGGGCTCCTGCCTGCCCGCTGCCCTGCTCCCCCGTCAGTAAGGGCTGCAGTTGTGCTATGACATCTAAAACTCCCTTCAGTTTTTTAAATGACATTTGTAAGCTGGTGTTTGACTGCATTTTGTGTTAGTGGTTGGAGAGGGGGTTTCACGTCCCTTCCTAAGGGTCCATGGGTGGGTTTGCTTTGGCTGACACTTCAGGCTCAGCACCTGAGGTTTTCCATAGCTTTTCTCTGGGGTGAGGCACCCCGGGAACGCATCCATTGCCGCTCGCTCTACACAATCCCACCCCTGCGGGCTGTAATGAGCTGTGGCTCACTTTAGGGGGACCGCAGCAGCGGGCATCTCGAGATAACGTCTTTGATTAAGAAGACACCTGCTGTGATAAAGAATGTCAGTGCCAGGGTGACAACTGGTGTCTTCTCCCTTGGCTCGCGCGTGCTGACAGCTCTGCGGCGGCTCCGGGGAGGACAGGTTCCGCAGCCTGTGCCGAGGAGGAGCAGCGGGCTGCATCATCGCACAGCAGATCTGTTACACAACCCCCAGCGTAAAACACTGCTTGTGTCATGGACCAGTGAGTCGGCCCCGGGGACTTGGGGCTGCTTTCCAAAATTTTCTTGTTTTTACATTTGTATTATCTTTTAACCATCTACTTGCAGCAGGTATTTAACAGTATCTTCAAAATGAAGAGTTCAGGCTAGGGTATGCTTTGTGCTTTGAAGTGTCCCATGTCATTTGGAGTGATGCTGTTGGAGGCAGAAACGCGTCAAGTCCTCACCATCCCTGCCTGGACCAGGGGCACGCTGCGTGGCTAGCAGCATGCCTCTGCCTGGCCACTGGCTTTCCATGGTAAAGCTGTTGAGCGATGGCTTCGCTTGACTGGTCTAGTCCCTCGCTTGTCCGAGGAAGGGAGGCATGCAGAGCAGCTGGCAGAAACAAAGGTCTGCTCACTCTGCAGTCTCTGGAGAAACATGAGGACAAGGTGGGGTTTCTACATGTGTATTAGCTCACACTCCACAGCCAGAGCAGAGCCAGCTGCCTTCAGCAGGACCAGAAAACCCGTCCAGTTGCCCTTAGCAGCTCTGCATCTGGGCCAGCGCCGGCAAAAGGGCCAGATTGTAATTGAGTCGCTTTTATGGCAACTTGATGTTTTGCATTTGTTTGCACATCGTTTGTAATCAGGCTCCCAGAGGCGGGTTTCCCACCCTCACTGCGCGCCGTGGCAGGCAGCCTCAGCAGCAGGGCTGATTCGCCATCATCTAACCACCGTCTCAGTTCCAAGGGTTTACAAGGATGTTAGTGCTACAAGTGCTGCGATCCGGTCCTCCATCCCACCTTTCCCCATTGCTTTGGCTGTGCTCTTGCTGATGCCCCCCCTGCACCGGGGCTGCTGCCACCCCAGGGCTTGCTTGCTTGCCCGAAGGAGAAGACACGGAAAGATCTTCTCACAGCAGGATTTTGCTCCCTTTTGAGGCATGTGGTGGGACACCTGGGCTTTGCTCACCTCCCTAACCCTTGCAAAAATCACTTGCACGCTGGGTGAAGTGATTGCATTTGACAACAGGCTTGAAAATACCAGGGTTTTTCATAGTCATCATGGGGAGAGGCAGGAGGAATGACTGTGACTGCTGGACGGGTGATATTGCATGATGATTTCCTCAGATATTGCCTGTTTCTTATCTCCTGACACCACAATCTATAGACAGACCTGGCACTGTCAGGCTGCAGAGGATGGCTTAGCTGTTCCCACATCAGGTTGTTAGGAACTGTGTTGTTGTATTGTGCAAACAGAGTCATAAAGAAATGATAAGGCAGGTGAGGGAAGGCAGAGGGCCGGCGGGGGAGCAGGAGCAGCACCTCCTTGCCATCCCACCACCCTCACTGGGGCCTTTGGGCATTTGCTTTTTGCCAGGCGGTTTGTACTGAAGGAGGAGAATTGGGCTGGGACAGGAGCCCGGGGGTGGGCACAGGGCACGCGGGGGGATGTGCGACCCCCCCGGCCTTTCTGAGGGCAGCTGGGAGCCTGCGGGGGTGTGGGCATTGCCATACACCCCGTGGGACTCGGGCAGTGGAAAGCAGTGACAAAAGGCAGCATTTGAGGGTGACATTTGTGTTTGTGCCTCTTGAACGCTTGCATTTCCAATTTTGCTGGTGATTTGGTAATTGTCCCCTAATTATACCTTTACTCTCAGTGCGTGCCTGGAATCACAAGGGGAGGGGGAAGCAACCCCCAAAGAGGCTACCAACAAGCAACTACCCTTTTAAATTACTCCTGATTTTAACTTATTAAAATCAGCGTTGGCTTATGCTGCTGGCACCTGCATTGAGGCGCTGACATCCTGCAGAACTGCCCTGGCCCCAGAGCTGGAGAGACTGGGCTCCCTCCTGACAAGGGAGCAAAAACCCCTTGGGACCAGCCTGTCCAATGCTTGGCTTGATGTTAAAAACCAACTTGCAGTTATTTTTTGCAGCTGTCAGAGTGCTTTGATGCATCAGCGTTATCAATTGCATCACACGACGTCATCGCATGAGCAATTGCAAGGGGCTGCGAGAGTCACCGGCTGCCTTGCCTCTGGGCTGCCTCCTGCCCAACCCTGACCCCAGGGCTGCTTGCCTGGCTGGGAAAGGTCACTGTCACTTCACGGGACAGACTGCGATCTCATGCTGACTTTCCCGGCTGTCCTGAGCCCATGGCAGCTCTGGCTTTGCCTTACCAGCCAGCCCAGGCAGTCGTTTCTGCCAGGCTGCACAGCATCTTTGCCAAATCCTCCATTTGCCTTTACAGCCTTGCTCAGCTGAGCAACCTTATCAGGGTGCAGCAGCTGCACCGCGCGGCTTCACCGGCGACGCTGCCGCAGAGCGGGCTAGGGGAACAGGGACCCCGCGAGGCAGCAGAGCCGGGTCCCCTCCGGACGGGGACCTGCTGCCCACCCCCACCAGCCGGTGGCCTGGCAGCAGGCTGCCGTCCGATGGTGTTGGGAAGCCTCTCGCAGCCCCGGGGCTCCTTCTCTCCGTGCCAGGAGATTCTCTTGTCGTTCCTCAGCATGCTTTAGCCAGGGATGAAAGTGGTTTCTATGCATTAGTCTTTGGCCTTCCATCCAACGTGAAAAGCTGAAGGATGAGAAGAGTGATTGTGCCTTTCGTGGGAAGGAGGAAAGCAGCAGCCTGGGCTGTGGGACCTTGTAGCTGGGGGAGAAGTGGGAACCGGGTCTTCTGTGTCTGTCAGTGAGCAGCCCAAGTGCTGTCAGCAAGGGCGCAGGGGTGGCCATGAGGCCAGGGGCAGGTGGAGTGAGTATTTTAAATAATTTTAAATAATAATAATATTTTAAAATAATATCTACTCTGCATACTGCTGCAACCAGCCCTGATGCCCACTGCTGCTGCAGGAGGCCTGGGAGCTGCTGCAGCCCTCCAGCCTTGGCCGGCAGCCGGAGGAAGGCAGGCCCCCACTCCCAGCAGGGACCACCAGCTCATCCCCTCAGGGCAGAGGCACCCCCTTGGCTGAGATTCTGTGCATGCCTATAGACGTGTGCCGTATGGCTTTCCTGTTCGTCCTAGCTCGCTCACGGCTGAGGTGAGAGACAGACATGTCAGCGCCTCCGCCCGTGAGCCGTGCTCCCGCGGCACAGCCCGTCTGCAGGCAATGAGCGCTCGGCCTGGGGAGCGAGTGGCGCGGGGTGCACGGGGCTGCTGCAGCGCAATGGCCCCCAGCACCAGCCCAGCACTGGGTACGTGTGAGCTGTGCTCCATCACCTGCGGGTCAGCACAAGCGCAGCACGTGTGAAGCGGCAGCAGCTCGGTGCGTGTGCTGGGTGTCATGCCTGGGATGCTCGCTGCACGATCTTGGAAGCAGCCCTTGTGTCTGAAGGGCTGCTCAGGATCCACAAGTTCACATGTTTAGAAATTATTTGTATTGTTCATTTGGATATATCTCCCCCCAGGATGAGAAGTCTTCCAGAAAATAGAAGCAGAACATCCCATCGGCATCCAGGAGCTCTGTTCCTCGGGGTCTGGGTTTTGTTGTGATCAGCCCCGCTCACAGCACAAGCTCTGGCAGTGCTTTCGGCCAGCTGGGCGGCAGCACTGTCACCTCCCGCGCAGAGCCTATTTCCAGGGCTGTGCTGAGGGCTGTGAAATCCCAGGCTGTGCACAGCTCCAGCTGAGCACCCAAAAATGAGCAGACACTTGCGATCTGCATCTCTCCAGTCCTTCACTCCCCATCTGTAAATTGGGGATAACATCACCTGCCCCGGCTCAGTGCAGGAGCCAGAGGAGCTTCTGAGACACTTGGGCGCTGCCAGAGCCAAACGGGGAGCCCGTGGAGGGGCAATAGTTCCTTCCTGGCAGCTGGGAAGGTGAATGAGGCTGGGGGCCACACACTGAGCGGCGAGGGCAGATAACAAACACAGATCCAGCAGAAAGCAAAGTGCCCTGAGGGAGCTGATGGAGGTGGGAGCAGGCGAGTGATGGGAAGTGATAACGCAGCAAATACTGGTAACCCAACATACACAGCGCCTGGCCCCAGACTGTGCAGACCCCAGCCCCACTGCCTTGCCCTCACTGCAGCTTTCATCAGCTCCTTTAGCCAAAACTGCTGGTGCATCATCAAGAGCGAGGCTGGTGTGTGCTGAGTGTTAACCAGGCTGGAGATGCTGGGCTGCAGCTGGGACTGACCCATTAAAAGGGCTGTTGTGGGGCACCACTTTCCCTGCAGGGATGTGCAGTGTGGGCTGAGCAGTGCTGAGGGCGAAGCAACGGACCCTGGGCACAAGCCTGAGCTGAAAATGGGGGAACTGAACCCCTGGAGGCAGCCCCGGTAAGTGCTGGGTGGCAGGACTGGAGGGCTGGTGCCGCCGGGCTGTGCCAGTGTGGCAGCTGTGTCCCAGGAGGTTTTCTGCATGCCCGGGGCTGGCAGGGATAACCCCTCCACTTGCCGTGCTGTGGGGCACAGCCCTGCTGTCCTCAAAGCTGATGGCAAAGCATCACCTGGCTTCCACAGCAGCAGAACGGGCTCTTCTGTGTAATTTAATGCAAAGTAGGAAGAAGATGGAAAGCATGGACACGAGCTGTGAGGCTGTCTGCTTGCCCATCCATCTCAGGGTCTTTTTTGTTTTATTTCTCTCCCCCCTCAACCCTCTCTTTGGTGGCTGCTGCCTCCTGGAAGGGCAGAGCCACGGGGGAGCTGGGGCTGTTTCAAAGCCCCAGAGTTGTTCTAGCAAAGTGCTTTTTGTGATTTGAGTCACATTTGGGAAGCTGGGGGAAGGCAAGGCTGGTTTATGGCCAGGGTAATGGTGTGAGTGGCTCGGGGACCCGCAGGGCAGTTGGCCCAGGTCTGACGCGTGTGAAAGCAGAGCAGGTTTGTAGCCAGGAACGTGGTCCCATTCCCTGCCCCAAGGGTGGCCAGACACGGAGCCTGCGGTGCCAGGGCTGCGGTGTGGGCAGGGGAAGGGAGAGCCTGGGACAGAGGAGTCCTGCACGCTGCCTGGGGGTGGGAGGGTGCTCGAAGGGCCCGGGGAAGCTCGTTGCAATGTGTTGGGGTCTCTCGGTGCTGTGAAATCCCAAAGCGATGGATGGTGGAGAGGACACACCATCCTCCTCGCCACTGCCCCCAGGCAGGGGGCACACTGCCAGTTGGCACTGTGGAGGAGTTCCCCATGGCAGAGCCCTCCCGAAGGCAGCGGGGCAGGGCGCTGCACGATGGAAATTGCTCTGAATTTCTGGAAAACTTACTAGGGCATAGGTGAAAAGCTTTTATTTCTTGGAGGGGGAAGGCAAGATTGGCATCACTCCCTCGTTCATCAACAAGGTCCTCTCCTAATGCTCAGTCTGTAGGATAGTCCCTTTTTGTTCTCCCAAAAAAGCCAAGAGTGAAACTATGGTGCTACTCTTGAATATCACTTTTCCCCATCTGGGGCGTTGGAACTGGCTTCCTGGGGCTCTCTTCCCCTCCTGCAGATGGTGAGGAGGCGGCTCCGCGTCCCAGCAGGCAGCAAGCTAAATTGGTTGGCACTGGATGTGCTCTGGTACCTGCGATAGTGAGTGGGGCTGAGCCGGACCTTGACCCCGGGTTACGCCAAGTGCAGCGAGCCCGGTGCCAGTGGGGTGAGGGGAAGTGGGGAGCCTGTGGTGGCAGGCTGCCAGCACCCCCAACTCCTGCACCAGCAAACATGCAGCACGATGCCCACTGAATTCCCTGAAATAAATAGGCTTTGATGGATTGAGTTCCTTTTAGCGCATCAGCTGTAAACTTCAAATATTTATATCGTTAGGGAGATGTGACAGAAGTATATATATGTATATATATAAAACAGGCAGGTGCTTGAGTGGCAGTCACGTATTTGAAGTTCAAATACTTACCTTCAAATCAATGCTATAAAAGAGGAAGAAAAAAAATAAATTTAATATCACTTTTGCAAGGAAAACAACCTGCCGAGCCTCCTCCCAGGCTAAATGTGCTTTAAAGATTGACTGTGCAGCTGTAAAAACTATTGATGAACTGTAAACATGAAAAGATCGCCTTGCTCGTGGCCTGTCAAAAGCATTAGGTTGGAAATGCTCTGTGCTCTGCTCCAGCATGACTCACCGAGTCCTCAGCAAATGTGTTTATTTGTAAAGATCCTTCTTTCAGAAATAGTGACCTTTTTAATGCCTCGTTCAGTGAGCCTGGAAATTTGAAATTGCCTTTTGGCAACTTGCTAGTCTTGCTGAAGCTCTGACAGTGCTTTCCATGGCGATTTACATATTTTTAGCCTTGATATTCTGCACTGTGGGGCTCCTTTGGAAAATGATTTGCTTTTCACAGCCCTCAATGCAGTTCAGCATCTGCAGCGCTGGGCTGAGATCAGGCTGCGCAGAGGGCACGGAGCCGCTCGCTCGTCGGTCGGGCTCCTTACAGCGCCTTCTGAGCCTTCTGCCTTTTCTTACCCTCCCTGGTTTTATTAACATCCTTCTTGCAAAATGGACCGTGGTATTGGTCACAAATTTGAGCAGCTGCTTCACCTTGAAATAGGGAATAAAACTTTGTTATTCCAGGCTGCCGTGCATCAAAGCAGCAGGTTAGCTCCTTTGCCCATCATGCTTCTCATCACCCACTCGCCTGCCCCAGCCCCGCGCTGTGCTCGCCAGCACGAAGCCCCCGTTACCGGCACAAAGCCCCCGTTGCAGTCCGCTGTCAGTTGCACCAAAGCAAATTTGGTGACCAGTGATCTCATAGTTCTGGGTCCGTGGCCTGTCTCCTGGTTCCTGGTCCCCGCTTGTGCCATCAGATGCCAGCCTGAGTGCCCAGGGCCGTGGTGCGAAGGTGGCGGCACCGCTCTGCGGGTCCAGGGCATGCTGCAGCCCGGGGAGGGCAAGCGGCTGCATCCCATCCCTACCGCGGAGCAGCTCCATCCTCACCCTTCTGGGGAACTTCCCAGCGAGGCATTAAGCACTGCTGCTAATTGCTCAGTCGGCTCCTTCAGCATGTCTCTTTAAGTGCTGGGATGTGAATGTGCTGAATATGAAATGTCGCAGTTGTAATAACAGTTATTTAACATTTCTCAGTCCTGTGACTAACGCTTCTGCCATTTGTGTTTGGTAACGGGCGATAGCATTGCTCCTTTCTGTTGTTGTTGTTCATCCTAATGCATCGGGGAAAGATGTTTTGATGGTTTTTCTACTGTTTGTTTGCGTCCTTTATCGGTGCTCTACAATTTCTAGTTGCTGATTTATATTCAGAGTTATGAATATCTCCTTTCTTCTTTCTGTTGGGCATGTTTTTATTTTTATAGCTGTTTACATATTAGCCAGGCAGTTTAAAAATCTGATGCAAACTCCTGTCGCTGTTATGAGTTTTGGGGTAAAACACTCTTAAATCATTCTCTATTCACAGTTATGCTTTTATGCTTAAATCCATTCTGCTAACTGATTTGGCTTATAATTGTTTTCTGCTCTGTGAATTGACCTTCTGAAGCACTAAGAATATGTGCTAGTGCCTTGGACTTGCCTCTGTTTGCCTGTAAGAAGCGTAATCAAGTCATGATTGCTTGGACTTGAGCAGCAACTAGTTTTTAATTCTGTGATCCATTCCCCTTCAGCTGTCAACACAGAGTCTAAAATAGCACTCCCCTGTGCGAGATGCCATGCTTCAGAGCTATGAAATCGTCATTTATAGGTTTTTAGAAATTCAGAGGACATTTTAATACTGGCGAAGTGAAACCTCCAACTTCCCATCATAATGCAGCTTTCTCCCTTATTTATCATACACGGGTGCTCCAGCAGCCTCTGGGATGGTCTGAGCCCTGGCACAGCTCGGGGTTTGAAGCAGACACCAGAGCACCCCGTACCTATAGATTATCTTTGAACTACCGGCAACTTGTTTAACCAGAGGATCCTGGGGTTTTCCACTCTTGACCCTTGTTTTTCCCACCTGGTCCCTTCTGGGCAGGTTTTACCGTCAGTTTCCAGGGTTCTGGCCATGTCTCTCTGTAGGGCTCAAACACCACATGGGTCAAACTCACTCCAACAAACAAGCGAGTCCGGATCCTTCTGTTAATTATCCCAGCTCACCGCTGGGACATGCAGGCAACTGAGGGACTGCCTTTTGCTTTCTTGGTGTGTTCTGTTCTCACCATCTTGATGATGTGCTGGAGGAGAGATCGGTTGTCCCCTGGTTCCTCCCTCCTCTTTTTCTGCTGGTTTAATGCCTCTCCATCACTGGCTGCTGCGATGACCAGTGACCTCCAGCTCCAGCCTCCTCAGGGTGGGTTCGGGAGCTGTTCGTAGCAGTGCAGCTGCGTGTGAGTCCCTGCTGCAAGTTTGCTGACACAAAGCCTGGCACTGGAGGCTGAAGATGGACCATGTCGATGGGGAGCTTCAGTTATCCCACAGGCTGCAGAAACAGCGCCCTGAGAAGTGACATGGAAATGGAGGTAGTGCACACTGTGAATGATGCTTTTTGGAGGGGCTGGTCAGTCTGGTAAGGGACTTGATTTAATCATCTCGGGGACGTGGGATGCAGGACAATTTGGTGATCAGAGTGGCCTGATGAGGTACGATGGCTGCAAACGTGATGTAGCTAGTCTGGAGAGACACCAGCAGTGAAGAAGACAAAAAAATACCATTATAGTGAAAGATCAAAGGAGAGAAAAAGGCATCATTTGATGTATAGAAGTTGTGTCCAGAAAGAGAAACAGAAAAAGGCACGTATTTCAACAAGTTAAATGAGGAGCTGTTTTAAGGCAGGCAGAAGTGTTTGTGAAGGACAACTTGCTGAAGGCATAAAAAGCAATAATAAAATCTTTACTCTCAAACATGTCCCTGGCCGCTGTAAGGCCGGTGTCTGGCAGGTGGCTGTGGCTCGGGGAGCATTGGCTCCCTGCGGGGAAATGGGGGGATTTCTTCCCGTGGCTGCGGCTGCAGCCCTCTGGGCAGGGCAGGGCTCTGGGCAGTGGCAGGAAAAGCGGGGTTTGGGAGGGGGGTGGGATGGGAGCGGGTCCCCAGGGCTCTCCCCAGGGCGAGCACACCATGCCTCCGGACAGGTGTGTGAAACTGGAGTTTGACAGTGGGGTGAAGCTGGAGGCTGGACATGCCTGCTGAGCTCTGGTTGGGGGGTGCCAGCGCCCCCCTCCCCCCCACCATGCTCTGCCCATGGCTGAGGGTAATGTGGCCAATGGCATTTGCATCCTTCTGTCCTTGTCTGCAGCCCACGGGGGGAAACAGTAACCTGGGGAAACATGAAGAGACCCCTGCGGAGAGCTTTCGGCTGCACCAGTTCTCAGCAGTGATGGGACGGGGGGAGGGAGGCTAACACGACCCTCCCTTCCCCCAGTGGGCACGGGGCTGCCCCCCTGCGGGGTGGATCCGCTTTCCCAATCCTGGTAGTGAAAAGCCTCGGGATCCAGGAATCTCGTGGGACTGAGCTGGCCACCCCTATTACTGATAGCCAAAGGTGAAGCTGGAAGGCAAACCCTTCCCAGAAACTCACCGGTTAATCCCAGTGAATCAGAAATGTTCGTTAAAGGGAGAGTGGGATCCTGCCCTGATGGCATCTACGCGGGGGGGATCCCGGTGCCTCTGGCACAGGGATGCTCAGCCCGGGCCCGGGCTCCCACTCCTGACCCGTCTCTTACCATCAGTGTCTCCAAACAGGCAAACAAACAAGAGATTATTATTTTTTCTAATTACTAGAATTGTATTAATTTAAACGGATAAACTCAATCAGTGAAGCTCATTAATTTCTAGCACATGGCTTATTTATGCTGATTCTGGCTGCTCCACCACTCATTTCACTATCATAGGAATGTCAATTACCTTTTAAAATAAAAATCAATGTTTATTCACTGTTAAAGATAAAACATGAAGTGGTTTCCTTAGACGTGCTGATGAGCACTCTCCTCCCCAGCCCGGGCCGAGGGCTCCCAGCGTTGGCAGCCAGCTTGCCCGTTGCTGTTGGCATGCCATGGAGGGGCCAGCAGTACATTGTGCGCTGTGCTCACCCTGACCACAGCACCCAGTGCCTTCCCACCCCGTCCTGGCCGGGAAAGCCTGGCATCTTCCTGGGAGACAGGTTTGCAGTGGGGCATTTCCCTGCCATGAGCACTCTGCCAGTGTGGAAGGATGGAGGGAGGAAGGAAACCCATGGGAGTGTGGGGGGAGACCCTGGAAGGAGCTCCAGTGCATTACCTGATTACTTTTATAATTGAGAAAAACAAAGCTAAACCCTTGAAGCAGAGCGCTAGAGATTACCCATCATTTTCAAACTTTTTTTCCTCTATTATTCAGAATTGTTTTGCTTTTCTGAACTGCCTTGTGTAGGTTGCGACAACCCCACAGATTCCAGAATGGGAGATGATGAGTCACTGTCAAAATGTAGATTTTTTTTTTTTTTTCCTTTTAGCAATGCTGAGGGAGTAAAGTCTCTCTGACACACACCGATCACTGGCACCTCACAGGCTAAAACTGGCAGAAGCTCCCAGTCCACCCATGGGTGTGAGCACCTGGGCTGCACCCACGGCTGCCCTGGTGTGTCCCCCGTGGGGATGCCCATCACAGGCAGCGTGGAGCTGGGTGCTGCTCCCCAAACCCGCTGAGCTGTCGGGGATGTGCGGGAGGCTCAGTTCTTGTGCTGCTGTGCGTGTGTTGAAGCGTGTGCTCGTGCTGGCCTCGGCGTCCAGCCGGCACCGGCACCACAGAGCCCACCTCTGCCACCTCCTCCCTGTTGTGCTCCTTCCATTTGACTTGGGTTTTTTCCACTGATGGTTGTTTTTTTTTTTACAACAGGAAAAAAGTCCTTCAGAAAAGGCATGTCTGTGTAGGTGACTCTGCTCAGACACAAACCACCACCGCAGAGAGGGGGAGTGAGTGTGAAGTAGAGATAGAGCCAGATTACGCTGGTACCCCAGTGGGAAGCTGGTGTGGGGCTGCTGGGGTGATGGGGATGTGCTGGGAGGAGAACTTGGTCTCAGGGAGGAGGATTTGTCCCACTGGCAGGTGGTGGGGAGCCCAGCACCCACCCCGAGGAGACTGCTGCTGCCTAGAGACACTAACACAGAGCAGGGGACTTTTTTTAAGTGAATGTGTGGATTTTGCCTTAATTGAGCTGCTCTCCAGTGGAGTTTAAGCAAACAGATGTATGTGTGAAGTGCTGACAGCTCATGGTCTGAGGGACTTGATGGTGCAGACAGGTCCCTCACGACTCCTCAGGGTTTCCCTGGCTCTGGGAGGTGAGGAGACCCCCTCCTCAGGCTGCGGGCACCCTCGGCTCCAGCAGCTCTTCCAGCTGAGTTGCTCTGAGCCGTGGGTCCGGCGTGTCGGTGGCTGTCCCACCGGCCCTCCCTGATGCTTTCTGAGCTGCTTGTGTTGTCTTTGAAACCAGGCTGTGTTGAAGACTTGGTGATGTGGGAGGTGACCAAGATGCTGGGGGTGGCCAGGACCCCTGGAGCCCTTCCCTGGCACACGGGACGGAGCTGCTCAGCACCAGCTGAGCCAAGCCCTGGGCGCTGGGGGATGGCCAGGTCTAATGTGAACCTGAAACCCTGGAGCTCTGCAGTCTCGCACCAGGGACCTTATGCAAAGAGCCTCAGGGTGCCTCGCAGAGCGTGAAGCTGGGGAAGGGAAGGCATACCGATGAATTTCTTTCCATCTCTCCAAGCATCTGGGAGGTGGGTGGGAGGTAAAAAAAGATGAGCCCTGAAGTTTTTAATTCCTTGGAGATATTTAGGTATCTTGCTCTTGTTACTCAAGAGAGTGCAGAGCCTGAGCATCTGAGGATGTGCTGCAGGCTCGTACCCCAGTGCTTGCCAGCTAAGCTTGGAGCTCTGGTTCTCCAATGAATATTAGTTTTCAGAGAACTTAAACCATAATGACCCCACCACTTCCTCCAAAGGGATTTGGCATCGCATGGTGCCTTTAGGAAAGTCATTACGCAAACCACAACTCGGGAAATAACTCACTTGAATTTATCAGGAGGTGCGGGGAGCTGAGGGCTGAAATGAGACCCTGCCCCAGGACTTCTGCTGAGCCAGCCAACGTGAGGGGAGAGACGAATTTTGCTCTCATTTAAGAACAGTGTTAGCTCATCTTCCCCAGCTGAGACTTGGTTTGCACACTGAGCAGTAACAACCAGAATAGTCCCTGGAAAACTGTTCCACTGGATGAAAAGTAATGAGATTTTAAAACCATAACTAGAGCTTTTTAGTCTTCTGGCTCTGTGGGTTGGGATCAATATTCTTAGCCATATTTCCACTATCATGAGACTTGTACTTCCCTTGCAATCCCCTCCCTGCTCCCCCCCAGCCCTCCCTGGGGAAAAGGACTTTGAGAGGAAAAAGACCTGAGATCAAATCAATTAATTGCCTTTGCATTCTCCAATAAACGCAGTGCAGAGTGTACGTACATTGAAATGCGAATGAACTCAAGCAGCAGCAACAAGACCTTGCTGAAATGAAGTGTTACCCTGTGTAAGGCAGCCCTTGTCCAGGGGAGAAGGGGGGACTTGCAGGGGGCAGGCGTTAGTCGTGTTATTTAATGCGCAGCTCAGGAATGCTCTGATCTGGTGGGGGTGAGAGGGATCGAAGAATCATACGGAGCGCAGGATGAAAAACAGCCCTGCGGGAAGGGAAGGGAAGAGATGCCTTTACAAAACCAGTGAATGCAAAATGTGCTATATGAGTTCATCTCTTCCAAATTAAATCCACTGTCACCTAAAAGGCAGGGCTTGCTGCAGCAAGCCTGAAGCCATGGGGCAGGGACACCCTGCAGGCACTGCATGGCTAATGGCCCCGCTGCCTTACAGGGCTTACACGTGGAAAATGCCCTGAAAGATCTGCCAGCTGGCGAGGGCTTCCCTCGCCTGGGGATGCTGGGGGTGCCCCTGGATTAAAGTGGGACCATTAAACTGAGAGCTTAAACCGAAGCTCACTGAGACCGGTGCAGGGTGCAGATGGGTGCTGCTCTGCTGCTGGCCAAGGGTTTGCCGGGGGCTGCCTCCGCAGCTGCGGGAGTGGCAGGAGCTGCTCGGTGCTCAGCGACGTGGCGGAGGTTTTAACCCAACCTGGGCAAGGAGCACGGTGCTGCGCTGCACACCAAGTGTTTGAAGGACTCGTATGTCCTGGCTGGGCAGTCCCGCATGCCATGAGCCCCCTGCAGCTGGGGGCATGGCTCAGCCCTGGCGCTCCGCATCCCGCCTGTTGATGCTACTGCTCTGTTGGCTGACTTATTCAAAGCGCCAGCCCTCCAGAGCCATGCCTCTCTTCCCCGGGCATGGCCGCAGCGATTTCCACTGCTAGTGGCTCTGCACTGCCCTGGGGCTGGCAGCAGCGTTGGCCGTGGGAAAGCACCGGGGCGGCAGTGTGTTGTGCAGCTGCGGGTGCTCCTCTAGGGAAGAAAGAAGGAAAGTGAAATGGAAGGGCCGGGATGGAAGGGCCGGGTAACGTGACAAAGGATTATCTTGCAGGCTTTGCAGCTGGCACTTGTCCAGCTGCTTCAGACCGTTGTGTCTGTGGCTTCTTGCCGGTGCCTGTTGGCTGGGCACTGTCCCTGCCGGTTTGTGCTTCGGGGGGAGCCCAGAGTGTGCGCTCGCGTGGGGAGACTGAGTGCGCTGGCAGCCGTGCGTTCTCAAGCAGGACCCTGCTGGAGGAGGGGGTGGGCAGGCCTGGTGCCTCAGTACAGAAAAAGGCGGAGGAAGAAGCTGTCCTGTGCCAGGGGGGGTGAGCAGAGGCAGCGCCGGCTGACCAGGGCTCCCCCGCACAGCTCTGCTTCCCAGCCGGGAGGCTCTGGAGTGGGGCTGCACGAGCTGCTGTGAGCAGAGCTGGCTGCTGCCGTGCTGGGCTCCGGGCAGGGAAGTGCAGTGATAAGCCAAGTTGGCTAATCAAGATTCACACTAATAGGGAGAGAAAATTACCCAGATCTACCACAGAGACAGCTGAGCGGGGAATGAATAACCGCAGCAGCACACTGCCTTTGCTGGTGCTCTCCTGGCCAGCAGATGAATTAAACCCAAGGTGATGTGACTCATGCACGCGGCGCAGAGTCACGTTGCAGCCATGGGTATCAGCTGGGGAAATTACTCTCGAACAGCTGGGATGTGGCAAAACCAGCAGCCACCAGCAGCCCCCAGCATCCCGGCGTGCTCCCTGCTGGCAGGAGGTCTCCTTCCTCCTCTGAAGGGAGAGGAGCCTGACCACCGGGAGCAAAGCAGTTGGTGACCTGGGGGGAGGCAGCAGACTCCCAGCAATACGGCACGAGCTGCACTGGGTGCTGGTGCTTCCCACGTGGCTGGATGCTGGCAAGGGGCACGGTGCTGCCCAGGCGAGGCGCTGGCAGGGGCTGCGGCTGTGAGTGCCTGGAGCAAGCAGCTGAGCCTGCACCCGACTCAGGACAGCATCCCAGTGAGTCCCACGCTGGCCAGTGGCCAGTCCTCCCCACACAGCCAGCCCCAGCACCCAGCAAGGCTCGAGCCCCGGGAGCAGGGGGCATCCCGTGCCTGAGCTCGCAGCCACGGCCTCAGTTCTGGCAGGGGGTCGGGGGTGGCCAGGGAGCAGGTCCAGCATTACCTCTGCCTTGAGTCCTTGCTAAGAAAAGGTGGGCAGAGGAAGGAGCTTGAGAGCCTGAGGACACCGACAAACCCTGCTGCCTCTGTGCCCATGGTGTTGTAATGGCACCCTTACCAGGGCCCAGTTGCAAAGCTGGGAGAGGAAAGCCCAGAGTTGCATCTGCCGTCACCACGGGATGGGGACCAGGTAGCTAAGGATGTGCTGGCTGCTCCAGGGCGATGAGCCCCCAGCCAGGGCCAGGAGCGGCCACCCCATC
The DNA here is from genome assembly GCF_023638135.1 of Falco biarmicus. NCBI lineage: Eukaryota > Metazoa > Chordata > Aves > Falconiformes > Falconidae > Falco > Falco biarmicus. The sequence goes on from NC_079291.1 coordinate 87,327,520, forward strand.
CTTTCCTGGAGCCCTTTCCAGCTGCACCTCCCCAGGGCAGGGCTCCATCCTCAGGGAGTGTTTTTGGGGGTCGCAGGGGGCTTCTTGTGATTTAAGCCCTGTTGTGGTATTTGTTTGGAGGCTGGGAAGTTGTGTGTCAGGTGACTCAGCGGTTGCCATGGCAATGAGCATCGGTTAATGAACAGAGGGAGTAAAGGAGCCAAAATAAATGTCAGGGTGTGAAATAGATGCTGTGGAGCTGGGCAGCGCAGGCAGGCAGCAGGGCTGCCCCCGACCCGTGGGGTGGCGGTGGTGCTGCCTTGCCTGTCCCTGCTCGGGCTGGGGCTCCCTTTGCCTTGCGGGGGGCAGGTTTTGTTAAACCCCTGCACATTGCAGGGCGAAGGGCTGGCGAGCAGGGAGCATGGTGAGCCCCGGCTGTGCTGCCTCTCAACGTGCAGCCCCCAGCCCCTCCAGGGCATGTGTGGGTTGTCCTTGTCCCCTGGCACCAGGCAGCCGGAGCTTGGTGTTGGGTCCTGCAGCAGCAACGCTGAGCAAAGGTTTTGCCCCTGCCCTGAGAAAGTCACTTTAGTTTTTATTTTTTAATTTCTCCTCCCATTTCTATTGCAAAGGAGGCATTTGGGTGGGACAGGCAGGGCTGGGGGAAGAGAGGGGTTACAGGTGCCCGTGGGGCTGCGCAGATGTGTGTGGTCTTGGCAGCAGGAGGGGGGGGATGAGTTTTGCACGCTGAGTGAGCAACGTGCCTGCGCAGCAGCAGGCGTTTACACCCAAACAGGGTATTCCCTGCGCTTCCAGGTGCCTCCTGCTCCATGGCTTGCCCTCCTCCCTCACACACAGATTTACCTTAGACATTGGTATGCCAGAAGTGAGGCCCCTGGGGGTCCTAGCTCATCCAGCTGTTGCTCAGGGCAGGGGGGTGCTGGTCCCCCCAGCCCAGCACTGGGTTTTGGTGGGGGCTCAGCAGCACACAGAGCCTCTGAGAACTTCAAAGAGATTGAGCCCAAGGAAATTAGTGTTCTCATCTGCATGCTGTGCAGATGGGCTGACTCAGCCTCTAAACTCCTTTCCCACGTGGCACCAAGGGAAAGTTTCCTCTCACTAATCAGATAAGGAACTGGCCCTGAGACCCTGCCTAGGAGGCTGCTGGGAGGGAGATGCTCCTGCGCTGGCCGGTGTCAGTGCCTCTGGAGAAGCTTTTGCAAAGTCCCACACGCTGCACGGGTGTCCCTTGCTGACAGCAGCTTTGCAGCCATTAAAAGCTGGAGAGGGCAGGGCTGTCCCACTGGTGCAGGTGGGCGCTCGGAGGCAGAGCGAGGGACTGAGGTGGGCAGCAACCGGCTGGGAACAGAGACCTCAGTGGTGGCCCGGGAGTGACAGCAGTGGGTGAGACTGGAGAGTTGTCCGGGGGACCAGGCACACACCAGCTTTGCGCGTCCTTCTGGGTCCGTCGGGGTGCAGGGTGTTTTGGGGTGCTGCAGCTTAGCGCAGTCCTACCTGGCAGCATGTGCCTGCTGGCTGGAGAGCAGAGGGACAAATGTAGGGGACGGCTCCGGGATGCTTGGGGCAGGGCCCTGACAGTCTCAGGGAGAAGGTCAGAGAAGGCAGGTAGAAACCCAAAAGGTGAGAGGAGGAGGAGGAGGATGGGGGCTGTGCTGTACAGCTGCTGTCCTCACCATGCCCAGTGCCTCCCCAGCCCCATGTGTGGCACCCATTTTCAGCCTCTCCATCACCTGCAGTTCCCAAAGCAACGGGAGCAGGCAGTTCTCTCTTGGATGCCGTGTCTCCCTCTTGGATGACAGCTTGCCACCTCCTGAGCTTCATCTCCAGGCTTTAATTGATGCCTGTCACAATGCTCGGCTCCCCCGAGTGCATAGCCAGAGTGCAGCCTGATAGTGTGCCGCTGTGCGGGATGCCAAGGGGGACACCGTGCGCGTTGCCTTCTCTTGCCTGGAGCCCTGTCTCCTGGTGACACATCCTTTCTGATCCTCTTGGAGAGGGGACAGAGCCAGTGTGACCTGACTGCGAGCTCCAGCACTGGTGTTGTGAGGGGGCTGCCCTGGCTCTAGGGAGACGCTGCAGGAATTCCTCCCACCTCGCTTGCTGCTCCAGAGAAGACGCGCTCTGTGCCTCAGTTTCCCCATTTATAACATCAAGGACAGCATTAGTTGACACCGCAGAGGAAGCATCGTGCATACTCTTGCATTAGTGTTTGCTGCTTGCTTTGGACAAGACAGCTCTGAATCCTGCAGGCAGAAGCAGCTGCTGCTGCCCCAGGCCCTGAGGAGCCATGTTCCCGTCCAGCACCGTGGCACGAGCCGAGCTCTGAGCCATCCAGCAGATATCGAGTGCAGTGCTCGGTGACTTGGCGGGCTGCCATGAGGAGCAGGCTCACAGCGTCCGTGGGAGGTGATGGGCTGCATCCATCACAACAAATCTATAAGCGCAACTGGGCATAGCCAGGATTTTTTTTATTATTTTTTAATGCCTTTAATTTTTTCTGCCTCTCCATCAGTAGCATGCAGACCAGGCTGCTGGGGCGGGTGGATAGATGAGCAGAAGAGGCGAGAGCCTGTTCACAGCCCGTCCTTCCCCCAGGCTGTCCCATAAACGTGTCTGAGCCATAAGGCTCTCCCCCACTGTGGACATGGCTGCGCTGCCCCGTTCTGCCCCACGTCCACGCCCTGCAGCACGTAACAGTCCTCAGTACATCACCTGCCTGAGCCTGACTCGTCCTTGGCTTTTTCCTCTCGTGGCACAACTGCACAGCTTTGGCACAGGAGAGAGCTGAGGCCGAAAGTGCAGTGAGGAGAAAGCCAAAGCAAACAGGCAGGCGATTAAAGGTGAAATGCGTTTGTTTTGCTTCAGAGGCAGGAGTGGTGTTGGGGGGAAGCCACAGAAAAAGAGCCTTTTTTTCCCCAAATGCTAAGTGGGAGGCCAGCAGATGCCAGAGCATCTGCCTCTTTCCCCAGGCCTTCCAGGTGGCATTGCCAGTGCCCGCCGCGGTGGGGCTGCTCCCCACTCCCTATCATGCCGTGGGGACCCCTGTGCCGGTGGGGGAAGGCGGCAGGCACGGAGCGGCCGGGGGCTCCCGGCAGGACTGTGCAGTGGGGCAGGTGGCCCACCTGCCCATGCCGAGCTCGGCTGTGATGCCCACCCGCGGCACTGGGTGCTTCTCCACAGTCGTGCCTGGGTGCCCACCTGTGTGTGCACGCTGCGGGGGACGCCTGAGAGCAGAGCGGGGTGCGGGCGGCTCATGGGGAGGACTCTGGCCTCTGCCCCAGGCGCGGAGCAGGGCTGTGAGGTGGCAGGAAAGGGTAAGCAAGCTCAGAACTTTTTATAGTCATTTAAATGAACTCATCTGTGCCTCCAAAAAAATCGCATCTCGGAAGTTAAGCTGTGGGCCAGATGTTACTTCAGGAGATGTGCTGAGGATCCTTCTCTGTGCGGCAGCCTGTGCCCTGCGTTTGTAGGTCAGCAGTGAATCAGTGCTCTTCTGCACAGCTGAGGGGCTGGGGCAGGGAAGCTGAACTGGGGGGACTGGGCTGGTGTCTCAGTGCTGTGCAGACCCGGGGTGGGGGCTCTGCTGAAGCCACCACTGAGCCCAGTACCACTGTCATCCCCCGCAGCAGGAACATGATGTGGATGTGGATGACCTGATGTCCCAGCACAAGCCCTGGGCTGCAGTCGCGGAGCGTTTTCCCTGGTGCATCCGAATAAGGTGTTGCTGGGACCTGAAGGCCGGGAGGTTTATTTACAGCTGCATCGATTCTCTGTCAAAACTGATGACCCGGGTTTGCCTGGGTGGGTGGGTGCTGGGCGCTCCTGAGCCCCTGCCCTGCTTCTCCTCCCCTTCGCTGGAGAGAGCAGGGGCCAGGCGAGCCTTGCTGTGCCCACGGGTGCACCCAAGGGGGAGGCTCAGCCACAGCCGTGCAGAGGCGATGTGGTGCTGAGCAGCGCTGAGCTGCCGGCAGGTCCTGGCAGCACCGTGTGGATGCAGAGTGGGGTGGGAGCTGCGCCGTGGAGAGGCTCTGCCCATGGCTGCCGTGGGGTTCTGGGGGGAGCAGGGCAGCTTGGGCATCTCCCCCCAGCTCAGCAGTGGTGTTAATGACAGGGCTTAGGTAGAGAGAGAAATGTGCAGCCTCACCAGAGGCCGCCAGCAGTGCTTGGAGGGTGCAGAAGCAGCCAGGGGCTAAACTGTCCCCGGGGAGCAAGGGCAGCATTTGGGTCGCTGGCAGCCCCAAGCTGAGCGCTGCCCACGTGGCTCCTGGGTGGCTGCCGCGCCGGCCCCGTGCAGCACATCCAGCAGCGCTCCTGCCAGCGTGGAGGTTTCTTCCTTCTGCAGAGGTCTCAAGGTTTCCTGGCTTGTGTCTCCCCAGGAACGTTCCGAGGAGTGTGCAAGAAAATCGACCACTTCCCTGAGGATGCAGATTACGAGCAAGACACGGCTGAGTATCTCCTCCGTGAGTCTCCTTTCCCATGGTGCGGTGGAGCTGTGCCCGCATCCTGGGGACTCCCTTGCCCTGCGCTGGCACCCACCTCCCCATCTCCCAGAGCTGCACCCAGCAAGTCCCCCACACCTGCTGGCAGGAGGCTGTTGGGTCACAGCCCCCAGCTCCCCACTCAGCAGCACTGACCCTCCGGGTTACCCGAGCGTGGCCACGTCACGCCGCAGTAGCAGTGTTAATGGCACATTTGTCTGGCACTTGCTGTCCCCGCAGCTGGTCCCAGCAGCTGCTGCACAGCCTGAGTTTGTCAGGGTGCAAGAGCCGCCGGGGACTGGGACCCCACAGGTCCGTGGTGCAGCAGCACAGGGATGCTGTGCTTCTGCTGGTCTCCCTGTTCCCCAAGTCTCCGCAGCCAGGCTGGATTTGCTGTCACTCACCGGGAGAGCACAATGAGCATCTGTTGCGCGCTCTGCCAGCAGCAGCCAAGTGCAGGGAGACAGAGTGAAAATAGGGCTGGCGGCTCTCCTGGGAAGAGCATGGTCTCCTGTGGTGGGGGCCAGCAGGGCCTCGGGGCAGAACCCGTGAGGTTTTTACCCCCATCCACGAGCGAGCGCTGCGGCACCGAGGTGCAGGTCAGAGGCTGGACACAAATGATGTGCACCCTGCCATGCAAAGCAGCATGGATGTGCGCTGCCCCACACGTCAGCAAACACACGCATGTGTGACAGACTGCAAAGCGTGCACGGCAAAGGGTTCATTTGAACAGCTAAATTTCTGAGCAAGTAAGAACATGAGGTGGCAGGGGCACATGGCAGCCTCGGAGGTGTTGGCATCTCTGGGCAATCCCTGAGCTGCTGGGGCTGGGGGGAGTCCCCGGGGGCAAAGTGACCCCCAGCACCCATCGCCTCATGCTCAGCCCCGACCCCAGCACCGGGCAGCAGCCCCTGCCTGACGCAGCTGCTGCTCCTTCTTGCTCTGAACTCCCGTTTCCTAACTCTGCAGGGAGCCGTCAGCTCTGCTCACCCGTCTAAGAGGGGAACGTGTTTAATGGAATTGGTTTGCAATTTTAGTAGATTAGCGTTTTAAGTTCTTCTCCCACCCCCTCCCACATTTAAAATGAAAAGACTTTTTTAAAGTCCCCAGAATGGCATTTTAATGGGGCTTCTCTGTATTTCTGTGCTTTTTATAAAGGCCCTAAGAGAGAGGGTGAGAGCCCAAACCAAGGCACAGTGTATTTTGGGTGCAGCAGGTAGTGATTTGCTGCATTAATTACACTTCACTGTCATTTTGGAAGCTGAACTTCTGAAAGGCCATGTAGAAAGACCCTTCTGGGTGTAGTGCTCGGCTGGTGACACCTGAGCATGCAGAGACGGGCACTGCCCAAGCTAATCCCGCTGGGGATGGAGCCCAGCACTGGGGCCACGGCGTCACACATGGTGGGCTCTGGCTCGTGGGCATTGTGTGCATTTTGATAATGTGCCTCCCCTACAGCAGGAAACAACTTTTCATTGAGCTTGGGGTGTGTTTGCTTGTGAATTCTTGTCTTGCAAAGCAGCCACAGTAGTCTGGGAGCCCAAGGGACAGGATCCTGATCCTCATGGTTGGCAGTGCTGTTCCTCGCCAGCCCAGTGAGATCTGGGGGGTTCTGCAATCCCAGGCTCCAGAGTCACATCTGTAGCCAAAACCCGTGGGTGGTGTGTTTGGTGATGGGAAGGTAAATTGCTAGTGCTGACTGTGTGACAAGACTGGAAGAAATAATTCCTTGAAATAACCTAGAAGAAAAAAAATAAATTTGGGGTTTAAGCTGTTTTTTTGACGGGAAGACCTGAACCACAGGGTTTGCAGGGCTGATGCTGGGCTCCAGAGCAAGCTTAGGGACAAGCAGGGGATCCATAGTGGGGACCGGTGCTGGGTCTCCCCCATCCCTCGTGGCAGCAACCAAGCATAGCATTGCAACAATCCTTTCCGAGCATTGGCATTGGGGCGAGGAGGTGCTGGCAGCCCCGCTGCCAGAGCGGTGCTGGGGACTGACCGTGCCTTTCTCCCTGTCCTGCAGGTGCGGTGAGAGCATCCAGCATCTTCCCCATCCTCAGCGTGGGTCTGCTGTTCTTCGGGGGCCTGTGCGTGGCAGCCAGCGAGTTCTACAAGAGCAAACACAACGTCATCCTCAGCGCCGGCATCTTCTTCGTCTCTGCAGGTAGGGGCTGCCCAGCGGGGCTGGGAGCGGGGCAGCTCTCCCGGAGTGCTGGAGGCTGGGGGGACACAGGGTTGCTGGAGACGGGTTGTGGGTCCTCCCCAGCTGTCAGCACAGGGATTCTGGGGTTTCTGAGCTGTCCTAACCCAGTGGAAAAATCCTCATCACAGGGAAAAACCAGCAGACGTTTCTGGCAAGCGGTCACTGTGCTACACAGCACTTCAGGCATCCATCCTGCTCTGCCCCAAGCACCCTCTCTGCGGGTGCTGCAGCCCAGGAGGGGCCCACGGAGTGCAGCCGTCCCTGGGGCAGGTTCTGGGGGGCTCTGCCCTCCCCCACTGCCAAGCAGCGGGTCACAGGGCCAGGTGAGGGCAGCTGTGGTGCTGGCAGAGGGGCTGCCACAGTTCTGCAAGGGAAATTGTTCTCTCCTGAAAGGCTGTTCCTTCTGGATTACTCATTTCTCTGTGCACTGTTCCCCAGCGCTTCCACTGATTATCGTATGACAATGTCTTTGTCTCAAGAAACTGCTCTATTTTGTGTTTTTCTTCTCCCCACAAAGAGACAAATTACTCTCCCTCCTTCGGCTGGCAGGAGCTGCTGATGCAGATGAGAAAACAACAGAAAGAACATAATCGATTCATTAAGTAAATCCAGGAATACATCAGCCGCTCCCCAGCCTTGCAGCACAGCCCCACGACACTGCTGGCAGTGCAAAAACTGCCCAGATCCCAAATAAAGCCTCCAGGCTCCATCAGAAACCAAGAGAGATGGAGCCATTCTGGCTTCCCTGTGCTCCCAGGGCCATGGCAAGCCGGGGTCTGCACTGGAGCGATCCCCTCGATGCCCCACGGGTTGGCTCTGCTCTGGCCACAGCACCAGTGCCCGGCACCGGTCCGTTGCTCGGCGAACAGCTCTGCCAAGCAAAACCAGCTTTTAAAATGTCCCTTTTCTAAACAAAATAGTGGTTGTTCCTCCTGCCCCTCCAGTCTACTTGAATATACAGGGATGCCAGGTGTATGTGGATATATATGTATCCTGGGGATGGCAGCAAAGGTCAGTGAGGGGGTTTGGCCCCGGTGTGCTGGCAGAGGGGTTGGTGCCCAATGGAGATGAGGATGTAGCCATGGTCCCCTGCATGGGGACCATGCATGACGCAGGTCATGGTGGGTAGAAGGGCTGAGCTCCTTCCCTCCTGCTGGGAGGGGACTGGGGTGCTGCTGTCCCCCTGTCTCTCTCCTACCACTCAAGCAAGCGTCTCTCCCTCTCATCCTCCCCTGAAGGTCTCAGCAACATCATCGGGATTATAGTCTACATCTCGGCCAACGCAGGGGACCCAGGGCAGAGCGATTCCAAGAAGAGCTACTCCTACGGCTGGTCCTTCTACTTCGGAGCCCTGTCCTTCATCATCGCCGAGATGGTGGGGGTGATCGCCGTGCACATGTACATCGAGAAGCACCGCCAGATCCGTGCCAAGTCCCACTCGGAGCTGCTGAAGAAGTCGGCCCTTCACCCGCTTACCCCCCTACAGGTACCGCTTCCGCCGGCGGTCGAGCTCCCGCTCCACCGAGCCCCGGTCCCGGGACATGTCGCCCGTCAGCAAGGGGTTCAGCGCCATCCCCTCCACCGACATCTCCATGTTCACCCTCTCCAGGGATCCCTCCAAGGTCACCATGGGGACACTGCTCAACTCGGAGCGGGACCACGGTTTTTTACAGGTCCATAACTCCATCCCCAAAGAGTTCAAGGAGTCTTTGCACAACAACCCGGCCAACAGACGAACCACGCCAGTCTGAGGCAGGCAGGGGCGTTCTGTCAGGCTGCATGGCATCATCCTCGTGACGGTGTAACCCGTGAAATCCCGTTTTTAAGGACAAACACAGATGGCTCCCCGTGCCCCTACCCACAGGGCTGGTTTTTCACTCCTGAAATGCCACTGGCCAGGCCAGGCCACTGTGCCCACGGTGGGACCGGGACCTTCACGTCCCTCCCTCCCTCCCCGGTGGGGAGGGGCCGGGGGCTGCACCGAGACCCTGGCCGTGGCGCCCCTGCGGACTGAGCGGGGCTTCCAACACCACCCGGGACAGTGGCTTCCCGAGGTCTCCATCATTAATGTTGATCATAATCGCAGTGTTACCTTAGCTGTATGTCCCATGGAAATGCTGGCGATAGCCCTGTCTGTGAGAATCCTTAATCTGGTAGTTACATTTAAGCGAAATTGCCTGGAAGTCTGGAGTTTGAAGCACTGGGTCGGTGCCGTAGCGAGTACTCGTGTTACGAAACCCCTTTCTCTGTCGTGGTGGATGGAGTGCTCGGGCTGGGTTTCTCTATGGCGTTTCGTGCATGCATTAAATAGCTTGGAATTCAATTTTGTCATGTCGGGTTGGAAGAAACATCCTTTTGCAACTTTCTGTGGTCTTGAAAGGGCTTCTTTCTTTCCTTCTTTCTTTCCTTTTTTCTTCCTTTGGTGCATTCAGGCCATGAAAGGACTCAGGAGCAGAATTCCTCCAATGACTGGTAGCAATTAGCCAGCATTTAATTAACCTCTAATGTTGCAAGATAATGAATTAATTCCCTAAAATTAATACACACGCAGTCACAAATAACTGTCTGGGCACAACCAAGGAGGCAACGCTTGACCTGGTGGTACTGAAGGAGGAGCTGGGTTGATGTCTGGGCCGCCGGCCGCAGGCTGCGTGCGGATGGTGTATGATTCTATAACGGCTGGGAGATCGGTAAGAAAAATAACAATAAAATTGTCCAGTTTGGCAAGCAAGTTACTTGGCTGAACCGGTTGCGCTGACCCTGCTGCGGGCAGCTGGAAAACTGCGCGCTGCATCCCATGGGCATCCCAGGGCTGCTTGGGGTGCCCCGGGTCGGTGCCCCCTGACTGCAGGGGGTCTGAGGGAGCCCCACAGCCCCCATCCTGCTCCCCTGCTCCATGTGGTGCTGCCCTGGTTTGCATAGCGGGGTGGCCGCTGAGATGCGGGTGCAGAGGCTGCTGTGAGCTGGGGGAGCGTGTGCCACCCCCCTGGAGCTGGGCGCCGAAGTGGTGGGCGCTGCAAGGAGAGCAGCTCCAAAAACCATTTCCCCCAAAAGATGCTGCAGTGGGGTGACAACCCCTCGCAGGGGGCAGCGGCAGCGAGACCCCTCTCCCAGGGGAATGCCAGGTTGGGAGCAAAGACCCCCAGGGGAGCGCCTGCCCCGGGTGTTTGCCTGCGGGGTGTCAGCACGTGCCCGTTCCCCCCCCCCAAGTGCCGAGCTGCCTTCTCTCGCTGGAGCAGAGCTGGGCTGGACGGAGGTGGGTTTGAAGCCGTCAGTCTTACAATTTGAGGTGTCGCTTCACTGAAATCTTACTTAACTTCTGACAAAAGGGACGGATTCCATGGAGTGCCTGGGGGTCATTAGGAGCTGCAGGTAATTTGGGGCCGGAGCCCTTGTTTACTCCCACTCTCTGCAGAGCAACATCTGGCACCTGATGTGGGTTTCTTTGAGTGACCTGCCTGGGTCTCCCGTCCAAAACCAGAGCGTGGCTGGTCGCAGGGCATGTCCTGATCCTTCCCGGGAATACCGGGCAGGTCGCTGTGGGAGGGAAATCTCCCCCAGAGCCCCTTGGACAGCCAGCGAGGGCCATCGGCCCCTCTGGCAGGTCTTGCCTGCAGACCTTGTGCAGGTTCCTCATCTCCATTACCGTTTATTTGCTGCTATTGTAAAAGGGGGTTGTGTGAGAGCGATCCAGATGCTAATTAGACCTCCTAATTGCCATCGTTGCTGTATTAGAAACAGTCAAGGAAGTGTAACACTCTGATCTTAGGGAAATATTTTAAAACAAAGTAGTGAAAGGACTGGCAGTGTAAAATATGGAATAAGCTGCATTTTAACTTACCTGGCGCGTGGCAGTCGGTCTCGCCAGGGCTCCCGCCCAGCTCCCTCCCGGGGCTCACCCTGCAAAAATCAGCCTTGAGCAGACACAGGGTTTGCTTACTTAATGTATTAATGCACACCAGAGCTCTGCCTGTCCTTGGCAAAGATCTGGAATTAAATCCCTATGGATGACTGCTCTGGCAGTCTTGCCGGGAGATTTGTGTGCCCCCAGCCCCGCAGGAGGGGAGCAGTGGGAGCCTGGCCTGGGGCTGATGGTGCCAGCCGGACAGGGGGACGGAGGGATGGATGCTCGGACAGGGGGATGGAGGGGCGGATGCTCGGTGGGGAAACTGTTGGGCTGGCTGCCGGGATCGATGCGAGCGGGGCAGCACTTTTAAGCAGTTCATTAGAGACTCTGATCATGAAAGCCACACCGAGACCTTCGTTTACCGTCCCCCCGTGGTGGCAGCGCTGGCCGCAGCAGTGGTGACCCTGGGAGCAGTTATGGTGCCGCAGGCAGTAGCCTTGCTGTGGCTGCTCTGACTGTGCTGGGCAGCCCCCGCCCGGAGCATGGCCGCTGTGGTGGTGTGACAGCCCTGCCCGGCTGCAGGGGCATCACCAGCCTCTAGTATTTACACACACACACATGCTTTGTGGCTTAAAGGAAAGATGGCTTGGGTTTTTTTTAGAATTCAGTCTCCAGAAAGCAGGCTCTGGCTGGGTCCCTGGCTGTTGCAGGTAAGGAACCCTTTTTGCCTCTATCAGGCAAAACAAAGTGCATGAACCGGGTACATCTCTTAATTAAAACCAAACCCCACGACAGCAGCAGCAAAGCCGTGCAGGAGGCCCCTTTCCGGGTGGTGGCTTTGCCCCGGAGCAGCATGGTGCCCGGCGTGGTTGGAGCCCCTCTTGGCAGGAGGGGCGGCTGTCCCGGCACAGGGCTGGCTTCTGGCGCTGGGGACTCGTAGTGCCCAGGAAGGTGCCTGACCAGCTCCTGCAGCATGGCAGGCATTGATCATGTAACTGGAAGTGTTGTTATCACTACCAGTACGGCCATCACTGTATGGTTATTACCACTGCAGCAGAGAATTGGAGCAACCATTTGCCTGCGCCAGGATCCTGCGGTGCCGCAGCCTGGGCACACGCAGGGCGCTCAGAGCCTTCAGGTGTCCTTAAAGCCAGTCAGGGCAGTTTGTCATGCCACTGTTTTTCATGAGAGCCAGAGAGACAGGGGATGGGGTGGGATGTGAAAAGATTTTGCTTCGATTCAAAGAGAGAATTAATTTTCTGATGTTAACCAAGTTATCCCTTTGAGTAATTGCAGAGGAGCAGGAGGTGCCCCAGGACATGTGCTGGCTGGCACCTTCCTCTGCTTCATGCCGGGTGCTGGTGTCACACAGCAAACTCTTTGCTCTGACTTGAGGCTAAATTCATGACCTGACACTGTTCGTTTCTGAGGCAGCGTAACCCCAGCCACTGCTCCTGCTAGTGCCTTTGGCTCTTGGTTCCAACCTCCATGACTCCTCTCAGTCCTGCTGGTGGCGTAAAGCACCTCTGGAGCTGTGCATGTGAGTGGGGATAAGACCCCTCGTGCTGCTGCATGGGTGGGGTTTTTTTGGTGTTGGGCTAGCTGTACAGCCGTCACCTGAGGAGCTCCTGAACAGAACTGTTAGAACAAAGTAGTTCAGTTGGAAGGGACCTACGACGACCACGTAGTCCAACTGCTCAACCGTTTCAGGGCTGCCCAAAAGCTAAGGCATGGCATTGAGGGCGTTGTCCAAATGCCTCTTAGACCCGGATAGGCTTGGGGCATCGACTTTCTCTCTAGGAAGCCTCTTCCAAGGTCTGACCACCCTCTTGGTAAAAAAATGCTTCTTCATGTCCAGTCTAAACCTCCCCAGCACAGCTCTGAACCATTCCCAGGTGTCCTGTCCCTGGATCCCAGGGAGAAGAGCTCAGCACCTCCCTCTCCACGTCCTATCCTCAGGAAGCTACAGAGGACACAAGTCCCACGCACGGAGGGAACCAAGTGACCAGGCGATGCACGAACAGGACCCCGTGCTCATTGTCACATCATTCCACAACAGCACGTGCCTGAGCCGGGCAGTGTCAGCGCCGGCTTGGGGAGAGGGGAGGGAGTGGTGATGGGGGCACCGTCAGCGGGGGGCTGGCAGCTCCGTGCCCCCCGGGTGGCTGCAGCTGCAGAACTAGCTGAGCACGCCCGTGTCGCAGTGCTGGATCGGTCTGCAGCCTCCCTGGGCAAAGCGGGGCCATTTGTTTATGAAGGGAGAGTGGGCAGCTGGTGATTGAAGGTGTTTACTGCCACGTGTAATATCTTTCCTTCGTGCCGATGTCTTTCCCCTGGAAGAGAAAATCAATACCCAGGCTAAATCTGGAGGCTTCAATATTTTTCAGAAAAGTGCAAATCAATATGGATTTCTTAACAAGTTTAATTTCAATACCTGAAAGTGCACATTCTGCCTATTTCCTGACCTTTCCAATCCTTCAGGGAGGAAGATTAAGAAGATTTGTTCAAATTCAACGAATTGAATCAGCAAATGCCCCATTACCTTGTTTTCTTTCCACTAGACCTTGATAAACAGTATGATAGCCCATCATCATCGTATGGCTGCCAGCACCTTACCCAGCACCATTCCCAACACCAGCCACGCCATCCCACACTGACCCACCAGCGAGGGCAAGCTGGGGCACGGATCCGTGTGCCAATGCCTGTATCCACCCCCATCGCAGGCAGGACAGCCTGGCGTGGTGATGGAGGGGCTGGGTATCATGTGCAGGTGCACCCACTCCCCCGTCTCCACCTCCCAGCGGACCCACATCACACAAACAAACCCCATCCTACACTTGCTTCTGAGCAGCCTGATTTAAGGGTGCTGCAGTGATCTATATTTATCCTACAATGCCTTTATGCAGATCACTGTAAATCATGCAAAATAAGCATCAGCTTGTAGGCTCATCTGGTCGGAGCAAAAGATTTTGGGTAATTCAGTCATTGCCCTTGGAACGATTCCGCTGGACAGGAAGAACAAAGCTGGTCTGTCCAGTTGTGGTACTACAGCAAGGGTTTCCGCTGAGGTCAGCACCTGTTGTTTCAATGTTGGACGTAACAGCGGGTCGTTGTGGGTTACAGCTCACCGTGGCTAAAACGGGATGCATGCACAGCTGGGTGCTGGGTGCAGCCTCGAAGCGTGCTGGGTGCAGAGGGACCTAGCTATTGTGAGGGGAACTGGAGATGGTTTTCCAAGTCATCACTTGCTGGTCATTGTGGGTTTTCATTCCTGTTCACCTCTCAAGGGAGGTTCTTCCTTGCTGTATTGGTGCTGTAATAGGAACCCGGTGGCAAACCTGCTGCCAGCCTGCAGAAGCTGGCACTCACACGGAGCCGTGGAAGGGAGATGCCAGCTGGGTCGTGTCTGCAGCAGATAGCTTTTTGCTTCATCCTTTTTTCCCAGGTCCAAATGTACATCAGGATAAACGTACAGGCTTTGCCACGGTTTGCTGCAAGGGAAGATCTCTCAGCCCGTGTTCCTGCAGAGCAGCTGCTGCTTTGGCTGTTCATTTCTCGATATTGTCCTTTGCCCCTTCTTGCTTTGATTTGTTGGGGGTTTTTTTTTACTGTTTGCAATAGCTTATGAAAGCCTAGGTAAGTCCAAGCAATTTATATCGCGTGTTTATTATTTACTTGATGGACAGTAATAGCTTCTGTGGTGCCATTACTATATGTCATCTAAATCCAAATGCTGAGATGCTTTAAAGGGCAGCCTTTCATTTGGGGACTGAAATAGTTTCTCCGGCATCATTATCATCCACCGTGAGTGCCTGCACACCCGTAAATCTCTGGCTGACTGCGGCCACTAAACCCAGTTCTTTAAAGTTCCCCTGAATATTTTCAACAAATAAGACTTTCACCTGCTTGCACAGTAAAGTCTCTTTACTAATAGACTCTTGCTCCTCTCTCCTTAACCTCCCTCCAGTCACTAGAGGAGAAAAGCCTCCTTGACCCACCTGAGGCGGTGTTAGAGAAGGGCATTAGGAGCTGGAGGTGTTTTGGGAGGGTGGGCAATGGGGGCTGTGTGCCTGCATCGTTGGAGCTGCCCCCGAGCCAGGGGAACCCCCCATGGTGCTTCCTGATGGGTACCCCAGGAACGCTGTAGGAAACAGCGGTGCAGGTAAGTGCAATTAAGCATTAACGATTGCTGGTTCTGATTGCCTGGGAGCTGGCAGCCTCTGCTTGCGGAGGGCACCTGATGTTTGCTGTAGACCTGCAAGCCTAGCATGGGGCCAAGGGCTCGCGACAGGGCTCTCGCCACGCTCTGCGCTGGTTGCTCGTGGTCTTGGGGGCTTCCGGGGGGGCAAATCTTTCAGGAAACAGCCCAACATAAAGCAGCAGCCCTGTGGCTATTGCACACTGCTGGGCAGCCCATGGGTGCCAGCGCTGCTGCAGGGACCCCCTGGGGTCCCCTGAGTGTGGGTGTGCGCACCCAGGGGGGACAAACGGTCTGTCTATGAACACATGGACGAGGACCTGCCAAACCCCACCTCGCCCGGCCAAGGAGCCCAGCGCAGGTGATGCTGCAAAGCAGTGACAGAGTTACCAGTGTTGATGCCTCTGGTGACAGGTCCCCAGACAGCACCAGAGGGAGCAGATTTACTGGAGCGTTTCTAGGTGCTACCTTGCACCGATGCCAGCTGAGATTTTTTTTTTTTTGAGTCAAGCAGAGTCTTCCCTTTTTCTTGATAAGCTGTTTTCTATCACTGGTCAAAAGGAACCTGCCAAGGATATAAATTATTCCAGGCTTGCTATCACCCTGCCCAGTGCAGGACAAGGCTGATAACAAATAGTGCTGAGATTGCACAAACTGTCCTCCCTTTCTGTCTTTCTGAGGTTTGTCATTACAATTTTTTGGATGGTCTCTGTCAGTTCAGCAGCCTCCCGGCAGCAAGCTCGGCACGTCCAGGGGTATCGGCCTGGGGCAGCCACCGAC